>NC_134702.1:55121376-55473876 GCF_043290135.1 Rhipicephalus microplus
TTAATCTATAGAGTTGATTGATTGATTGATATGTGGGGTTTAACGTCCCAAAACCACCATATGATTATGAGAGACGCCGTAGTGGAGGGCTCCGGAAATTTCGACCACCTGGGGTTCTTTAACGTGCACCCAAATCTGAGCACACGGGCCTACAACATTTCCGCCTCCATCGGAAATGCAGCCGCCGCAGCCGGGATTCGAACCCGCGACCTGCGGGTCAGCAGCCGAGTACCTTAGCCACTAGACCACCGCGGCGGGGCAATCTATAGAGTTGTGCCTCTTATCCTTCAAAGAACTCATACAAAAAATTGGTCTGCATCCAGTGAGCCGATTGGTGATTTGGGGCATAAGCTTTTCAATATGTGGGGCGTATGACGAAACAGCAAAAAAAAAAAAAACAAAAAACAAGTCTTCAGCCTAACAAGACAGTATTTGCATATGATCCAAGATTAAATGGCAAAGATTGCACTGAGTCACGCAAGGTTTAAATCCGTGAAGCTCGATGATTATGGAGTTTATTTTTATTGCTTGCCACTTTTTGCTAGGCTTTAGCAAGGCGATCCTAGCAACAATGACGTCCCCGAAGATCTATAGGAGGTGTGAACGCTTAAATCCAGCGTCCACACCTTCAATATAGATCTAAGATCACCTCGTCGTGGCCCCGCCGCGGTCGTCTAATCGCTAAGGTACTCGGCTGCTGACCCGTAGGTCACGGGATCGAATCCCGGCTGCAACGGCTGCATTTTCAATTAAGGCGAAAATGCTGCAAGCCAGTGAGATCAGATTTGGGTGCACGTGAAAGAACGCCAGGTGATCGAAATTTTCGGAGTCCTTCACTACGGCGTCTCTCATATTCATGTGCTGATTTTGGGACGTTAAACTCCACGTATCAATCAATATCGACCACGTCGTCGTTTGCGTGGGACGTTCATTACTTCGGTGTCTTCTCGCAACCGTCATTGTCTCATCAGTTTTAAAGATTTCTCTCTCTGTACGCGGAAGCATTATCTGTTTTTTCATAGTTATGTCTGTCAAAAATCTTTTTTTTTTTGGTGTACGCTGCCCTTTTTGCATTCTCAGTGGATTCAGCAAAATTTGCGTGATTTTTGGCGCACATACCAGTTCATGATGATGATAGTTTTGCACACTTTTGTCCAGGCCTAAGTTTTTGCGACCGGCTTCAGCCGCTTCGCTGGTAATATCAAGGTACCATCTCACTAAGAGTGTCAGGCCGGATGGGAAGGCGGCGTTTGGTAGCCTTCTTCATTTCTCTTTATTTTCCTCTTTCCATTTCGTATAGAGCGACCTTATAAAGCAACCTTCATTACTTTCTTTGGTTATTTTACTCTCAACTCTCCATTTTACTGTGAAAGCCGTTATCACATCCCAGCGCTAAAAACCGCGGGGTAGCTCTCTGCCGCCGCCACCGGTGTCCGTAACAGCGATTGCGCGAAATAAGACAAATAACAACTAAGACTATCTACCGGACTATCTAACTTACCGGATTACCGGACTATCTAACTAGTAGAAAAGAAGTCAATATTCCAGTGGAACTGCAACGGTTTGCAGAATAATAGTGGAGATTTTCGGAAATTCGTCGCTCAGCACGGGTTTCCGATTTTGTGTATTTCCGAAACAAGAGTATCCACTAACTTTCGTTTGTCCGATTATGTGGTGTACCAAGCAGAACGTCCTGCTGCAAAAAGCAGAGTGATGTTGTGTGTGAGACGCGATATTCCGTTGACACTTGTGGCTACTTCAAAAACAGATGCGCCGGATTTTGTTAGATGCAAGGTGAAGTTTGGTAACGTTACTGTAACTGTAGTTAGTGTTTACGTGCACCCTCAAGCAAACGTTTCATACGCAGAGTTGGCTGCAGTGTGTAGATCTGATCATGATCTCATAACTATATGTGGTGATTTTAACGCGCACCGTGAATTGTGGGGTAGTGAGCGTTGTAATGTAAGGGGATCTGCTATAGTAAAAATATGCGAAGACCATGGTTACACTATACTAAATGATGGTTCTCCGACGTTTCTACAGGGGCATAACTACTGCAGGGTACTAGACATCACTGTGTGCTCCTCTGAATTAGCGGCTGGAGCAGACTGGACTGCAGACGCTGATACAAGAGGAGGTGACCACTTGCCAGTATTCATATATTACCCAATGTTGAAGAAAACGAGAAATAACCGCACAACAAGAATTACAAATTGGGCAATCTTTCGAGAACTACAGAGACAAAATCTTGAATCCTGTTCTGATGCAGAAACTTATGCATCGAAGATAAAAAATTTTCTACAAAAGCAACTCCTGCAGTACCCATTCCAGATGGGTATTCGGGTGTTGACGCTGAGTATGAGAGGCTTCGGGCAATACGACGCCGATCTGAAAGAAGATATCGCAGGTCGGGTAATTTAGAAGATGTCAAGGTTGCACAGAAAGTACATTCTTCAATGCATAACCAACTGCAGAAGCTTTAAACCAAAAGGTGGCAAGATTTATGTGCCTCACTTTCTCCATTTACCTCGGCGCCTCAACTGTGGAACATGGTACGCGCCCTCCGACAGCCAGTAGTCCACTCGAGACCACTACAGGCTCTAGCGCTGTCTCGAGGTGTTAGCGAACGTGTGATTGCCGAAGAATTTTGCGATCTTATACTGAGAAATGGAGAGACCACCCAAACCAGCGAATATAAATCCTCAGCAGAATCAGCTTCGGTGGTTGTAACAAAGCTCTCTGCGATCAGTTCATCAGATCTGGATGACAGCTTGACACCAGAGGAGCTCCAATATGTGCTGTCTTCAGTAAACCGAACAAGTTCACCAGGAACAGATGGAGTTACAAACGCTGCTCTTGCTAATTTGTGCAAGAAAGGAAAATTACACCTGTTGGACATCTATAATAAAAGTTGGCGAGAAGAAAAAGTTCCGAAAAGTTGGAAGGTATCAAAAGTAGTACCGTTGCTAAAGCCAGGGAAGAGCCCTATGCAGTTGGACTCGTTTAGGCCGGTTAGTTTGACAAGTTGTTTTTCAAAAGTGATGAAAAAAATGATCAATGAACGAATTTTATGGTGGCAAAACAAAAAAAAAACTACTACCAGAAAGCATAGCCGGCTTCAGAAGAGGTAGATGCACAATGGACTGCATTCTGTATTTGGTCACAGATGTGGAAAACCAACGAACGCAAGGAAACATCACTGTCGCTGTATTCCTTGATGTCCACCGAGCATACGACACAGTGAGTCACGTTCTGGAAGGCCTGGCGTTACAGGGATTCAAGGGCAGGATACTGCGTTGGATCACTGACTTCCTGAATCACCGGAAAATTTTTGTAGTTACGCAGGAGGGCCCAACGTCAGAACATGTCGTCAACCAAGGAGTGCCACAGGGCAGCGTGCTAAGCCCTACTCTCTTTAATGCAGTCATGTCGCAGCTCCCGTATAATCTTTCACCTAACATCAGATGTTCAGTATATGCTGATGATATAAGTATATGGACGTCTGGTCCATCGTTTTTGGATGTACAGCAAACTCTACAAGAAGGATTGGATTATGTAGACCGTTTTCTAAAAAAAAAAAGAGGTATGGCACTGAGTCTGGCTAAAACAGCCATATTCCCGTTTACATTAAAAAGACCTGGAAAATTCCAGATTATTCTGCAAAATCAGCCTATTCAAATGGTTAAAACTCATAAATTCTTGGGAGTAATTTCACACCGGAGACTAACATAGTCGCTTCATGTCCAGTCCCTTGAACAAAAAGTGAATCAGGCCATTCGAATCCTCCGGCATCTCTGCGGGGCCAAATGGGGTGGTACTACAGAGTCGTTATTAGACCTACATGTTGCCTGGATACGCCCCGTCGTAACTTACTCACTGCCTCTGCTGCATGGACTTCCAGCTTCCTCCGAAAGGAGACTTCACTTATTGGCAAGGAGCTTGAGGGTATGTCTGCAGGGTTTACCACGGTATAATTTCAGCGCTTTAGTGTATGCGGAGGCTCGAGAGCCACCTTTGGCAGCACTCCAAAGTAGAGAAACATCTCGAAATTTATTTAGAATTTTCAGGCAACATGAAAGTCATTTTTTATCTGGTGCACTAACACAAAGGACGGCAACAAGACTACAGGATACTATATCATCATTTCAAGCAGTAGTACCAGAATTTAAACAATGGAAACTTTCAAAATCACCTTGGACGCTGCAACTTCTCAACATTATTCGTGAAATAGACGGCATAGATAAGAAAGCAGATATGGCACCTCTAGTAGCGGCACAGTTGGTACTTCATCAGCTTCATGTAATGCATATTGAGAAAACCAAGATATATGCAGACGGATCATGCACTGAAGAAGCGTCAGCCTGTGCGGTCTTTATACCCGAAATTCAGAAAAAGAAGAGGTACAAATTATCGCACAAATCTTCATCGACGACAGCAGAATTGGTGGCTATCTTTGAAGCAGTTAAGCTTATCTGCGAGAATCCTGAGCCACGAAAATGGGTGATATGCACTGATAGCAAACCTGCTATTCAGCTAATCAGAAATGTGAGATCACCTTACAAAAATGGTGAAATAGCACAATGTATTGTACAAACTGTGGAATATGCCTCATCGCAGGGTCACAACATCGTATTCCAATGGATACCCAGGCACATTGGAATAAAGGGAAATGAAGAGGCTGATAGCCTCGCGAAGAAAGCATTGAAGGAAGGACGGGATCGCGCAATCCCTATGTCTGGGGCGGATATTCGACATTTTATATCGCAAGGAGCTAAGCATTGTTCGATGGAGAAGTGGTTTGAGAGCCGTAAATCAAAGGAAACGGTACTTTATAAAGTTGATCCACAGCGAAAATTTTCCATAGCTACAGGCCTCCCACGACACCTAGAGACATTAATCCACCGTCTTCGATTGGAAGTAGCATACACAAACAGCTTCCTGCACAAGATACATCGATCCAACTCACCGGAATGCCATTGTGGTCATGCAGAAGAAAATGTTTGCCAAATTCTTTTGGAGTGCGTTAAATACGCGAATGAAAGAGAAAAATTAAAGAAAAAATTTGCAAGTTTGGACAGACGGCCCCTCACAATAAAGAAACTACTTGGAGCGTGGCCTGAGATGCATCTCCAGAAAAAGGCAATAATCTTCCTGACAGACTTTTTAGTGGAGACCGGACTGGACAAGCGCCTATGACAGACAGCCAGAGATGGGTATATATAAAATGTGGTCATGTACATACTGACAGTAGAATAGTAAGGTGTGCGCGCAAATAGTTTATGACTGTGTGAGCTGCGCTAAGAAAACTGTGTATTTGCATGATATTTGAACTGGTTTCAGTGTGCTATTATGTTTTTTTTCTTTTTTTTCTTTTTTTTCTTTTCCGTATTGTTAATTTTTGGGTACCGTTCTGTATTATTGTTTTATTTTTTGCTGCAGAACTTTGTGATATGGAGTAGCCGAGGCAATAGGCACCTCAACCTCTTCACAGCATAACAGTTAAAACAGAACAGAACAGAACAACTAAGACTTGAATGCAAAGGTGGGCCAATAACATAATCAAGCTTTAGAAACTCTCACAATGGGTCCGGTTCTATGTCTTCCACCTCGCTTGCCAAGATGAAGCAGTGATGTCAACCTGGGTGACAGTTACCGCTGGAAGTGACAGTTATTTTTTGCTGCCAGCCACCTATAGCAATGTGTAATCAGCCACGCTGTTCTATTTTACCGTGGGTCTGGTGACAGGGATGATACGTGAGGTAGAGGCGGAAACGTTGTAGGCTTGTGTGTTCAGATTAGGGTGCACGGTAAGAAACACCAAGTGGTCGAAAGTTCCGGAGCCCTCCACTATGTCGTGTCCCTTAATCAAATCATGGTTTTGGGACGTTAAACCCCACATATCAATTATTCATGATACGTGAGGCCCTATCAGCGTATATGCTCTGCCATAAACGCTGGTGTCCGTAACTGCCATCGTGAGAAATGACAAATATGTAATTAGAAAATAGCTGGGAAAAGGTTGGACTTGAACGCGGGCACCCTGCGTGTATTCCAGTACTGAACCAAAGAGCCACACTAATGTTTAAACTTCTTCGGAAAAACAATAAATAAAGATGTCATGTCAAGCAAGGTACCATGTCCTCTGCTGGGCTGTTCCTTACTCGAATATGGCATCGCAGAAGAGTAAATTAACAATAAGGTGTGTCGCACATTGCGAATTGCGCAACGAGTGGGCCTTTGAATGCTTCCAACCATTTATATAAGTATCAATAATAATGAAAGGTCGGCAAAGTCGCATGGGTCGGCAAATATCAGTAAACTCAATAATGAGTCAACTCACTCAAACTAAGATCGGGCTGGGACTGGTAGACTGAGTGAGTCTTGGCGAGTAATATTTTTATGTTAGTTTTGGTTTATGTGAGTACACTATTTAGGAAACTTTTATGAATCGGAGTTCGAGTGGGTGCGGTTGACAATAATATTGGTGAGCCTGAATGCGACTGAATCCTAAACGCAAGAAAATTGTTTGTTGAGTGAGTTTCAGTTAGCTCCATCTTTTATGGCCGCCTGATAGCTGTTGTTCTTCATATTCATCAGCCGCAGCAAAAAGCGCACATAATGTCTTGAATATGTGCAGCGCTTATCCGCCGTATAACGAATAATGACATAGTGGGTGCTTCACTACTTCATGGAGTTTACGGCGGTTTATGGCATAGTTGGTTCCTTGCATGTTTACTTCTATTAGGCGCCCCAAGAGTAGGTACAAAGGACTCTGGAGAGGACGCTCTTCCAGCTTTCGCTGATAGTGTTCAGCGTCTCAAGTGCAGGCTCTCTTTGTTTCATCTACTCCTCTGTACCCTATTTCTTTCTTACTGTTTTTTTTTGCTTTTATCTTCTTTCGCCTCTTTGTGTCTTTCATTCTCTCTCTTTCTATCTTTCTTTCTTTCTATGATATACTTTGCTCAATCTCTTCCTATCTTCCCTCCTCACCTTTAAACTCACTTTCCTATGCATCCCCTTGTTATACTATATTAGACAAGGCTCTTAAGCTGACTTACCGTGCCTCCATGGACGAGTGGTTACAACACTCAACATTGGTTCGTAGGTACGTGGGTTAAAGTTTCATTTAGCAAGAATATTTTTTTGCCACAAACCTTCCCTCTGCTTTTTATCTTTGTTTCTCTCTCACTTTCTCTTTTTGTTTCACTCTACCTGTACTCATTTTCTCAACTGTCACATGCAATGAATGTCATGCCGGAGGAATCAACGCACATATTCTGAAAACGAAGCAGGAGACAAAAAAATAGAATGAGGAGTTGGGAAAAGACAAAATAAATTCGTGCTGGTTCATGACGACTATGGTTTTGTGTCAGCTATGCGTACTAGAACAATCAGCTTAAACAGCCCTGCTGTTTCCAAAAAAGCGACACTAATAAACAAGAACCACGAGAAAGTAAAGAAAAATCCTATTTGGTTTATAGAGCAAATACCAGATTATGAAGAGGTATACCATTGTACACTGGGTTTCATTTTGTGAAATCAAATCGTAAACAGAAAGCATGAGATAGGGTCGACTATAACAAACAAAGAAGATTACGTTCATGAGCGCATCAAGGCAACATTATCAGTTTCTTGTATCGAACAGTCGCTGTCAATCTGTAGAATACCTTATCTTAATACCACGCTTTTTTATCCTTTCATGTTGCGAAAAAATGAGACCGTATGCTAAACAGCAGAGAAAAATTTGTCTTTGGGGTACCTTATACCACAACATTTCCCCCCATGAGAGCATTGGGTTCTTGACGGAACAAGATATATCTCATCTTTCTCCCGAAGGAGTGGCCTACAAGAAGACCGAGAGGACACAGAAGAAAAGCAAAGTTAAAAAACCAAACCCGGTGGTTCAACCTTCGCAACGTTGAAATCGAAAGTGTCGCAAAGGAAAAAACATGCCACGCACTCATTCCTCCAGTCTTTCTGTATCCATCTCGTTGTGAATTCTTGCGTGTCTGTGTGCTTGGTTTGCGTCTTGGTGCGGGTGCGTCTGTGCACCTATTACCTCTTGAGCGCAAACACGTTGTGTATACTCTCGCTAGTCTTTACACACCCAAGGCGAGATATAACTGAAAGAAACAAGAAAAAAATAAATTAGGTTGCCAATGCTACAGTTTCTTTTCTTTCTCCTTGAAACATAGTGTAAATCTTTATTGTTATTTTTGTCTTACTTTTTTCTCTCATTTTGATAGCACCGGAAAGATACACCAGCAAAAATATGTTTCCCCTTCTACTTTGTTTCGAAATATTATCCACTAATACCAGCTTCGCGCGAAAGGCATTTCACTGTTAAGCTCGAGAATGCGGACTGATTTCGCTGTTTTGGCATACATTTCAAGTGGGGGCCAAAATGCAAAAACACCACTATGACAACAGCTTTGCGTAAAGAACACCAGTTGGCACAAACATATCCAGAATTCTCCCTCATAAACTTGACTCCTGATGGTATCGAGACTTTCGCATGTGAAGCACCAGAGCTTGATTCTAATGTTAACTGTTGATAACAAACTGGATTGCTTTCAAGTGAGATAACACCACAAAATAACAAGGTGTGTGAAAAAATTCGGGAGTATTTCCACAGTCTAGCAAATTGGGACGAGCAAAGCTGTGTGTGGGTATGCCTGACGTATATATTTATTTATTTAAATATTTATTAGTAGTGGCTGTCCTCTAAAAGCTGCTTCCCAGTGGAATCAGTGTGGTTTTTTTTGTTTTTACCAGATTTTTTCAGCATGGCGGCCGGTAAAATAAATGAACTATTATTATATAAGGGAAACACGGTTAAGAAATGTGAATTTCCTGAAGTCCCCCAGGGTGGTGTGGCGGTCACGGTGCTCCGTTGCTGAACCGGAGGTTGAAAGTTCAATCACGGCCACTGCACCCTAACTTTGATTGAGGTTAAATACGGCAGGGCCGTCTGTGCAATGTCAGTGGGCCTTAACGAACACCAGAGGGTCGAAATGCCGGAGCCTTCCACTGTGGCGTGTTTCACAATTATGTTGTAATTTTGGGGCGTTAAACCTAAGATAATATTAGGGATACTTTTCTCAAAGTCTGAATTTTATTAAAAATTCTTGATATCGACTTGTTGCGTTTTTCAGCTGGTCCTGTTTAGTCTACCTGCACGAAGAGGTGACGCTTTTTGTTATTCATTCTTGTGTAGGACCACGATCGATTGGCATGATTTTTTTTCAAATATTGTAGAAATACAACGTAATGATGGCTTTTACCATGCTTAGTGTACCGAACTGAATCACTTTTAACTAAATAATGCATGAACCCTCGTGCTGCAATCCCTGCTAATGGCGATGTAGGTACGAAATGAATAAATGATAGAAGATAGCAAAGGAGAATCAATTTTTTCAATAAACAGAGTGATTCAGTAAAAATCTTTGGCGAGACGTGTAAAATAAAACATAGAATATCCACGGAGTGAATGATCATGAGTTCGGCGAAGTGACCTTCCGTTTGTTGGTGCATCCGTCCGTCCGTCGGTTCGTCCGTCCGTCCGTCCGTCCGTCCGTCCGTCCGTCCGTCTGTCTGTCTGTCTGTCTGTCTGTCTGTCTGTCTGTCTGTCTGTCTGTCTATATGCTGTGCTGCGTACTCCGGAGGGATGGCCTCTAAATATGAATGGGTGAACCGGGTGTGTTTCAGTTGGCGAGAGGAATAAAAACAATTTAAGGGTGTTTTGCAGGAACGTTAATTTTTAGTCGATAAGAACAGTTCGCCAGACTCCAGTGCTTCGCAATCAATGAAGGGCGCGTAATTATGGGGTTCCGCTATGTTCGACCAGACCGACTGATCTACGCACACGCGATCTGCCACGGCAGCCACGTCGATGGTCGGTGATGATTCCTTCCTTGTGTGCTTTCTGCTTTATATCCTTGGTAGCCTTGCTGTAATAAAGGCTTGTCCTTTGTTATATTTGTCATCACTAGTTAGGCGTCATTCTGATTTCTTGGTCTTCTCTACGTTGACAGATTTCTTTGACATGTTCGTGGCACACTAAGTTCCCTACTTAACGTTTCATGGTGGGTGTTAAGAAAAGACAAAAGAAGGTTGAGAAGGCAAGATTGAACGTAAACAAAACCAGCATTTCAGGAACCGTAGAACTTTACTTACAGTTAGAGAAAACGTTCTTTAAACCAAACGTTCATGATCCTGCTAGTCATACGTAGTAGCGCCAGCCTAAGCGGAACACGGGAATCATTAAGGAAAAGTGGTTGGGAACCGAGGTTCTTGAAAGGTCGGGTTAGCAAACTTTCGACCGGTGTGAAAGTATTTGTCTCCTGCAAACTTGGAAGCGACGTACGTTGGGCCTGTTGCTACGGGATGGTTGGTCGGGTACCACGTTGTCAAGTGATTTTTTTTAATTTTTATTCTTGCTTTGTGACCTTTCGCAGCTATTTGTGGCTCTCACAGCACTTCCTCCTATATTTTCACAACAAACTTAAGAGGTCAAAGTAAGAGAAAATCAGACCTAGTGACTTCATGCTTAAACTAAGCAAAATCTCTTCGAGTCCAAACATGAGAAAACACGTAAGCATGAACAACAAATAAAGATTAATATGCAACTAGATGCAAGATGAATGTATTGATAGATAACGCCATGAGTACTGGCGTATATATTTCTCCTTATTCTTTCTGTGCAAAAGATTATGCTTGCCCGTTAATTTATCCGTGGGGTATTCCTTTCACAAGTTTCATTCCCGTTAGCACAGAGACGTTGGACGTTTATACTTTTTTTAATAAAGAAAGATAATACTAATTACCTTTAGAACTTTCTGAAAATGTCAAGCCGAAAGCCTAGCTAGGCTTTCTGCTTATCTGTTGTCCCAGAAACAGCCTCACCCTTTATGAACAGTTCATTATTGTAACGAATGTGCGGATGTATGGCTGAACGTTGCTCTTGTAAGCTTCTTGACGTCGTGTTTTTTGTGCGCGTACGTCATGCACGTTCTCGAAGTGTGGTTTGTCTGGTCATGTAACCACAAGTGTAATGTTGAATTATAATGACAAATTCAGTCGAAGTTTTTCTTCTCTGAGCGAAGCAATGACATTTCAATGGCGGATTGGCAGCGTGAATAGTGTGTTAAATGGCAGATTGCAAGCAACAGCAGATCATAGATTGCTCCGTGGAGCAAGAATTCTCGCTTCGCCGAAAAAGTTCAATGACGTATTTTAAGCGCCCACTTTTCATCCAATCTCAAGTGAATGTCCGGAAAACGCATTGCACTCCCTCGCCCCCTCTCGTGCTCACTCGCTAGGGTTCTGCACACCAACAGCTCCCGTCGAGACGCGCGCGTACCAATCGCAAATTCGGCGAGAGCAATCCCGCTCGGATCTGCACGCTCCATTCACAATCCAGCCCCGCTCTCGCGATCTACCAATGTAATTCAACGTAACTCTCTCTACGTACGCCTGAAAAGACGCACGAAAGCATTTGGCCTTCCTCGGCTGCTAATGTATTGTAATAACATTAGCGAGTGCAACTTTTGAGTGTGCTGTTTAGTGTCGTCATACAGTCAAATTATTTTAGAGTGGGTGCCGCTTTCTGTTTCAAGCACATCGCTAAATGAATTTGGCATCCTCTCAAACATGAGAGCTAATGAATGGTGTGTGAATGCAGCATTTTATAGTGACTCGGCTGGAAAAAAACTGGCTCTAGGCCGTGCAATTTCACGTTGTTGATAGTTGAACAACTACGAAACTCTAGTTTACCGGTCATGGTAGATGCCTTCGTTTTGTTCATCTAGCCATGGTGCCACTGCATAGAAATATTACTATCGCATAAACTGACACATCAGTAATTATACTGTACTTAAAACAGAATACCTGTGCGCAACCATGTGCTTAGATTTAAGAACACTTTTAAGAGACTAGGCGTTGAAAAATAATTCAGACGGCATGCCTTATATATATAGTGGTATGATTTCACTGATGTTTTTTTTACGTTGTCTTCAGCGTTTGTTTGGCATTGTTAGTGAGTGACGGAAGGCAGTGGTAATTTTTGTCGGAAAGAAAAACATCCTTGTTTCATTAACCAGGCCTTTGCTGTAGCATTGTCATGCACGTAATCCATCGTATGAATGCTTTCTGCTGAACTCTTATATAAATGTCATTAAGATAACATGTGCGTACACGTGGTATATACAGTGTACCGCAAGCGCTGTCAGCCG
This sequence comes from Rhipicephalus microplus, assembly GCF_043290135.1. Lineage (NCBI taxonomy): Eukaryota > Metazoa > Arthropoda > Arachnida > Ixodida > Ixodidae > Rhipicephalus > Rhipicephalus microplus. The sequence goes on from NC_134702.1 coordinate 55,133,610, forward strand.
CTAAGCTTTTTTGACTAGACTTACCGACTGTCCCACATTTCATGGTAGACAGAATGAGACAAAAAAATCATATGCGTATTAAGTGCGAATGGTGGTACTGAACTAACCACACAGTTATGTGGACTTTCTGCCATCTTTCTTTTTTTTGTAGTATGCAGATGACAAAAAGGTAAATAGGTAGCTCAGTCACGCTACAACAGTGCGTAACAGGTGAAACACAAGCTGACCACGTACAAAAAACACAGCAAAAGCGTGGTTTAGAGCGAAAGCGCGAAGAGTGTCACCCAGGGCGAGCATCCCTATAAAATGCAGATTGTTCTTTACTCACTAGTCGCGGGTAATGTTTACGTTACATAGGCCTCGTGCGCCGATTCATCAGAGAAGAGCGTAGATATTACCAGTAAAGTGTAGTCAACATATTTTATCCACCGAAAATCGGCTCAGACTGCACACAACGGAGCGCCGCAGCGTGTATTTGTATACACGCTGCCAACTGCCTTACTGCCACCTTTAGCCCGATCTCGCCACGAATAGAGCGAGAGAGTGTGTGGCTACATGGCACTGTGCGTTACCTCTCTCTCTACAGGAAAAGTGTGCGAAAAGAGAGAGGGAACGCTGGGGACGTCCTGGAACGCGCCCGTATGGTTCAGGAATTACCGTAGCAGATGGTCCGCTCCATCTTACAGCTTCTCATCATCTTCCCCGCCAGCGGCTAGGACGTATTCACGTAAGGTTTGATTTTATTTTTCTGACGTGATCACCCTCGAGGCAAAGGGGACGCGAAACTACCACGCATACGTTATGCTTCTGTAACTCACATGACCTTGAGACGTATACTTATGAGGTTTTCGCCTTAAAACATTCCTTCTGTATGAACACTTGTCGGTTGAAGTAATATTTCAAGTTGAAAGTAATTTTTTTAGAGTGAATACAGTTTCCACTGCCGTTCACGCTTGCGTTTTTAGCGTGAATTTGAATATTTGTTCTTTTTGTACGCACAAGAGTTTCTGACAAAAGTTTGCGGCTTGGTTAGCAAACCTCTAGTTCCCTGTGGAGCTCTCTTTCTCCTCTCTATCTTTAATGTTTTAGGATATGCCAGAGGTAAAAAATTCATTAGGCCAAGAGAATATTTACAAAGATATGGAGCACCTCCTACACTGCTGTGTTATTGTGAAACGACGTAAATTGATGGCGCAGGATCTGACAGCTCTCGCTGGATTTGCTAAAGCATACATTTAGGGGCGAAGCTCCTTAAAGCGGCACTCGTTCGTCCCTCGTCGTAGTGTGTAACCAATCTTAGGTTTTGACCTGCAAGGTGGTGCCGGTGGGAGATTTCTCCTGTCCGTTAAGGAACAATAAAAAATTCGCAGCATGCGCGTTAACTAAAAGTCGAATTCTCCTGTCTTCCATTCCCCATTAGCACCAATTGGCATGTACATTGAGCACTATCTGACAAGAAAGTGTTGTTACGTTATACTCGCTGAGCGTAACCTCCTTGGTTTTCGAAAGGTTTAGCGAGCGTTCGGCCGTAGTGCCATGAATACAGTGAACTAGTATATACCATGAACTCGAGGTGGTTAAAGGTGGGAAGTGGACCCGAAGCGCAAGCCGTAAGAAAGTGTGCGTGTGCCTTCTCTCGTTTAGTCCTTGGAATGCCCGCTGGATGGCGGTGCTTCTATATGGGGAATATATGATGAAAAGATGCGAGATGGTGGTACTTGGAGTGTTGAATAGATGGACGAACGGACACATAGACAGATGCATGGATGGGCGCATGAACGGACGCAGGGGTGGCTGCATTGACGAACGCAGGGACGGTTGCACGAACAGACGCACGCACGGACGAGCTGATGGACGCATGGACGGTCACACTGACGGACGCATGGACGGACGGAAGCAAGAACGAATGGACCGAAGGATGCTTCGCCCCACTCTCCATCATTTACCCCGTGGATATGCTGCCATTTTTTCCCTTTCTCTGGAAAACTACAAGCTCGTAAAGCGTAAACAAATCTATTAACATAGGTGGACCACATTTTATTCAAAGATATGCCTGTTAACGCGAATCACCTCAAGAACTGTCAGTCATGCGGAACGCAGGAAATCGCTCAATGGCTCTCAAAAGGTGGATTTTGCCTGTAGAGGGTACTTTGCCGCATCAAGACACGTGGGGCAAAAAAGCCAAGCCAGAAAATGCAGAAAACTTCAACGAAGTTGTGGCCTCCTTTGTACATATGTCTGCCGGTACACTCTAAGTTACCCTTTATATGCGAATGCATTTATTAGTGCGGCTATGTCAGGCGTCCACCTGAATCCGTCCACCACCCTCTCTCATAGCAACAGCTGCGGGCGTGCACGTACCTAGCCACTGAAGCACCCACCATGTCTCTTGCGTTCGCTCTCTTTCCTTTCTGTGCCCCTTTTTTCCGTCCGCTCACGCTACACTCTCGACCGTTCACTGGCTGGGCGCCTTTTAGGAACATCCGGAAATGTGTGCTCGAGACGCCGCTTTGAAACACCAACGCCGAGCCAAGAACACTGTTAATTTTTTCACTTCATAGTATTTTTAATTGTGCACGTTAGCTACTAGAGCTGGAAACACATACTGCGTCTCACGCCGGAAGAATGGCGATATTGGCTGCACGGTGTAAGAAAAAGAAGAAAACAATATTCATATTACGCTGGGTTCTCATGTGCGAAAGGCTATTATAGATTCTACGCAATGCATTCGCATTTCCTCATAATTCTCTTCCGGGAGGGGAGGGAATTTTTTCAAGAGGTTCTTTCCTCTGTAATGATTTCAAGAGGACCACGTAAACTGACGCTCAAACCCTCATAAAATAAGAATGTTTCCGAGTCATCATCAGTGGGAAGTAACCATCATTTATATGGTTACCACCTGAGCTGGGCCTAAGCAACTTGATCGACAGCATAAGACGCTCATTGTATCGATCACCAGCGTTATTCCACTGGTGTGCGAAAAAGAGGGGGAAAGAGGATAATCAAAGGGGCTCAAAATCACTGCGGTTATTGAATGGAATGAAGCCCACATAACAATAAATATATCTGCGTTTTTTTAGCCATCTTTCAGCAGAAATAGGAATAAAACCATTGTGAAATATTCAGACCAGACATTTCCGTAATTTCCCTTCTCTAGTGGATTTTCACTACCATTGAATGATACATAAAAAATGAAATGAAATAAAACGATATATATATATATATATATATATATATATATATATATATATATATATATATATATATATATATATATATATATATATATATATATATATATTCAATTATTTTTTGTAATGCGAAGCACAAAGGGCAAATGAAAATTGAAAATTGCACCCCATCACCCACTAGAGGCGACCCTGACGCGATGCAAAGCTGCACGGGGTCTCAAGCTCTGTCTTTCAGAAACGTGGCAGGCGTTTTTACAGGGAGCGAAGGAAGGGAGAGAGAAGGGCAGGGGCAAGCACTTGCGCAATAAAAGCGTGGATGTGGCTCTGCCTACGAGGTGTCTTGCTGCCTCCTCCGGCAACTCGGCAGAGAGGGGGCACGTAGAAGAGGAGTGAAAGTGAGAGAGGCCTGCATGCGCTTTATGGCTGGTCATGCCGCACACAGGATTGAGCTAGACGCTAAAACACTTCGCATCTAACAAGTGTCCTAAAATGTCTTTCCCGCCTTCACTTCTCTTTCTTTCATCCTATTTTCAACTCCAAATTTGACTCTGGTTCAGTTGATCCTTTCTTGTGCAAATAATCTGCACAACCACTCTCCTACGTGGTTGTGCGCATTACGCATGAAGAGCGTTCTCGACAAAAACGAGAGCGAAGATTTACGAACCATACCTTCATCTCCCACATGATGTTTTTTTTCCTTACTTTCTTCGCGTACTGCAAGCGCAGGCGCTATCTTGTTATTAGAGAACTGGATGAAACATCCAACAAAGCGCGTACTGAAGAGATGCTTTTGAGGACAGAGTGATAGAAAATTCAGATATGAATTGAAGTGATTTGGCTTTCAAAGCATACACGAGTATTCAGTCCCGCCACGGTGGTGTAGTGGTTAAGGTACTCGGCTGCTAACCCGCAGGTCATGGGATCGAATCCCGGCTGTGGCGGCTGCACTTCCGATAAAGGCGGAAATGTTGTAGCCGTGTACTCAGATTTGGGTGCACGTTAAAGAACCCCGGGTGATCGAAATTTCCGGAGCCCCCCACTACGGCGTCTCTCATAATCATATGGTGGTCTTGGGACGTTAAACCCCACAAATCAATCAATCAATCACACATATTCACAAAAACAAGCATTGACACATGTGCAGTCGGCCCAAACTCTAGCTATTCCGCGCAGCGTCTACTCTCTCTCTGTCAGCGCTGTATTACGCAACAAAGTTACAAAAAAGTGCGCTGAGGACATGTGCTTTTTGGACATACACTTCTCCTCTCCTTTTTTGAAGTTGAATTCAGTGGTAGGACAAAGATACACAGAGAAAAACTGCCACTAATAGGTAAAGTTTTGGCCTACTTTACCTCATTCGTACGAACCCATTGAGTAGGCGTACTTAGGTGTGAGTGGTTAAGGCAGAAACACGGCCGCTGCCCCTAAGCTGCTCTCTTCCATAATTATGTTGCAGTGCTTCAGGCCCAAAGAGAGCAATGACAGGGCAAAGCATGCAATGCAATAAAGCAAAGAAGCGTGTGCCGGTTGACAATGAGGCACTACACAGCGATTGAAGGAGGCTGACGGCCCTGGATAATCAGAGCTGGTTGACAGTAAAAGTTCAATTTGCATTTAAAGCATTCCGCGACATGCTAGGGAAAGCCATGAAATAAAAAGGGCACGAACTTAGAAACACGTACAAAAAGTTCCTTATTTTTGAAATCTTTTTAACCCGCAGCTGAAAATATTCATCTCCGTTAATATTCACTTTTACTTGTGCTTTGTGCGACATCCTTTTTTCAAGCCAAGTACCCTGTGTTCATTTCCCTGTGCTTTGTTAGGGGAGAGAAAATTTCCTGTCTTGATAATTCATGGCCATACAATTCAACAAAATTTTCCGACGCATTTGTATTAGACCTTTTTCCTCTTCTACGACTCCCCTACACTGTTTTAATGTTTTCGCATTTCTCAGTCGTGGTAACACTGCCGTGCGGCTCGGTGAATGTTGACTACAAAAACAATAGGTGAAAAAAACTGCAAAAGGCAATGTCAATTTCGAACGAAGTAAACTTGTAGATGCTTGAAAGGTATCATGAATGTTTGTCTTGCCTCTCCGCTTTGTGATTTTCCAGAATTACTTATGTGGCATGTTGATTTTAGCGGAGTGCTCAGATGCACAGAGCAATGTGCATCTGAGCACTCCGCTAAAGGACCTGCAGCGACAGGTCCCTGTCGCTGCAGTTGTTGCGAGTTCTGCTTGTCAAAGTCAATCAACAAAGTACGACCTGTCAACAACGCAATGAAATCATATAGATAACTGTACAAAAGCGATTTATTAATGCCATGACAACACTTTCATAAAGAGGTTTTTAGTTTTCTGTATAGTGGTGTGCAGTATCGTGTCACCCAAGTACCGGGTTTCGTTTTGGGTGCTAACAAAAGGCATGTTTTAGTAAATAATTAGCTCACCTTATGGACACGTTCACGCACGCACTTGATCCTATTCGTTTACGTTTACGCAAATCACAATATGATGATTATAACTGTATGTAAACTACCTTGCTGTTGATAATACAATATTGAATTCATGCTTTGAGAAAATCGTAATAGAGGTCCTTAGCGTGTATGGCGTTGCGGCATGGGCGTGACGCCATACAGCTAATGGCATAGGAATAACGGGTTACCACCCGATCCTATTGATATGTGAAGATTTGTGCTACCACAATCACACACACACTTGTTTTACTTTTGAGCAAAAATATAGTTCAAAAAGCGACTAAATATTATAATTACACCACTAGAATAAAATAGCACCAGAAATAGAGGGCACATTTTTTCTGAAATAACGATTTTGCTCTCAAATGGCTCATCTCGGCCTCGCGAGATGCCTCGACCTATCAGGCCTCTGAGTGTTTTTAGACTTTTCGCATTCATGTCTTGATAATTCTAGGTCCCTCTGTCTTTGGCAATGCAGCTCAAGCAACGTAGTTGTGAAGAGAACATCGGGAGTAACCCCCAATGAAGAAGAATTCACAAGATATGGCTGTGAGCGTTAAGCGTATCCGATTTGGGCGTTCAGGTGGTCTGAATTTCCGGAGCCCTCCACTACGGCGTCTTTCATAATGATATGGTGGATTTCGACATTAAACTCCACATATAAACCAATCAACGTTAAGCGTATCTAGCTAGTAGTTTTATGCTCTCCTTTGTTCCACCAGTCAACTCGGTCCTGTGCTTGCTGCTGTCATTTTATACCCGCAAACTTCTTAATCCTATCTGCACAACTAACTTTCTGTCACCCCCTAACCCGCTTGCCTTCTCTAAGAACCCAGTTAGTCAATCTAGTGACCATCGGTTATCCTGTCCACGCGCTACATCCCCGGCCTATGTCCAATTCCGCTTCTTGAGTTCAACTATGATAATAATAACCCCGGTTTGTTCCCTGATCCACTCTGCTCTCTTCCTGTCTCTTAACGTTACACCTACGATTTATCTTTCCATTGCTTGCTGCGTCGTCCACAATTTAAGGTGAACGCTCTGTGTAAGTCTCCAGGTCTCTGCTCCGTAGCTATGTACAAGCAAGGCGCAGCTGTTATATACCTTCCTCTTGAGGGATAGTGGCAACATACCTGTTATGATTTGAGAGTGCTTGCCAAATTTTCTCCACTCCATTTTTATTCTTTTAGTTACTTCAATCTGGTGGTTTGGCTCCGCGGTTATTACCTGTCCTAAGTAGGCGTAGTCTTTCACCTCTTCAAGTGCACTACTACCTATCTCGAAGCGCTGCTCTTTTCCGAGGTTGTTGTACATTACTTTCGTTTTCCGCAGATTCAGTTTAAGACCTACCTTCCTGCTCTTCTTGTCTGACTCAGTAATTATGAGTTGAAATTCGTCCCCTTAGTTTCTCAGCAATGCAATGTCATCGGCGAAGCGCAGACTATTAAGGTACTCTCCATTAACCCTTACTCCTAACTCTTCCCATTCCAGGCCTCTTAAAACCTCCTGTAAGCACGCGGTAAATAGCGTTGGGGAGATTGTATCCCCCTGCCTTACACCCTTCTTGATTGGTATTCTGTTGCTTTCTTTATGAAGCATTATGGTAGCATTTGATGCCCTGTAGATTTCTTCCAGGATGTTTATATATGCTTCGTCGACGCCCTGAATCTGCATTGCCTGCATTACTGCTCATATTTGTACTGAATTAAATGCCTTCTCGTAATCTATGAAGGCTATGTATAGTGGTTGGCTGTATTCTCTATTACCTGATTTATAGTATGAATGTGGTTGATTGTTGGGTAGGTTGTTTTAAATCCTGCTTGTTTTTTTTGGTTGATTGAATTCTAATGTAATTCTGTTAGCATATACCTTTGTAAATGGCTTGTATACGACAGAGAGCAAGCTGATCGGCTTGTAATTCTTAGTCCTTGTCATCTCCTTTTTCATGTAATAATATGATGTTAGCGTTCTTCCAAGATTCTGGTACTCTTCCCGTCAGGATACTCCTCGTAAACAGGGTGGCTAGTTTTTCTAACACACTCTGTCCTCCATTTTTCAGGAGATCTCATGTCCCCAGACCCTCACCAGCAGCTTTGCCTCTTTGCATGTTCTCCAAGGCCTTACTGACTTCTTCTATCATTACTGGTGGAGTGCCATCTGGGTTACTGCTAGTTCTTATGGTAAGGTCTTGGTTGGCCCGGCTACTGTACAGATTCCAGTAAAACTTTTCTGCTATTTTAACTATCCTATCCATATTGGTAGTAATTTTGCCTTTCTTGTCCCTTTGTGCATGCATCCGATTTTCGCCTATACCAGGTCTCCTTCACTGATTTGACGCTTCCTCCGTTCTGCAGAGCATGTTTAATTCTCTCCGTGTTATACCTTTTTACATCGGATACATTACGTTTATTAATCAACTTCGAAAACTCAGCCAACTCCGTTTTGTCTGTTGTACTTGAGACTTTCATGCCTTGACGCTTCTTCATGAGATTGTTAGTTTCGAGGAACAGCTTGCCAGGGTCCTGTCTAACTACAGTACCTCCAACTTCCACTGCACACTCCGTAAGGATACTTTTCAGGTTATCATTCATTGCGTCAACGCTAAGGCTGGTTTTCTCGATTAAGAGCCGAGTACCTGTTCTGAAGCGAGGCTCCCAATTCCTGTACTTTCCCGCTCGGTGCTAAACAATTGATTGGCTTCTTGCGTATCAGTTTCTGACATTCCTTCTTCAAGTTTATATGAATTCGAGATCATGCCATTCTTTGGTAACTGAATCGTACCTTGCCTAAAGTATATGTACAGCCTAAAAATCTCAAATAACTGCGAAAAATCGCAAACACTAGTACGCACATGGTTTGAAAATAAATCATTTTTGTTGAATCGCATGAGGCAATTTCATGAAGGCTTTTCACAACCTAAACTTCATTTTCTAATGGTATAACGCGTTCATATATATATATATATATATATATATATATATATATATATATATATATATATATATATATATATATATATATATATTCTAATGTAAATGCAAGGCGATAAGCGGTATAGGACAGAAGCAGCAAGAGTTGGCCGGATATACGGGCGTCGTTGCTGCAGCAACCAGGCAGTTCCAGCTCGCGCGTCGCGCCAACGTGTCGATGTCGCTGCGGTAGTGGCCATTCCTCTTCACTAAATATCGTCCCCCGTCGGAAAAAGAGCCATCCTGGCGAGTCACGGAGAACAGAGTACGAGCGGATCGTAATATGGTTTCAACCGCTGTACGTGAATGGTTTCGCGACCGCGAAAGCGCTAGTCTGTGGATGGCGTTACGGATTCGATGATGTAGTTAACAGGTGAAGTCTGCGAGACAACGCGGTAGGATACCTGGTATTTTGAAACAAGTTTCGAAGAAAGGCCTGTAGGGACAGCTGGAACCCGAAGCCACACAAGGGTGTCCGGAACAAAGTTAGGGTACGGGTGGTTATCGTCACGCCGAGATTTTCGTCTTCATTGGTCGATAGTTGTGAACGACTGGGCGAGCTTACGGCATTCCTCGGCGCGGCGGGCAGCTTCAGAGATGGGCGTATACTCGGAGGAATCGGGGTGGTAGGGCAGAATGGTATCTAGTGTGGTGGAAGGATCTCGATCATATAACAGGAAAAATGGCGAAAAGCCCGTAGTCGCCTGTGGAGCAGTATTGTCGGCGTATGTCACAAAAGGCAAAATGAGGTCCCAATTGGAGTGGTCTGAGGCAACATACTTAGATATCATGTCTCCAAGGGGATGGTTGAAGCTTTCCGTCAAGCCATTCGTTTGGGGATGGTAGGCGGTGGTAGTCCGGTGAATGATACGGCACTCGGCAAGGAGTGCGTTGACGACTTCAGAGAGGAACACACGTCCTCTGTCACTGAGAAGTTCACGTGATGCGCCATGACGGAGAATGAATTTCCGCAGGTAAAAAGATGATACGTCGCGTGCTCTGGCAGCAGGTAAAGTGGCTATTTCTGTGTATCGCGTCAAGTAGTCGACAGCGACAACGATCCAACGGTTTCCGGAAGCCGTGAATGGAAGAGGCCCGTACAGATCGATTCCAATGCGGTCGAAAGGCCTGGATGGGCAAGGAATTGGCTGGATCGGACCAGAGGTGTGATGAGGAAGAGCTTTGCGTCGTTGGCACTGCGGACATGACTGAATGTATTTGCACACAAAGGTGTACATGCCTCGCCAATAAAATCGGGAGGGAATCCGAGCGTATGTTTTGAAGATGCCCGCATGTGCGCACTGAGGGTCAGCGTGGAAAGCTGAACATATTGCAGCACGAAGATGGCGAGGTATGACCAGGAACCACTTTCGGCCGTCAGACTTGTAATTCCTGCGATAAAGGAGGCCATCGCGGACCTCAAAGTGAGCCGCTTGACGGCGCAACGTTCGAGAAGATGGAGAAGTCGACGGATCTGAAAGGAATCGCAGAAGAGAGCTGATCCAGTCGTCCTTGCATTGCTCAGACGCCATGTCACAGTTTTCTGGGAACGCAACCATTTCGTCCACGGCAGATAAACATGCAGAGCTTTCGGAGGACATAGGTGAGCGTGATAGAGCGTCGGCATCAGTTTGACGTCAGCCAGTCCTGTAGACAACACGCATGTTAAACTCTTGCAACCGCAAAGCCCAGCGAGCTGAACGTCCGGGGGGGGGGGGGGTGTCCTTCAACGTGCATAACCAACAAAGTGCATGGTGATTGGTGACTACGTCGAAAGTGTAAGTGTTACCATATAGGTACGGTCCAAATTTACCTAGAGCCCAAATGATTACCAGACACTCCTTCTCTGTTACAGAATAATTCTTGTCCGCTTTGGTGAGGGTACGGCTTGCGTAAGCGACCACGTACTCCTGGAATCCCGATTCGCACTGCGCGAGTACGGCGACGAGTCCAACACCGCTTGCATCGGTGAGTACCGCAATCAGAGCAGTCGGGTCGAAGTGACGCAAGATTGGTGGTGAGGTTAACAGGTGGCACAACTTTTTGAAGGTATCATCACAGGCGGGTGACCAAGCGTAACTTTTCGAGTCATTCTGTAAAAGTTCAGTCAAGGGGGCGGTGATCATCGCAAAATTCCGAATAAAGCGGCGGAATTACGAGCATAGTCCAAGGAAGCTGCGCAGATCCTACAGAGATGAGGGTTTAGGGAACTCTGCAACTGCCTGAAGCTTGGCGGTATGCGGAAGAATGCCATCTTTAGAGACAACATGGCCGGGAATCGTGAGCTGACTCGCGCTGAAGCGGAATTTTTTTCAGGTTGAGCCGAAGGTTAGCGTCAGTTAGGCACTGTAGTACTTTATCTAGCCTGCGGATATGCGTAGGAAAATCTGGCAAAAATATAACCACGTCATCTAAGTTGCAGAGGCATGTTTTCCACTTCAGGCCACGCAAAAGATTGTCCATCATCCGCTCTAATGTTGCGCACGCGTTGCAAAGACCGAAAGGCATGACGCGGAATTCGTAAAGTCCATCAGGTGTGACAAAGGCCGTTTTAGGCTGATCTTTAGGCGCCATAGGGACTTGCCAGTAGCCGTTCCATAAGTCATTAGAAGAGAAGAACTCCGCACCTTGGAGGCTGTCAAGGGCGTCGTCGATTCTCGATAAGGGGTAAACGTCCTTTCGAGTTATTTTGTTAAGACAATGGTAGTCAACACAGAAGCGAATTGACCCGCCCTTCTTCTTAACAAGAACGACTGAAGTTGCCCAGGGGCTATTCGAAGGCTGGATGACGCCACGCTTGAGCATGTCAGCTACTTGGTCACCGATAACCTGGCGCTCTGTCGCGGACACGCGATAGGGTCTTTGACGCAGTGATGCATTGGTGCCCGTGTCGATGCGGTGACACACAGCTCATGTGCGGCCGAGGGGACTATGCTGGCAGTAAAAGGAAGAACGGAACTTGTTCAGGAGTCGTAGAAGCTGAGCATGTTGCGAAACGATTAACGTGTCAGCGATGGAGCTGCTCAGTATGTCAGGGCTAGTAGTCTGCGGCGAAGAGGCACAGGTCAATCCAGCGACTTCGTGTGTTTTTTTAATTGTAACTTTCACATCCATGTAACAAAAAACTTCGCAAACACTTGTTTGGTCCCATAGCCTAACTGGCTAGTAGAGGGACCAATTGTGTGACATACCTACATACTTGCGCAAGCGGTTACACAGCGACAAAGGACATCAAACTGGATACAATGTTTAAAATAGACAAAAAAAGCGAAAAACATATGATTGAACTATACAAAGAAACATAGCGCAGAACATAGGTACTTATAGCACAGAATAATAATAGCACTAGAATAATACTAATAATAATAATAATTATAATAATAATACTAAATGACTATGCAGACGTATTATTTAGAAAGTTCGCATGAAGTGCATGCTTCATGGCCAATGGAAAATTTCTAGCCTCTTTCACATCAGTCGGTATCGCATTCCATATGAGAGCGCCGTGAAATTCGATGAGCCTTCGACCGTAGGCATTTCTGGCTACTGGTAAATTAAAACAGTGATTTGCTGCAGCTCTTGTACAGCGCGCGGGTAACGTAAAGGTGCTTAATGGGAATGGGTCATCACGTTTTATTATTCCATGCACTATATCAGCAACACTGGACACGTGAACAGAGTCCAGCGGAAGTACACGCATCATTTGAAACAGTGGTTTTGCAGTATCCGTCCTGTTTGAGTATGTAATAATCCGGGCTGCCCTCTTTTGCAGGCGGCTCATACATTTCAAATGAGTTTTATATGTACTGCCCCACGATTCTATACAGTAGCTCAAGTGACTGTGCACGAATGCAAAATATAGGATGCGCAAAATCGATGCGCCAAAACATTCACGGGCTTTTAGTAGCGTGTGACACCCATATGCTAGCTTGGAGCATGTATTTTCTATATGCGATTTCCAGTTCATGTCCGAGTCAAACATGACCCCTAAGTACTTAAACGAGGCTACTGGCTGTAGCAGTGCCTTATCTAAAACCAAGTTGAAACCTGCAAAGTCGAGTTCTTTTTTCCTAGAGTGAAAGGCCATGTATTTAGTTTTCTCTGTGTTGATATTAAGGTGGTTTCGTTTAAACCATACTTGTACTCTCTGTAACTCTTCGTTAATTTTATCTTCGATGTCTCTTAAGCTGTCACCAACAAAGATTAGTGCCGTATCGTCTGCGTACATTAAAGCTTCTGAATATAGTAGGATGGAGGGAAAATCGTTAACGTACAGGGAAAAAAGAGTGGGTCCAATAACTGAGCCTTGTCATACCCCGGAGACTATTGATTGAGTAGAGGACTCGACGCCATTCATCACTACTCGTTGATGGCGGTCGGATACGTATAATTTGAGAAGCTGGTGAATTTTGCCTCGGAAACCGTAGTCATGAAGCTTACTTAGCATGATGTTGTGGTTGACGGAATAGAAAGCTTTTCTTATGTCTAAAAAAACTACGACTGCTATCTTATTGTTGTTCAAGGCTTTGTTAACTTATTGGGTTAATACCAAAACTGCAGTAGATGTAGATCTGTGTGCTCGAAAACCATGCTGGTTTGAGCAAATTATATTATGTTTGGATGCAAATGATGTTATCTGCACTGATGGAATTTTTTCAAAAATTGTATTAATTACACTTAACGCAGATATTGGTCTGTAATTAGATGCACTTGATCGGTCTCCATCTTTGTATACAGGGACGACTTTGCCCAACTTAAGCTCATTTGGGTATACACTACAGTCCTGCCAGTGTTGAAACATGTGCAGCAAATGGTCTGCCAGAATGTCTATGTTATTTTTTATTATTTAACTGTAATAGCGTCGAGCCCAGCCGCTTTATTGGCGTCTAGTTTTTTTACTATTGACATGATATGGGACATTTCTATCTCAAATATGGCAAAACTATCAGAAACTGGTCTAATGGGACGCGTGTGGTCTGTAGTGTCAGGAAACTGAGCAGCCAAAGCACGACCGACGTCTGCAAAATACTTGTTAAAGCGATCCACCGTGTCTTGAGTTATATCGTCAGGCAGTACGCGTTTATCTGAGTCAAGACCAACTGCGGATTTTGCTATTTCCCAAATTCGCTTAGTGTTGCCTCCAGCCTCTTCGATAAGCTTAGCATAGTATTCTTTTTTTCGTTTCCTCATTAGGGTGACTGACTTATTCCTATAGCATTTGAATTGATTTAAGTAGTAGGCATTGGTTCTCTGCTGCTTCCACTTGTGATACCAATGGTCTTTTTGTTTCAGTATTTCTAGAATACTAGGTGTCATCCAAGGGCAGAGTGGCTTGGCGTACTTAATACTAGTTGTGGTGGTGCTTAGTGACACAGCATTTTTGAGAGAGCATATGAAATTACTGTATTCTATATTCACATCCTCGTCATACATAGCGCAGTAATCGATTTGACTTATTTTATCACGTAGTAACCTATAGTCAATCTTTGTAGTTAATTTTCCCTAGAAGGTTTCGTATTGAGAGGCTCATTTATAAGGGTAACAAAAATAGGCAAGTGATCGGCAATCGGAACAGGAAGCACACCAGCATGCACATCATCGCCAACATTGCAAAGGGCGTGATCAATAAGAGTACATGACGTGTCAGTGATACGCGTTGGCTCATTTATGGCATTACACAAGTTAAAGGATTTTAAGAGGAGCGTGTACTCATTCGAGGTATCGGATGACAGGTCAATATTAAAGTCTCCAACAACTACAATATTATTGTAGTGCATGCAGGAAACTCTCATAAGCACAGACTCAAATTCCTTCAGGAACGCTTTGATCGAAGAACCGGGCGGGCGGTATACAACGCCAATAACTGGCCCTCTTTCCATTTTGATAAACAGAGTTTCTATAGTTGCGTTGGTAACTGTAGAAGGAACCAGTCGGCATGTCAATAATTGCAGAAGGGTCGAGACTGTAAACACGCCCGACGCACTCGCCCCGAAGTAGTGTTACAGGACATGACAGCAGATTTGAGATGAGCAGTCTGCTGACACCGTCATGAAGTTCCAAAAGTGCATGAGGTAGCAGCGAACACTTGCGACGAACGAAAACGGCATATGGCGTGAAAAGGGCACTTGATTCGGCGAGCGCGTTGCAAGACACCATGACAAGGGCAAAAGAGTGCGACGGTATGGTAACGTCTTCAGCAACAAATAGTTTGTCCCCGATTTCAGCAGCGTCATGTAACGTAGCGTCGCTAAACACTTCAAATGCCACCTCAGCGCGTGAGCAGTCGATGACGGCCTTATTAGCGGAGAGAAAGTCCCAGCCCAAAATGAGGTCATGGGAGCAGGAATTTAAATCTAGTAATTCGACGACATAGATGAGGCCGTCAATCGCAATGCGTGCAGGAAAGGCAGCGGCCGGCGTGACGTGCTCTGCGCTTGATGTACGAAGCGATATACTTGCTTGTGGTTTCATGACTTTTTTGAGCAAGCGGCAGAGTCTGGCACTGATCACTGAAACTGCGGCACCAGTGTCCACAAGAGCGAGTGCAGCGACGCTGCCCACATATATGTCCAGTACATTTGTCGGTGAAGCGAGAGGCCTTCGTCGTTTCGCGGGTGTCGCAGTTCCTGCCTCTGGAACTGCGGCAATTAGTTTTCCCGCTCCGGCGATCAAGGACGACGACGCATCGGCGATGGCGAGCGGCGCCGAGGTGATGGCGAGTGACGGTTAACATTAGGGTGGTGGTCGGCGTACGATGTCATCTGGTCGGGATGTTGAGAGCCTGCTAACGAAGGGCGCGGTGGCACATAAGGGACAGGTTCGAAGCTCTGGTGGTAGTTCTGGTGATAGGCAGGGACACGCCGGCGGCAGTATCGTGCTATGTGGCCAGGCAACCCACAGGCAAAGCATATCGGCCAATTGTCGGATGTACGCCATTGTCCACTACTCTGGAGGGACCTTGGCTGAGCAAACCGAGGAGTGGGTACGGCTGATGGTAATGACCTAAATGTCTGAAGAGGTGGCCTTGCGGCAACCTCAGCATAGCTAAGAGGTGCAATCACCTCGGCACAGGCCACAGGGGTCGACAACGGCGAAGTGTCGCGGGCAGGTGGCAGAGCTGCGCAAACTTGCTCCTGGATCACCTCACGAATGTTTGCTGGCAGATGTGACGGTGGTTGGCCGGCTTTTGATAGCAGTGACAGCTGACGAGCGACCTCAGCGCGAACAAACTCTTTGATCTGCGATAGCAGTGAGTGATGGTCAGAGGTGGTTGTGAAGCTTGAGAGGGTGTCATCCGGGACGTTAGGGCATCGCGTAAGAAGACGCTGTCATCGGAGCTCTTCAAAACTTTGACCCTGCTCGATGAGCTCCGAGACAGTGGCAGAGTTTTTCGAGAGGAGCACTTGAAAAGCGTCCTCGGAAATGCCTTTCATAATGTGTCGTACCTTGTCAGTTTCCAGTATCGTCGGGTCAACACGCCGGCAGAGGTCGAAGATGTCATCGATGCAACTGGTGAATGTCTCACCAGTTTGTTGGGACCGGCTTCGTTGTCGCTGTTCTGTGCGAAGTTTGCACACCCCAGTGCTTCCAAAAACAGCTGTTATGCAGGTCTTGAAGGTCGTCCAAGCAGGTCGTTCGAAGCTGTGGTACAGAAACCCCGTCTCGGGGTTTCTGTACCACAGCTTCGAACGATGACGGACGGCAGCTTTCGGCTACGCAATTCCAGGGTCGCGGAAAACCGCAGCAGCCTCCACCAAAATATAACGTAAATGCAAGGTGATAAGCGGTAGCAGCGTCAGGACAGAAGCAACAAGCACTTGCCGGATATACGGGCGTCGTCGCAGCAGCCACCAGGCAGTCCCAGCTCGCGCCTCGCGCCAAAGTGTCGATGTCGCTGCGGTAGTGGCCATTCCTCCTCACTACAATATATATATATATATATATATATATATATATATATATATATATATATATATATATATATATATATATATATATATATATATATATATATATATATATATATATATATATATATATATATATATATATATTGTAACGACAAAAACGTCCACGACTACGCCAGAAAATTTCGTCTCCAGGATCGCTGACGCACGGCAACGTGTTCAACTCAACACGGAGGCCAGTTAACTAGACCGCAAGCAACGCTATGACAGCTTTCGTCGAGACGCCACCTTCCGTCCTGGAGATGAAGTACTACTTTGGACGCCTGTTCGTACACCCTGATTGTGCGAAAAGTTTCAGTCACACTTTCTCGGACCTTACGTTGTTAGTGAACGAACATCTCCTGTCAATTACCTTGTAACTCCCGTCGAGGGTTCCTCGGACCGTCGTTACCGTGCCTCCGAGATAGTCCGTTTCACGTCTTAAACCCTTTGTTCGCCGTATCTTTCCCGCCTAAGTCTCAGCCGGGCCGGCCGCTGAAGTGTGCGGGGAAAATAAGTGTGAGCATCATTACTCGTCCCATCTTTTCATCTGTACATACTCATCATCACCACTCCAGTTTAGGTTGCGGGGCACATATTCGAGACAATAAAGAAGAGTCTTAAGGGTACTGGACGCCATCTTACAATACATATATATATATATATATATATATATATATATATATATATATATATATATATATATATATACATATATATATATATATATATATATATATATATATATATATATATACATACATGCATACATACATACTTAGCACAGGAACAACAGTACTGCACGCGCTTAAAAATAAACGGATTATTAACTTCTATATAAAAAGCCAAGATTGAGCACTACGTGACTGCAGATAGTTAATTGCCAAAATAGAGATAGATGAGAGTTGGAAGAGCAGGGTGAATAAGCTCCACTAATATGCGGTTAGCTCGGGATAGATTGCATGGTGGTATTGCATGGTGGTTTATGTTATTGCGAACTAATGTGTATGCCGAGTTTCCCTACCATTCTAATAAAAGTGGTAGCATATCTAATAAAAATATGGTGAGCACAGCGCATCTGTATTCTTCGCATACGAAGTATTTCCTTCTAGATGGAAGCGATAATGTAAAAAATAAACAGGCTGTTGCTGTTATGGAAGCTATATAGGCAACCGCACCGGAATCATGAAGCAGGCCATCCGTACTAAGGCCGTGTAATCTATCAATGAGTGTGTGCACACACAAGTGCACCGTCTTCGGGGCACTCTAATAAGCAAATAATTTTTCGCGCATTCCTCTCTCATCAACAACTCGTGGTATGCCTCCACTCTCGCGTGTATGTATTTCAAGATAAAGGGTGGGGCTGCTCGACACGCTATACACAGAGACGTATTTCAACGTGAGAGGCAGCTCGCTTGTTTTCATTTATGATGAGGCACAAACCTGAGGTATCATCCATCTCCAATCTTCAAAGCACGTACTTAGAGCCGATGTTAGTGGCCAAAGCAGCCGCCGCTCCTTTTAAGGCGAATGCATTCCTTAGTCGGGCTCTGTCAGGCATCCGGTAGCGTCCGCGTGCCGGCAGGTTTTATCTCTCCGCTCCCACTCCCTGTTTCTGAGCAACAGCTTCGGGTGTGTGCGCTTATCCTCGTCTCTAGCAACTGGAGCAGGTGGTGCAGGTGGTGCAGGAAGAATAGCAGACAGTTAGTGGAAAGAAAAAAATTGGCCCTCAATCTGCTTGTTACACTGCATATGTCGTCGAAAGACGATAGTCCTGCGTCTGGCGAGAGTGAACAAAACATTTATTTGATGTTCTGTGGAAGAAAATCGGTGAATAGTATTCTGGAGGCGCTGCGTTAGAGTGCCTCGAGCGCGTAGCGGAGGCGAACGAGCGCATCGAGGCACGTTATACACGAGTGCCATCTGGCAGTTATCATCGAAAACGAAGGCGTGCGCGCCCGCGGAGAAAGATGCGTGCCTGTCTCGGAGGTGA
Organism: Rhipicephalus microplus; assembly: GCF_043290135.1. Taxonomy (NCBI): domain Eukaryota; kingdom Metazoa; phylum Arthropoda; class Arachnida; order Ixodida; family Ixodidae; genus Rhipicephalus; species Rhipicephalus microplus. Next base: position 55,152,187 of record NC_134702.1, read on the forward strand.
CAAGGTGTAAAATGCAAAGCGATGTGCGGGTGCCACTACCGTGTCTTCGTAGCAAAGCGTTGGAAACACTTACCTTTTTTGAGCATCGCGTTGCACTGTCAGCGCAGCGCAATAAACGCTACAGTCCTTAGAGTTACTTGTGTGTGCCTCTCCTAGTGTAAAGGCACACATACAAAACATTGATGTGTTGTTATGGCTCATCAGATATGTGCAATAATTGCTTTTTAATTGACAATCGCACAACTCTAAACGCCGAATTTCGAGCAATATCTGTAGGCACTGCGGATGTTTGAGGTATCGTTTGAGGTATCGCTGTTTGAGGTATCGTTAAGGGAAGACAAACAGACAGACCAAAATACTTTCATCGCAGTTCCCCGAGAAAGACTGACGTCTTTAAAAGCGTGGTATGGTGTGTGAGAGCACTCCCGAGTTAGTGTAGGAAAGGGTAGGATAAGTACTTCGCCGCTCTTTTTCTCGCCGTTTGCTCTCTCTCCTCCCTTCCTGCTTTCCCGTCCACTCACTCATACGTATATATAAATGGACTGAAGCCCGCACCTCACTCTTGGCCGTTCGCTGGCTGATAAATGTGTAAATAAATGGTCCCTGTACAAATCCTAGTCTCGTCAATAATTTACGTCATTAAAATTTCTACGCCGTGTGCTCTCGGCGCAGAAATGCATTCGCATTGCCTCACAATTCTCTTCGAAGAGGTGGAGGCAATTTTTCGCCAGCCCATTTGACCTCCCTTTTCACGTGCTGGTCCTTTATTACTATATATTTCTGGAGGTTTTAAGACTTCTAAGCCACTTCGTTTACTCGGCTGAACTACCTCTGAGAGGTCATACGTTTGTATTCTTCCTATTCAGTCGTAAAGATGGCCGCAAACCTATGACACGCTTGCCAGTGTACATCCACGATTGTGCTGATCTTCTGCCCATTGTAAGCTCATGGTAACTGTGTTGCGGAGCGGGGGGTTTTCATTTAGCGTCGAACAGGTGTTTCTATGAGGAGCTTGTTAGATAAAGGGTAGTCACGCACGACGGGTTGTAGTGAGCTATCATCTCGTAACAAACCAAATCAGGCCTCCCGTTTACGAGCTCTTGGTGAATGCTGCTTTACAGGCTGGGTGATTGTACTGGGGCATATGTTGTGCTTGACCTAGTGGAGTCACTTAAAGTTTCAGTAGTACATTACGGCACTTGCACTCGGTATCCAGTGCCACAATTGCCGCTGCTGAAGCTCAGTAAGTGTACGCGTGTGGTTTCTGTCATCGAATAATTATTCTGGTAAACAAATGAATCACGTTTTTTGTAAACGTAGCATGTTTTGTTTCTTTAGTTTACGATGGTTTTTTTTGTATTGTATTGGGTCAACCGTGTGTGGTGCCTATAGAATTAAAAACATGTTTATGCTCGCCTAGGTAGACCAGTGGCTATAGTACTGCCGACTTCAATGCACTCAGTGTCTTTTCGCAATTTCATGTGACAAGGACATATTTCCATATAAAAGAAAGCATAAACTACTATATACGAGAATGTAGGTACACTGTACAAAGAGAACATTTGTGAACATTAGTAAGGAACACATGTTGACGCTGTGGCCCCAACCTACGTCATATTTTTACAGGTTGATTCCTAGAAATATCGGAAAACGTGTCGACTTTTGACGGCTGTCACATGAACAAAAAGTGTTAAACACGCGCACACGTGTGGTGCATTCTGAGCTAGCATTTTCCTTCCTAAGATCTGATTTATTCATTTATTTATATTGCCTTCTTTATTGCATTAAAGTTATGGTGCTGTTTACCTTGTTTCAGTCAAGACGTCTGTATTTTTTCTCTCTTTTGTTGTTTTTTTTTGCTCAAGGGCTGTACTAAGCTGTTTATATTTGTGAAAAACAATATTCCATTAATTCTTCATACATGCCCAGATGACAGAAGATTCAGTTTTAAAAATATATCTAAGCTGATCATACCCGACTAAAAATGATTACATATATTAGCAAGATTGTGCTGTAAGTTGCAGCTATCTCGTCGATGAAATGAAAAAAATACCTTTGCGGACCAGACATGTACTTGACAACTGACATGAGAGCTTTCTTTTTACTTTCGCCTGTAATTGAATGATTGTCCACAGCACCGCAAAAAAATTGTTTGAATGAAATCCTTGTTTACTACAACCTAAAGACGAAACATCTCGGCTGTCCTCGTGCCAAGTTACTCCTGGAGTCTGTAAGTGTTCCATTTCTAATTAATGCGAGTTGCATACAATGAACATTACAAAAAAGTGAGAATGGTATCAGGGTGAGCACGTCAACAAGAACAACAATAAAACCAATGACAACTTAAAGCAACCGATAAACAATTAGCTTAGTGAAGCTGAACAAAAACGTTTTTTTTTCTGGCATTCTTCAAGGCAGTTGACAGATCACCAATTAATGGATGAACGAATTCGTGTGCTATGAAATTTTTGCGAGGCAGGCTCTGGATTGCCTTTAAATACAGCCACTATGACCATGAGGCTGAAAGGGAGTGGGTTTTAAATAAAATAAAATACATAAATATTAAACAAACGTTTGCATGAGCAGTTGGTTACCAATTCTTCTCAAGTGATCTGTTTTAAGGCATGACCTGGCATGTGGGATAGAAACTTTCAAAGACAAAACGGTTTCTTGCTGCTGAGTGAGTTTCCCGCATTTTCCCGCAGCCCACCGCATTATCTTTCGCACGAGCAAAGTTTAAGCCCCCATTATTACCTTCACAATGGGCTGCTTTCCATGCCGCTGTATTTATCTCTAGTGTGTCAGCTCGCATTCTTTTATGTATTGCGTGAAATGAAAAAAAGTTTGGGTGAGAGAATAAAAGGAACGGGATATAGAGAGAACAAAACATTTACCGCTTATGAATTTTCCTTACATTTCTGATGCAGATTGACTGAATTCTTTTCGTTTTTGCACGTATGTAAACAAGTTCTGCAAAGGCAACAACGAAAAATTCAACCAGCTCTGTTTCGGAGATAACAATGAAACAACCAAGGTGCTTTGGTTCTTCTCATTAGGATATTGCATCTTTATTTCTTGCTAATTTTTCAGATACGTTGTGTCGCTGTTCTTTATTCAACATTCTTTGTTAGGCTCTGAGGTGGTAAGTACAGTTTTATAGCACATGACATTACCACTCTCGTACACAGGCCTACAGAAGTATTCGCCTAGGATGCCCAGATATATTGTATTACTAAGCTTTAATAAACACTCTATGTTAAGTTTTCAGGTGGTAATATAGCCATCATCTATTACAATCTTAGAAATATAACGTCACAGTGGTGTGTCTATAGTAAAGCAAGCGCCGGTTGTTAGGCTAAATATTGCCCTCCTTCACTCTAGAGGAACTTGTGGGTAATGAAAGTAACAGAATTTCTTTGGCAAATACACGCTTATAATTATGATACTTTCCCAATTGGCCACACACATTTCTACGGTACACAACCGTTGGCGGGGTTAACTGAGAGCGCCATAGGGTTAAAGAGTAGAAATTCCGTCGTCGGTGTCGTTGGTTGTGAGCAAAAATCGTCATATTAATCATGGCCGAAAAAATGAGAATGGTGCAAACTAAACTATATTTTAAAAAGTCCTAAGGTAGAGTGGGGATCGAACCCGGGTTGATTGCGTGCAAGTGAATGTTCTACCACACGGCGACGCGTCTGGCTGTGAACTGAGGAAAAAGAACTTCCTCTGCTTGGACATGCAGTGAAAGTAAGTATGCTTTAATAACACGCACGTCCTGCATAGATGCTTCCCAATACAACATGAAATATTGGAGTAATATTGCGTGGTACAAGCGCCCATGGCAATCGGGCATCAGAACATGCCATTATCATACAGACTTTGAGGTTTAAAGTCAGCCACCCCTTACAAAAGGCACACACGCTATACTGCGCCTATTCGTTTAAGGCCACGTGGCGGGTGCATAGCAAGTTCGAAAAGGTTTCATGCAATTTTTAAAGTCGAATCTTTATGGCTTCTATATTTTTGCCTTCATTTTAGTGGAGCAGTGGGGAGTGGTAGTATTTAGTCAATGTCTGTGGTGCACACACGTTTATGTTGCCCACAAGCGGTTATGGCATACTAATAGCGTTCAGCGAAGTGACCGCACCACAGCTTTGTACGCTGCAGTGCTCTGCTTATCTTTCAACGCATTTTTTCCGACAGTGAAACCATTCGCTAGATCATAACACTACCAGCATTCGTTTTCAAGTCTATATCCATCTGCTCTGCTCGAAAGGAAAACCGGTATATTTAAATTTTTTGTTTTTTACGTATATAAGTTTCACAAATTTTACTTTCTGTAAAGCAACATGTTAGCTCTCTCTCTCGAGGAATCGTAGTATGCCCTAATGTTCAAAATAATGCTAAATGTTGGGAACATATTATTCATTAAATTGAAAAAAACTTTGAGCTTGAGGCAGGTTTATTTTCACCGTCTGAAGAAAATAACACTTAGCAAATACGATGATGAAGATAAAGCTCAACTGAAACACGTAAATTGACTGCTAAGCGCCCCATATCCGTCTACAAATGTCTTACTGACGCGAATGGTCTTGGTGGCTTTTAGAACGTCTCTTATCTCGGACGCCACGTTTTACTTTACCTCTCAATCTGCAGTGTTTACCGGCCTCGCAAACATCACTAATGTCGCAATAAGGAGAAGGATCCACTCACACGCTACCATTTCAGACTATAGAAAGAAACGGGTACCCATACACTTACGGCCCTTCTCCCTCTCATTGGTTACAACGTTGGCAGTGCTAATGAGCAACAGCTTGTTTCAAGCAAGAAGAAGCAGCAGTGCCCACGCGGGCTTGCCAGCTAACGAGATGCCTGAGCGACAGCAACTCGAAAGACGAAAGCCTCAGCGAGGAACTGTAAAAGGGCGGGCAACCCACAGCAGGCATGCTGGCGGAATCGGCTAAACTGTAGTGGGAAGTAACACAGAAAAGAGAGCTTGAATTAAGGCTGACCAAAGGACCCATGCTGGAATTAGAGGCAGCAGTCAGCCTTCGCTTCACAAGAGAAAGGTCGCCAGGTGACATATCAATTTCTGCATGTACGGCTACTTCTATTTCTTCCCGAGCAAGGAAGGCTGGTTACATGGTCGGTGCGAAGTTCTCTCTTTACTTACCCATAGTTTGCCCATATAGTTTATTTGCGTTTTTGTTTGCTTTTTACCTTTTATTTGGTACTTAAGGTTTCTTTCGTATCATTCGCAAGCGGCACTTTGGGCTCAATGAGGCTTTGCTGTTTCCTTTTTTTTTATTCACTGAAAACTTGGGGTTTTAGTGTTCCTTTTCATTACGTATGCCTTGGGGTAGACAATGGTAAAATCACTGCTTTTTGCACATATACGTTTTGTCCCTTCATTCAAAAAATATTTTCATCTGTGGCATGAATGATATGCTGAAAAAAGAAAAAAAAAGAGAAATAGAAATCAAATTAGTACCCTGCGTGATCGCTGACCATCTCTGAAAAAAAAAAAAAGGTTGAAGGGTCAACTTTGGCTAGACCATGGCCTCATGCACGGCATTGGGCTTTGTACCTACCGTCTTTCCTTCGACGGCGGAAGGAGGTTATTCGATTGTTTGCATTCTGATATGCGAAAAAGTTAAAGTATTGCAAATACAGACAGGAAGAAAAGACATTTTAGTTAGGTTCAATTTTAGCTGTGCTACCATAGCAATGTCTCTTCGTTCACTGATTAACTGATCGAGAATCAGTTATGTCGAACCAAGTCTCTAGCGCCAATACAAGACCAAAGCAGCTGTCTTTTTTTTTCAACGGGAAAAGAGGTTTCTCTAAATAGCAACCGGCATTGTGGGTTTAATCATTGTGAGTTGTGGTGTGCTCCTTTCCGCTCCTATTCTTTCCACCAACCCCATCCCCCCTTTTAAGCCTGACCTCTCTACCACCACGCCCTGCTATCACTGTTCTGCTCTATTGTGCGCTTTGCAGAGATTGGTGTCTTTGGTTGTCTTCAAATCATAAACTCTGTTGAACGCAGGTCAAGCTGCTTTCTTTCAACAATTGCCACCCCCTACCCCACCCTTCGCAAAGATAACATGAAAATAAACAGTCAATTATATTCAATCGTACATCAAATCTGAAAAAGCCACTCTAGGAATAATAGAGATATCAAGCCGACACTTCGCAGCACGAAGAAAGGCAGAGCCCACCGTATATTCTGGTGGTCGCAACAGCATCTCCCTTGACTGTGAAGAGATGAAAGGAGTTCTCCAGGAACGAGAGGCCAGTGGGCAAGCGGGGAATAGCTTTCTTGACAGACAGGCTAATCCTCTCTGACTTGGCAGTCCCTCGGCGATTCCAAGCCCTCGTCACCTGCTAATCTCGGCTCCCCTCCAGGGGCTGTGCACACATCGTCCAGACATATTACTATCTTGTGCGCAACGGAGCGAGTGCCAGAACGAAGCGAGCAGCGCGGAGACCAGCCTTACTTCTTCATCCAATGTCCCCACTGAAATTGTGTGCTTTGTACTACAGTAATCTGCGTCTGCCTCTTTCTGTTAGCCGGAAAACCAAGAACAGTGGTGACTTGCTAATAATATGGCTTGTTAGCTCATTCTTTTGTTCTTACCATGTTGTTCATTTGAGATGGAGTGACGTTTTTAGAATTTTACCTAACAGCAATATTTTCAAAAGAATTTTACTGTTACAAATGGTATTCGTTTCTTATTTCGTTCTTAACTGTGCTCAATAATTTTCTTGGGACGATTAAGCTAAACAAGTATTCAGATAATCTACATATTGTAATATTTCATGTAAAATCTCACGCTCCTTTATCTAAACAGGGGTCAGTGAGCGGCTGATTTCTTCGTACATGTTGTGTTTTAGACGCTCAGTTTGCGTTGAAGGTATAGATAGCAATGTAATTTTGATCAGTGTGCCTAATGAAAAAATCGAATGAACAGACTGACGTACCTTATCAACTACCTAAAACTAATAAGGAAGCTCTCGATTTTTAAAAATTGTAGTTAAAGTTTGCAAAAAGAAGGAAGAATTGGCATGACCTGTTTTTTTGTCATTCTATCTTGCTTACTTAACAACACGTATTGAAAGCTTTTTTTGTTTTCTTCAAAGTCTTTTTATGTATTTTAGAATAAAGAAAAAATTGGTATGCATGCGGTGCATAGAAAATTTGACGACCGGCTTTATTGTGTAAGTATATATAATCCCATAGTCTCAAGTTCCAGAACTGTTAAGGTAACTTAGATGGGAGGGAAATTGAGATCTGTATTTTTACTACTCCTTAGGCTACTTACAGCGCACCTGAAGCTCAAATATTCTAAAGCATTCGTACTTTGTCGCCATCCGAACAGCTTCCTGCACCGGAGCTGCAGGCACGTGCTCAGCCGGACATAATGTTCATATACGTTGATCCTCCAATACGGGCGTAAATTTAATGGACTCTAGGCCCAGCAGACTATAGCCAGCATTACTTTAAAAACATGGTAACGTATATTTATTTCATTCTTTTGTTAAACTTTAAACCAATATAAATGACTATAGCCACTGTTTGGTGCATTGATGGCTTTTTGAAAATGAAGTTCCAATATTACATTAGCTTTTCTAGTTTCACTTAGCACTTTCACGCTAGTGATTGGCCTCTCTTATAAGTCTAGCTAATGAATATGGATTCTGCTCATCGTCTAACAGATTTTTTATTCGATAGCTTAGCACACGTATTTGACTCTTGAGCGGATAGTTACTAGCTGGGGCACTCCACAACTCTTCCTCTAGAATGCTAGAAAGATGTAGTTAAAGCTAACATGAACTCCTCTGGGCAACGATAAGACAAGTTTGGTGTATTAGACTAGCACAAAAATAGAAGAAGCACAACCATTGAACTTCAAAAACAAAATTGACATTTCATAAATTTGTTTCAATTATCTGTTTGTTGTGATGCGGCTCCAGTTTTATTCTGCGTAGCACTGCGCCTTCCTACTCACTTTATCCTATTTTGGTAGGTGACCGGAAATTCGTGCTGAACAGCTGAGAGCGCGAAACGTGTGCTGACATTACTGCAATGTGCTTAAAATTTCGGACATTGTTGTTATAATTTCGTGTCAACTTTTTTATCTCTACGCGTATTTATGTTATTAGTTGTACGTTTTGTAATGTACTATATACTCGTAGAGCCTTTTTAGAAAAATGTGTTTACGGGAAAGGAACAGTGACGTAAATGAGCATTTTTGTTACAACAGTGTTTTGTTAGGAGCACGCAATTTGCCCGTTAATTCTTTAATTTGAAACTCCCATAATGCAGCATCGGAATGTTCCGATACTTTTTTTTTCAAACTTTGCTTTTGATGCACACTACTTGACGTGTGCTGTTATATTTTTCCCCTTAAGCTGTGAGGCCATATACCACCACTACGTATTACTTGTCTAAGGCAGTCGGAATCACGGTGTGCACCATTTTGATATGCGAATTTCTCATTGACTCGCGCTGTGTAATAAAAAGTGAAGCGATAATGTTGCAAGTTCATATAGAATCACGCTAATAAAATAGGATGAGGCTGCTTCAAACAACGCCCGTCATTTTACTTTCTTATAGAGGACGACATAGCCCGTAGTCAATTCTTGATCGAAGTATCACGTGACAGGCTGTACGCGCTTTGCTGTAACGCAGCTCCACTAATTGCGTAAGAGTGTTTTTACTGATGAATATGCAAGGGCACACATATTTCATGCCATGATTAGTACAGGTAAAAATTACATAAAATGATCGTGTCCATAGAAGATATAAATCTAGAAAGCTCTTTTATGGTTCGACTTCTTAAGCTTTTTGCTCTTACTTCTGGGGGGTTTATATAAGTGCGTTCTGTTGAAAAGTGCTCCTTGAGGTGGAATTGAAGGGCCCTTTTAATAGCGAAGTTCATGCCTCAATCAGCATTGGAACCACCAAAGTGTGCCGTGCAAATTACTGGTTCTAAGCTCAGCCCGCGGTCACCGTAGGCAATAAGGAAAATTGTCTCACAGCCAGCAAAAGCTGGATATGTAATAGGTACACGTATAATAAAGGAAACAAAATATTCGGTAATAACAACTCTATAAACAAAGAAAAAAACTTAAATGAAAGATAGAAAGACCTAACAGAACCCATGTCAATGAGATAAAAAATAAAGTGAAAAACTGAAGCAAGCTGAAAAATAAATTTGAATCTTGCCGGAAATGTGTTTTCTGAGGCAACCGCCTTGATAAATGATCGCCAAGAGTGGCTGTGCCTTTGCTGTGGGGAGTTCAGCAGTGAAAGACGGAAACATCTGGAGGTCGTCACGACATTGTCGGCAATAAAACACTGCCGCTAAATATAAAAACAAAGAAAAAAAAGAATGAATGAAGGAATGCGACAATACTCTACTTCAAGTAGAGGGTCAAAAGCTAAAATTGGGCATACCTGTGGAATCTCACAGAAAAGAGGTAGCATAAAAGCAACTGAATTTGAAGAAACAAAAATCGTAGGTAGGTTTTCGTTTTCGCCCTAAAACGACTACCATATGGTCCAGTGAATATAGAGATCTGTCTACTCCTAAAGGAACACTTGCGTGCACGGTATGCCTGAATTTCACTCTCTTCCAAAAACATGGTAGCTTATATCACGGTAAGACTACCATTCATTGGCAGTTCTGACTTTCTTTTACAGAATGGTGCCGTGCATGAACATTTTTTACTTGTGCACTTCCAGTTGGAGGGCCGGTAATATATATGGTGATCATTGCACTGTTCCCTTTAACCCTGGACGGTACTGTACAAAGATAGATGCATAAATTTGTGCGATGAGAAAATCAGGGCTTTAATGGTAAAAAAATTATATATTTGCAATGTGTAATCAAATTGCTTCACGGCAGCATGTGCAGCTTAATCAGAATACATGAAACAGGCTAAGGGAAAATGTTTCACTACCGCTTTTCAGAGGAAGTTAAAAAAAGAAGATATAAACATGCTATCACAAAGCCTTTTTCAACATATCAACATGCTATCACAAAGATATCACAAAGCCTTTTTATGTGTTTGGCATCTGAATTCTTTAGTCCCAACAATCATGACAGTCATTTTTCAAAAATTTGTGCCGGAATGTTTTAGTACGAAGTGAAGGATGTTTTGAGTTGAAAGGAAAAAAAAAACTAGTATGGTCGGCGAGCAGCCGCAAGTGCATTATCGACTCGACTATTTCTCAAAGAAAAACAGCATGGTAGCCATCAGGCATGCTTATAATTTACCATGCACTGATGAAAGTATAGACAGTCAAGCTAATTTCTTCCTTAATATTTGGGAGGGGGAGAGTAAGAAGGGGGAGTGTGCGCCAGTTTTCGCCAATTCAACATTGCGAATTGTGCTAGATGCGTACACGTTCAGGGGGCTATCAGACACGAGAACAAAAAAAGTGGCGCGCCAGTTTTGTTGATGTGACGTAACGGCAAAGAATCACTAACCTCACGACTGACAATCACCTCTTTCGCGATACCCTCCGTTTCACTGCGGCGCGCACTACTCTCCGATTGTGTGCCACCCCAGTATTCTACCCTTGAGCTACACTGGTGCTTGGGACTTATTGGCAAACTTGGCTTAGGCAGGCTTGATGTCGGGAAAGCAATCACGTTAATACGACTTATAAAGTGTTTCGAAAGAGCGAAACTACAACCAGTCGTCACACAATGCGAATAACGTAGCGAGTGGGTCATCCAATGCTCCGACCCATTACAAAAGCGTGTTCTTGTAGATGTAGATGTAGATCCTAAACTCGTGGCTCACACCCACCCTGTGGGAAAGGTCAAGAATTGGGTAGCTTAACAAAAAAGCGAATGTATATATTTAAATACCGTCAAAAAATAACAGAAATATTAGCTTTTTTGTAAAATATTTTTGTGAAAAATTTTGCTGTATTAGTTCCTAATGAATGAGCAATAAATGATTGTTCTTGTTCTCCTATTAACTGTGGCACATACCCACTTCAGCCGTAATTTCACAACGCTGTCAGCCACTGCATGAACAATTGGCAGAAAATTCGTTGCAAGCGTTTAGCGGACACCACTCTTTTCAGAAGAATGATAAAAAATAGCATCGCGAATGCCGGCCTACCACCCAAAAAATTTTATTATAATGCCCTAGTGAGTATCGAGCAAGTACGCTCGCAGTAGCTACCCAAATAGTGTTTTGAAGGGCTCTTGAAGGCCGCTTTACTAGCCTTCGCTGTCACTTAGCTGCGCCTTCCGCGCAGGCCTGGCGTTTTTTTCCCTTCCTCATCAATAAGTATTTGCTTCCTGATATAGCATTATTTTTTAACAAAGCAGTGCTTCATCATTGCTACTTTGCTCATTTGTTTTCTGAACAGCGCTATGTCACTGATTCACCATTCTTAAAGACATTTCTCAACGCGTGATTTGCCCTGCCGTGGTGGTCTCAGCTGCTGACCCGCAGGTCGCAGGATCGAATGCCGGCTGCGGCGGCTGCATTTCCGATGGAGGCGGAAATGTCATAGGCCCGTGTGCTTGGATTTGGGTGCAGGTTAACGAACTCATGTGGTCGGAATTTCTGGAGTCCTCCACTACGGTGTCTCTCATAATCATAGGGTGGTTTTGGGACGCTAAAACCCCCACATATCAAGCGAATAACGCATGATTTAACCTTACATTGCCATGTCTTTCCTTCTTACAAACTAAGTCGTCATTGTGTCTTCTTCTTCAGTGAACAGCTGCCCCCTATTTTCGTATTCTATCCTACATTAAGAGTTACGACGAATAATACAGCAATCAATCAAGCAAGGGCGCAAAGCCTAGACAGGAGAAAAGAACCACAACAGTCATATAAGTTGGTTGGACGAAGGAGTGCCGAAACAAGGGTGTGGTGACGCAGGAGCACATTTACTTGGGGTGCAAAAAAGTCTTTTTTGTGCGCATTACGTGCACTTCTATCAGATCAAGCTCCCTGGTTCTGCACTCAATACAGTGGTACTGTCTTTCATTGGGGAAATGAGATTGTAAGGCTCCTTTTAGGAAAATTGCCTATGTGTTACCCCAGCCACGCCCTTAATCGGCAGAATCTTTGTCTATTGCTTTCTGTTTCGTGTCTGTTCCCCGACTTCCTGGCATTTATCGACTATGTAGGTTTCTTATCGGATAAATACAGCTGCAATACGTTGCGTGAGGGTGCATAAATCATAGGAGAATGTTTGTGAAGACAAATTCTACAGGGAGTTTTCAAGTGGTGCTCTTTATACTGGGTAGGTCATATTATCTAAAAGAGATGAGCAAGTGGTCATAATCCACAGTATACCACCTTACGATAGAAAAGTGTGCCGTGTTTCAGAGACAAAAAGGAACACTTAGTGAACCCCCGACATAAACAAAAAAGTACTACTAATAATATTATGAGTTAAGGTTTACCATCTCAAAACCAAGATATATGAATATGAGAGGTGCCATAGTATAGGGCTACGGAAATAACGTCAACCTGGGGTTTTAACGTGTCCCTAAATCTAAGGACACGGGACTGAAGCATTTTAGTCTCCATTTAAAATGCGGGCGCGTGGCCAGGATTCGATCCGGCAACCTGCCGGTCAGCAGTCGAGCGCTATAACCACGAACCCACCGTGACAGGCTTAGCTAATACTGAAAACTTTCTAGAGTTTGTTAGGGATCATTTGAAAAATTGAGCTCATACGCTATGTGTAAAATAGGGCCAAACGAATCTTGGAGTGTACGTGTCTTACCTACTATTTTAACAGCAACGCTATTCCAGCTAGGCATAAAGTGTCTTTCATCACCCAAGAATATTATCATGAAAAGGTATAGGAAACGCAAGTTGCGCAAATATCATTAATTAGCGTCGGTTCACTGAAAAGAAATGCAACAGACGGGTGGAACCCGCTAACTACTTTATAACGAGGCGGTGAGATTCGAACCCGCTTACGAACAATCCGAACGCCAACGTCGTAACCACTGCAATAAACAAACACTCAAGCAGGGCATATGAGACCCTTGTATAGGAGAGTAGGGCAAGGGGCAGGAAAGGGAACTAACAGTGAAGAGAAGTGACAGGGTAAGGAGGAAGGGAGAGTGCGAGGCATGGATTATATCTTAAGAGTGACAACGACAGCAATTAGGAGAGTGGATAAGGAGAAAAAATGAAATAGGGATGAAAAAAAAAACATTAAAGAAGAAGCAAGCCAGAATAGAGAGAAGAGAAACAAGAAAGGAAATAAAGAAAGATAAGGTAGAAAGCGAACGAAAAGGAGATAATCACTAAGACGAGGAAATAGGAAAAGAAAGAGAGGAGAGAGCTTAAACTCAAGAAGCTGAGGAAAGGCAGCGCGTTCTACCCTTCATTGAAGCTTGGCACCACGTGTGCGAAGCTGCTCATCAGCTCCGTAGTTTCTATAGCATAGCACGTCGAGTCCAAGCTACGAATTATGCCGGCGTTCAGTTACTACGCCACACACGTAATTACATTGCAGATATGGTGTAAAGTGTATATGAACAGATTACAAAAGAAAAAAATGCAGCATATCAATGGAGTGAACGATGAAGGGGGGCAAGGCGTCCATCCATCAGGTAAGTGCGTCCATCCATTCAACCATCCGTCCATGCTTCCATCCTTCCGTCCGTGCGTGATTCGATCCGTCCGTCCATCCAATCGTACCTGCTTCCTCCGCCCGTGAGACCATCCATACGTGCTTCTGTCCGTCCATCGGCGCGTGCGTCTGTCTGTCACTCACACTAGCGCCACCTGCTGAATGAGTCATACAACTAAATTGTTACGAACCGGCCACAAAGAGACATTCATGGACATCTCCATGGTATTAGGAGCTTTGCCCCTAAAGTAAACGGTAAGGAAAGGTTCTGTCACAAGGCGTCGAACCAGTGACCTCTCAATCCGCAGCGTGCGGCACTAACTACTAGGCCACGAAACGTACACTGTGAAGAGTGCTAACGTCAAGCTACTTATATACACCATATACCGTTTGGCGGTCTTAATATTTCCGCAACTACGGCGCGTTTTTGTCCTTAGTGGTAAGACGGCGTGACGGTGTTGCGTTAGGCGCGCGTAAACGCGCCTAACGCAACAGTGTTTCAATGAGCGCCGCCTCCACGGAGCGTGGTAGCGTGATTTCTCCTGCACGTGCGCTTATCAGGCACGTGATTCGGGAGAGCAGGAATGCCGCTTCGCTCACTGCCGGGCCCGCGTTTGTGAAAGGTGTACACTGCTGACACAAGAAGAAGTCGAAATTGTGACAGTTGTTCGTTCCTTGTTGTGAGTAACTTCTGCGTTCATTTCGTGCAACTTTCTGTTTGAAAAACGTGCTTTTTGTGTGTCGATCTGAGACACTTGTTACCCGCGCACGTCCTCTGTATGCTCATTTCGTGTGTGCTTTCTACTCGAGGTGCGCACTGCAAGTTTCGAACTGCTTGCCGTTATTTGCGTGACATCTCGTTTTGTTTTTGTAGTATTCATTCCTACACCCTAATGGCGAAACAATTCACAATAAACGCTCAAATGACTCTGTAAAGGCACCTTTCACTTTCGTGTAATACTTAATCCTAGAAATTGATATCAGACCAGTTTTTTTTTTACTTCTTTCGTCCATCCTTCCTTACTTTCTTCCTTTCTTCCTATTGCATTACATCACGTTCTCTCCTAACTGCTTCCTATACTTGCGTGCCGCCAATGGAACCTTTACTCATATGTTTAGCAGGGCAACACTTCTGTCACTACAGGCAACAACGTCACTGACGCGTGAATTGACGTGATGAAACGATCATAGGCAACAATGAAGTGCATGATCGTAGAATGAAAGGTGAACTTCATGAATGATCTGGTTACATATCAAAGATGGCTTGTCACCGAGAATCCCGCGATCAAGAATGCATCGATTGTGGCAAAATAGTGCACGCAAATAATAATGTCAACCAGGCACCTCCAAGGGCCTATTTGTGTACATCCGAAATTTTCTACACATACCAGTGCCAGCTTTTTCTCGAAGCATGTCACCACCTCCACAACCCGTAAATTGAGGTAAATAAATATGCTTCGCTTAAATAATAGGGGATGTAAGCAAGAGTGTTGGAAGTTCGTTGTAAGTTTTATTTGCCAGGAAAAGCAATTATGCCCAAACGTTCATGGGGATTTCAGTACAGGATCTTTGTGCGATTTATTGAACTTCTACAGTTTCGTTCGGACATGCAACTTGGTCCACTTCTTTTTCGTTCCTTCAAACCAATGCGGCTAATCCTCAACTGGCGAAAGTCATTCCGCTACTCTCTAAATTAGCATACTGGAAAAAATGCGCGTCGCCACTTCAAACCGCATTCTTCAAGCTCTACTCCCAGGGAGACACCTTGCGTCGAGCAATAGCTCACCGTCATTTGTTACCACCACTGAGCTGACGCACACAACTGCCGCCTAGTCACATGAAAGCCACGCAAGACTCCCTTCATGCCGTACTTCTGACCGAGTCCACCCGAAATTTCTAAGCAAAGACTGTATGGGAGCATGGTAATTATCGGTAGCACAGACTAAGGACACGGACAAAGGATGGCACATTGGCATAGCGCTGTGGTGCCTTGAAATGTTGCAAAATAGAGCACGCGAATTCTAGTGTCAACCAGACACCTCCGAGAACCTTTTGTCTGTGTGCACCGTAATTTACTGACGGACCCGCCGATCTACATTCCCCGTCTGCAGAGGCCAGAAATACCTGCGGTTGATTGAGGTATAGAATTGAGTTTGCGCGCTGTTTCAGTTTGCAGTGTGACCGTTTATCGGCTCCTTTATGTTGACGGGTTCTTGCTCCCTAATTCATTCTGTCTCTTTTTCAATATCTCACTCCCCTGTTTCACAGAGTGGGGTAATACACTGAAAATTTTCTGATTGTTATTCCCCCCTCTTTTCCCATCTCCTCAATTTTCACCCCCTAATGCTGCTTTAGCAGGTGTAAGAGAGGAAAGAGAGAGAGAGAAGGCAAGCTTAAGAGCAGTCTCCAAGAGGAGGCATAGAAAAATTAACAGTGAATAGAGATGTTACAAAGCAAGCGTTCCAGTAAAGCAGGCAACAAAGGAACTTTTTCCCTTTGAGTAACCGCTGTGTTACGTACGTGATTGACGCAGGAACAAACTGTTTTGTACAATCTTTTTTCGTGTCCCTACTATTTGTTCATCTTTTATTTAGTAAGGTGTATTTAAGCTGAAGCATCATGACTTTAATTTTCTACACCAGCCTGCCGGGACCTCCTTTGAGTTTCGTCACACTAACCTATTTCTTTCAACTTTTACGTAATTCGCTGTTATTATTTTTTATTAGAGGATCATCTGGGAGAAGATTCATTTTCACGTGATCACCATTAAGAACTTGTCTCACAGAAGTTACCGTACCAGAATCGATGTCACCATCGGCGACGTTGATCGTGAGCAAAAACGCCAAGCCTGCGCGGGACACGCCGCGCAGTCGCATAGCGAATGCTAAACGAGCGGCTGTTGTACATGACGTTGTAAACTTTCTTGCAATGATTACTTTCTTTCTTGTTCTGTTGTTCTTTTTCGATGTCGAGTATGCTCAGTAGAATAATAAACGCGTTGATATCTAATAAACTACTTGATAATGGCATGGCTCGGTTTTTTGTCTAATCAAAATATTTTGCTTCACATTTGAATGTAGTCGTTTTTACTATATGATTTTCGTTTCTACTGAAAAATCAGTGAATTACGTGCGAGAAGTAAAACTAAAGGAATATTAAGTATTGCCTTTTAGTACACCTAATAACAGGCAAAACAACAGCGTGAACGAAGCAAGACAAACCCTCGCTGGTCTGAGGTGCAAGCCTCGAAGGCTTTGTCGCGTAATATGAGCGCTGTGCACATCAACCTGTTGACAACCACCGGAAAAAACTTCCATATTCGTTCTTGACTGCGGCTTCCGTACCTTGCTTACACGCAATATTGGCGAAATCTAGAAGCTTGGCTAGCAGGCTGGTCACGAATGTTGTAGTGGAACCGGCGACAAAAAAGAAAGTGGAAGCAGGTTGTGTATCTGTTGTTTTTCACTTTATTGAATATTGGTTTCCGAGGCGCCTGGTGTGCGGACGTCATGCCTGTTAAAATTTTGAAATCGATTGAACCTACCAGCAATCGTAGTGCTATCCAGTGTCGAGGATGACGAGGATTACGCGGTGACAGGCCCAAAGTGATCGGAAAAGAAGGAAATGAACACTGTGCATTATGCATCGTGAAAACGGCTGCATCGGGTTTGCTCGGAGGTTGGTACGGTGCGCTGACGTATAAACACGACCAGACTGCTTCTATTTGTGTCTGTTTTTTTTCCTTGTGGGTATTTTTGTGTATAGTGTCGGAGTACGCAAAATACCTCTCGAGCCTTTTTCACCTCTTGTTCTGAAATACAACGGGCAGCTCGTTTGTTACTTCTCGCTGCGCCTGTGACAAAATCGATCTCTTTTTCTTAGGTTGCGTCAGGAGAGCGTGCTGCGTTTTTAGTCTGTTATGCCTCGTCGGACGGCATGGCCTGCCAGTGGTGACAACGAACCACTTATAGTGCTCGTTTTTTGAGATGCTTTTAAGAGCGCAAAGAAACAAGGGAAAAAACTTTGCTTCTAATTTTTTACGAAGATTTGGAAAGCCGTAAAAAAGTGCTTCACTACAGTTTTGCTCATTCAGGCAGTTACTCTTCAAACTAACGATGAATTCTGCCTGAGCATTTCATAGATTTGTTAACGTTATAACTGGAATGCGCTGTTATAGATCACGAATTATGAACTCAGAAGCGCTTAGTCATAAGTATTCCCGAAGACAACGCATCAAATTCTGGTTGGAACACGTGCACTATCGGCATGCGCTGTCTTCGCGTGGTTCACTGCTCTTTTGTTTTTCACAGTCAAAGCTGTTATGAGATCACAACAATGGTCACGTGCGCCGTAGTTGCCGATCACGGCCGCCACCACCGGTGTCCGTAACCACTAGTGCACAAAATAACAAAAAAGTAAATAATAATATCAATATAACAACGAGATTCAAACCCAGGTCATCTGCGTGCAAGCCCAGTATTCTACATATGAGCCATGCTGATAACCTCCCTGTCATTCCTCCTTTTCCACACTGGTGATTGAATCTTCGCTTCATTTCATTTTTCATTTTTATGAAAAATAATGCGTTTTACAACGGCAAAGAAACAACGACGTGGGACACAACGCGAATTCTGTAACAAGTGGGTCGTCAAATGCTCCAACCCATTACAAAAGACTGAGCCATAATTCTTTATCGTGACCAGCCACAGCACAAAAAAAATTGCACAAAATTTATTGCATCTGTGCAGCGGGCACGACGCTTCGCCAAACACTGGGTAAAGTCTTCTCCATTGCTGAAAAATTATGATGATTTATGGCGCAGCGGGTACACTGCAGGTGTTCTTGTAACAGTTACCCAAATTATGGTTAAAAAACGCTCTAGAAAGAGAGGATACTTTTCCAGCTTTCATTGGTACAAACTGTGCTGCGCCTTCCGCGAAGGCCGGCCGTTTTTGTTTATCTTCCTGATTATATATATATATATATATATATATATATGTATGTATGTATGTATATTTATAGAGCTTTTAATTGGGTTTATTCACCAGATTAGCTATGCAGAATCAGGACGTAGTAATACCATCTGCGCCATGGTGCGGATGGGGCGTGCCTGTGAATGCGCCTGACACCAGTACCAACACTTTTCCACGTTGCAAAGTGCATGATGTTCATACCGTCGCAGTGTATCACTCACACGCGTCCAGTCGTGGTTGTGTTCACTCACATTTTGGGATAAAGCTTGCAGCAGTGTGGCTCTCATATTCGCAGATTAGTTTTCTCTTAACAGCGAAGCTGTTTAAGCTCCCCATAACATGCCTGTCGAGAAAATAAAGGATAACTCTCATGAATCTTGAACCGGGACGCGCTCTCTACACCCTCTTTCTCTTCTGCTTCACTACCAGAACACGCGATTTGTCCAGCATTTTTGTCCGCGATTTGTCCGCGATTTGTCCGCAATTTGTCCGATTTGTCCAGCAGAGCCTGTAATAACAATGATTTGTGAAAAACGAGTACAGAGAGAAGTAAGGAGATGAAAAGAATGGGAAACAGACAAATCCTTGGAAAAAATTGCCTAAAAGGCGGCGGAATTTCAATTTCTGCTAGAATGCGAATTTTCGCGTGCTATGTTAGTGTACGCCGCTTCTAGTCAAGCAGGTGACTGCGTAGGTTGCACGTGCTAGTACGTGCTAGACCATCTGTTCGGATACTATGCTCTGAGGTAAAACGGGAATATTGTGTTCTTGAGAAGTTCTCTTTCCGCAAACTCTTGAGAGAGAGGAGGGAAGGGGTACGTTGCCCTGCATTTTTCGCTTACGCGTTGCGTTGTGCAAGAATGCAGGGTGATAAGAATGACGGTGGTAGATGCTCTCTTTTTTTTGAGGGACCATAACACGCCATACTGCCGCAACTATGAAACTGAAGTTACTGTATAAACTGCGACGCAACAGAAAAATACACTTTCCTTCACGTTCGGTAATGCTATACACCGGAGAAAGCTCGGAAAAGAGGTTAGACGTAATTAGGAAAGTATGGGCAGTGAATCACCGGTGAAACTGGGGGGAGCGGCTCTGGGGAGCCGAGTGAGGTGTTGAGAACAGCCATCAAAAATGCGTAAGGACTCTTGGAGCTGGAGTGAAGAAATGCTCACGTATATGGGTTAAACTGTCTATCATGTATACGACCCCATACGCACGCACCTAGAAGCGTTAGAGTAATGAGGCTATAAAAACCACCCCGACTAAGTCAGCCAGCGCTGACTGACACAGAGTTGCACGGAGGCCCAAAAGTATGGCAACTCGCTTGCTTTCTTTGCGTCTCACTTTCTGCTGCTCTAACTTTTTTTTGTAT
Source organism: Rhipicephalus microplus (assembly GCF_043290135.1). Classification (NCBI taxonomy): domain Eukaryota; kingdom Metazoa; phylum Arthropoda; class Arachnida; order Ixodida; family Ixodidae; genus Rhipicephalus; species Rhipicephalus microplus. The sequence continues at coordinate 55,172,174 of NC_134702.1, forward strand.
ACTTTTTTGCATTACACTTGTAGTTTTTGTTCTCCGTGTACGCGTGCGCGCTGTCACGCAGAAGCCGCACTGTTGCTGGTCGCATAGTCACACTCCGTGAACAAGGCGAAAGGTGGAGGCGTCCTCCATGCCCTGCGTGCTTTTTATGGTTAGTGGCTAACCTGTCGAGCCATGAATCTTCGTAGCGCACCTATGCGTGCGTGTCCGTGGCGGTATGGTGCAATCACGTCACGCGGCCGCTGCTAAATTTCTACCAAAACTGACTCTGCATGCTGTTTAGCATATTGGATGTTTAGTTTCACATCTTATCTTTCTGATGTGACTATTACGTGCCGGAGAAAACAGTTCTCAATCCTAGTTTGCTCTTTGTTTTCTCTCTCTCTCTCTCTCTTTAATGACTGCTTATACAGCGCACTGAACAAAGAGCTTCACCACATTTCACCCTTTTTATTAAGAGCTTCTAGCAGGCTCACGGAAAAACACATACACAATACGCAGAAACCTAAGTACTGCTTATTGGGAATGCTTCCTGGTGGAAAAAAACACTGAGGAGAGGGCGACTTCCGTCTTACTTATATTATTTTCTTGTTTTTGTAAGGCCGATTTCCGGACGACGCCACTGTATTAGGACCTTTCGAGGGGACTCAGCTGTAACAAAGTGAGCAGGTGTGCAATGGCCAACGCGCCATTCACTCAACGTAGCGAACGATCCCGCCATCGCTGTTGCCGTTATGTAGACAGGCTCACGTGGCGAGCGTGCCTTGTCGAAGCATTCGTGCGAGTCGTGACTCACCACACACGCAGAGCTTACGCTAATTTCTCGTTTTTTTTTTCTTCGCGTCGTTTTAAAAGGCGGGTGAGTGTTTGTGATCAAGCTGAATTTCGAGGGAGTCCGTTACGCAGAAAACCAACGTGTACTCTCCTGAGAGGGGGTAGAGGAGAGGGTAAGAGTGAAGCAAAAAAAAAAAGAAAAACCTACGCATCTCCACAAAGTGAGAAGAGTGGCCGAAGCCAGTTTCTAAGGTCCATAATATCCATGTTGAAGTCCCCGAGTAGTATATAGGATGGGCAGACGAACAGAAAAACGAACGGATGGACTGGTGGATGTAGGGAAGGAGAGCTGAACGAACGAACGAACGAACGCACAAACAAACGGACGGACAGATGGATAGATTGACGCACGCACTGACGGAGGGCGTATGGATGGACGCAGAGACGGATAGACAAAATGATAGACGGAAGAATGGAAGAACGAAAAATTAGATGGGTGGCTTCAACCCTAAAATCATTGCAGTATAGCGAGAGAGCTCTTTCACCGTAGATTTAATTAGATCATGTTGTGTGTGCTCATCATGCCAGTGCATTTTCTATGCTGCATCGTGAGAGCCAAAAATCAAGACTCATAGCTTCAAGCCTACAAGTTTCATTGTTCCCAGCACACCGATGAGGTTTGCCGTGACCAATTTCTCAGTCTTGATATCAACGCAGTGGTGCATTTAAAATTTGACAGCGAAAGCTGTTATGATATCACAACAAGGGTTAGTTTCAGCACCGTACGTAGATCTTCGCTGCCGCCACTAGAGTTGCCACTGGTTCGAACAGAAGCCACCTACTTGCCAGTCCGTTATTCTACTATTGAACCACGCCAGTGTTTGAATTTTCATTGCAAATTTACCCTCTGCAGGCTTTATATTGAGAAATAAATTGCTTTTATGAGAAATAAAGTGTATTAAAAGAGACAAGAAACAACCAAGTGTCACAAATTGCGTAATGAATGGATGAATGCACCAAGCCATTACATAAGACTAACGCATAATCATTCATCGTCGTCAGTCACAGCACCGAAATTGCCCGAAATGCCTTGCCAGTATGTAGCGGGTACCACGCTTGTCCGGAGAATGACAAAGAAGGGCATTGTGAAGTCGTCTCTACTACACAAAAATTTTGATTAAATCTGGCGTAGTTGGTACCCTGAGAAAAAGAGAGTGAAAAGCAAAGGAAAGGCAGGGAATGTAACCAGGTTACACCCGGTTTGCTGCCCTACACTGGGAAGGAGGAAAAGAATACATAAGGAGAGAAGGAACGAGAGGCAATTTTATACGACAGCATGCACAGCAGCAGCAGCATGTCTACCCCGCATGCCTATAGGAGGTCATGAAACTGAGATTGTGCTTCTAGCAGTTCCCTAAAAAGTGTTTAAAATGCTCCGGAAAGACTGCTTTTCTAGCTTTCGATATACTTAAGCTGGCTATCTACGCAGGCCTGGCGTTTTTTTAGGTGGTTTTGTAGCACAAACATTGGCTCCGACTCGCAAGTTATCTAGCGGGAATGGCATTATGTAAAATGTATCAATTGCTGCATGGCGTGTGAGGACTCGTTTACCGAACCAGGTTTCATATAGTTTTCATTTCTTTTAAAATGACTGAGAGGGCAAGATATTAAAAAAAACGGAAGGAGAGACATGGAGGCGAAATAAATTAAACCATCCTAATCGCTATTTCCTGTGTACAGAGATACTTATGCGTACATGCAAGTATCGTAAATACTTCAAAATTGTATCTTTTTTAACTCAAATTTTTAAGCGAACTTCATGAGTTTTAAGGGTACTTGCTTGGGCGAGTCGGTAGCTATTCATTGTCACCTTATTGCACACTGCTTAAAAGACGAACACTTGGGATGAAGGACTAGTGTTCGTCTTTTAAGCAGTGTGCATTCAGGTGACAATAAATTTCATGAGGGTGACCCCTGGAACGTGATTTGTACGCAAGGCCATATTTGCTGAAGCTGACACCAAAAATATTACGCGACATTCCCAATCTATAAACATATCTAAACTCGACATTTTCTCCGCTTGTTCCTACCTTAGCAGAAAAATGCAAGAGAACTCACGCAAGAGCTGATCATCGATCATGCTACGTAGAAAGTGGCGCAGCGATCGTTTGTGGCACGTGCCGTAGTCGAAATGTGAAGCTGTGGTGTATTTCGTAACGACGAGGCCATCATATTTCACTCACGAGTGGTCGATCATTAGACGGCACTCGCTTATTGTAGCTTCACGTTTCAGCGTTTCCAGCACAGGCACTCGAAGAAAGCCAGAACTTCCTTAATGGAGATTTGTTTCTGCTTGTCCTATTTACCTTATTTTTTATTTTTTTTAATTATAGCATGACATGTATTACACTAAAGAAGGCGTGAAGAGGGGCAGAGATGGTGAAGCTAGTTCGTCAACAAACTTCCTTGCTACTTGGTGATCGCTTAACATGGGATGAAGTTGCACGAGAAAATAGGCACAACTTAGACAAACTCACATACGCACTTTGATGGCTTTCACTGCGTTATTTACTTTTTATTTTGTCTTTCCCTGCCATTTTTCTTGCTTATAGCCAAGCATTTCATCTTCGGTGCTGTTGACTTTATAGGCAAGTGTTTTATAGCAAGCCTCTTCATCCTTGCGCGACATACTGAGCCCCATAGGAGCTCTAAATTCTCGTGATACAGTTTCCGCTTCGTTTATTTGAAGCCCTGCATAATTGGTATATTTCTATCAGTTTGTAATATGAATGTCAATAATCCTGTCACAAAGAGGCCTGATGTTTTCTGCATAATACGTATAGAACAAATTAGTGAGTGCACTGCAGCTTAAGGTTTGCTACATATCATACTCTTTGTTACTTATAATTTTTACTGTGCCTTCCTTTACAGTTCTTTTCTTTTCACAACATATATTCCTGCAGCTGACTAATGCCACCGAGTCATACAAAAAATCGAAATTACTTGCTTTATCAACTTAGTGAGTCTGCTGGGACCATGGCATCTTGTTGTATTCTTTTTTTACAGATGTACATTTTTTCATGGTGTATATACAACTAAAGCAACTGTCAAGTCAAACTTACATGTCAGAATAGCTCGACAATGAATAAAATACGCATATAAAACGTTCTCATGTGTACGTATGTAAGAATTATCAATAATTTAGAACATTCACGTCAAAGCAAACCATACTCGCCTCAGTTTACATTTTTGTCGACAAAAAAAGCCACTGCCAGCAACTTATCCTCGCAAAAAAAAAGTGCATTTGACTTTCCGTGATTTATTTTGATTTCCTCATTCGCGGCAATCGAACTGCTTGACTTTTTCCCAGTGACAAAGGGTCAGTGGCTGTGGTGTTTCTGTCGTCTAAAGTGTTAACTATAAGGCAAGTATCGCGTGTTTTGACGTGCATCTTCTAAATAATTGACAGGCCTTACTTACGCTCCCATCGTAAGTTTTCCTGTGTGTATTCTAATCATTGTCGGAAAACATTCCGGAAGCGAAAGGCGAACACCAAAATGACGCACCTAGAATCAGTGCATCACGAAAGATCTACCGAACATTACAAGACAAGAACCACTGCATCAACTTTGACGCCAACCGGGTAAATGAAACGGAAGGTAACGACACCAAAAAACAATTAGTTCACTCTTGGCACATCCACACGACACCTGGATACATCAACCAGCCAACTGGGAACCTGCTGAGCGTGTATGTGCACAGACCATGGAACAAATGTAGAAAACACCACATTCACAAAAATGACAGCGACGATGGCTTTTGTTAGGCAGACAACCACCAGAAAGCACAAGTTTAGAAGTCGGCTGGTCATTTACCCCTGAACAGGAGGTTGAACGGGTCTCAAAACGGAGGGCCAGCTTTACCAAAAGCAAAGTAGTTCTTAGAATTTTGGCATATCCGAACAACACCTGGATACATTGATAGATGAACTGGTGAGTGGTAACTCAATAACGTCTTAAACAACAATGCAGAGGAAGACGGGAAAGAGGCAGAGAATAAGCAAAAAGCGCCAGCTTTGGCGTCAGCCACCCACTAAAGAAGAGTCTTAACGTGTCTGTAAATGTCAGGCCAGTTCAGAAAATAGAAACATGGGCAAAAGATGGCTGCGGAGGCAGCTTATCGCTATAATATTACCCAGCCAGACAAATTTCTGTACTGACCGTACAACGTTGTCCATAACTGTGAGACCCATGGGACGGCTTCATGAACTCCCATAGTAGAGTATCAACTACTCTAAATTGTGAAGAACTTTTTCTATTCTCAAATTATTCTGGAATCTCTTTACTTTTATGTTTGTTGTGCAATGTACACACAATCACAGGTAATTACTATATATTTAGGGCAGCAGGATTTCTCTGAAGGGTTATTGCTGGGGTCTTTTTCTTAATAGAACTGGTTAGTAGTGAACCATAAAAAAATTAAACACTAAAAATACAAGTTTCTATCTGTAAATAAAAATGTTGCAATAGCTTTGCTACAGGTGTGAGAAAAATAGCTTTTCTTTTCGTTCATTCCGCTACAGTTTGAAGTCATGTGAATGAACGTCAACAGGTTCCTTACACACAACACTAGGAGGTGGTAACAAGTGTGGAAAACTAAGTTGTTCATTCTAAGCTTAACGACCATACGACAATAAATTTTCCAGGAGTTACTGAACAGTAACATTCAGAGCGCGAGTCAAGTTACAACAGCGCACGAACTTCCAGGGGCTGATCATGGGAAAGAGTGAGTGTAAAATGTCTGGCTTTAAAATTTTTGGTCTTTTTGGCTCCTCCCACAGTCTCACATTCTCACTTCGGCGACATGTTTCGGCATCGTATACTCAGGACGGCGGCACACACTTTTTTTTCATTATGACGCATCTTTCCGTAACATTTGCCCGGAAACAATTTAGGAGCCAACGCTGGCGAGTTCGTTAGGCGCAGTGACACGCCTGTACGGGAAGTACGCAGCTAATGCGTGTATAGGGTGAGCAAGCAAACACGCTCAAGTGAGCTGACAGGGAGGAGCCAGTAGCGAGCAGCCCTGTGCACTAAAATAACGGCGGTGAACTGCTAATTGCTTTGGAAGCTTCCGGGGTGGCACGAAGAAGAACGGGAGTTATGGTAGCAAATGGAGAGTGCTTGAGACTGACAACGTACAGCGTAGCTTCATCATCGCTGAAGTACACAGCTGTAAAAAAAACGAAATAATGGTCTTCCTGGTTTGCGTCAGAACCCTGGCTTTTAAAAATATATGCTAGCTTGCGTTTCAATTTGATGGCAAGAATGACTGGCGCAAGATACTTGAAAAGCTAGCCATCCATAAAAACAATTATGCAATATGAGCACTTGTTCAGTTAAAAATTTCGTGTTCTTTTCGCCGTTTCAAGTGATCTGCGATGCTTCACTGACTATAAACAAAGCTCTGTTCTGTACAAAGGAGTTATGTTATAGTTACCAGAAGCATGTTTTTCTTGTCGCCCGAGACCATGTAGTTGCAACTTCGTGTGTGTGCGGCGCTGGCATTCAGGTATGAAGTAGTGTATGGTAAACTGGGGCACAAGAAATACAACTAACACACGATACATTTCTTAATTTTATGATCACTCTGCAATATATAGAATGAAGATCATCTCTACTGCAAATAAATGTAGTTCGTCTTAGTGACTTAATTGTGCTGACAGCAATAAGCACCGAATGTTACAAAAAAGAATACTCCAAGTTTGAAACTTGTATTACAGGTCACTGCATGAACATAATGAAAATTGTTTGAAGGTAAGCTGCCTCTCAACGCATAATGCTATATAATTACTTGGCGTCATTCACACTTTTTTAGGCATTCTAGAGAAATGTGCTGCGATGTGTACGTCAATGCATGGCAAAAAAGCTCTACCGACTAGCAGACTACTGGAGTGTTCTGGGCTGCTGGAATATCTTCATGTAGTCACTTGATTGTGGGTCTGGTTCTCCATCCTCAAAAACGTTACATGATATAGCTTGTCGCAACAGAAAACGAGACAACCATCTAACTTGTCAAAACACTACCCAGATTTCGGGAGTTAAATGAAATAGAAAGGTTTGCAGTGTGGCAGAACGAATGGTATGCGCCACGTGAAAAAAATTCGACAAGCACATTAATCGATTGTTGCTTTTTTGTGTTGCCATGGGTAAATCAGTTGTATAAATAAGGAGACCGGATGGTGTATGGTCGATTCATTAAGACGCTGTATCACACAGACAATTGTAAGGCCTGGCTGTGACGTCCCTCTATCTCCAGTTTAAAAATCCCAGGGGCTATTTTAGCGTATGATTGAGGTTTGCCATCCCGTTATGTAAATTACTGTTTCATACAGGACAATTTTATACTCTCTTAATGTATATTTTATTATTTTTTTCATTTTTGTTGTATATTTATGGAGACCCTCGACGGGTTTTTTTACGGCCGGTGTCACAGTTGCCGTCGCAGTCAATTCATTGACATGGATTCATGAAACCCAGTTCAATAAAATTACTTCAATAAAAAAATGTGGTTGCCACGCCACAAATACGTCTAAATAAGTTGATATATTTTGGCTTGCCTTATACTCTTTTCTGACAAAAACACTGAACCTTATGAATTGCGTTCAAAACTGTGTATACAACGCTTGATAATGACAGCCTCAATAAGGCTTTGAGGCAATGAAAAATATATGAAAATATATGAAAGCATTTCGAGGCAACTTCAGTGTATTAGGTTAAGTTTATATACAAGCGCGAAATTCTGCCACAGTTGAAAAAAAACTATGCATGGGTGGTAGATAAATTTTTCACACAATTTTCATATACATGTTAGCAAAATTAGGTAGAATCGAGAAACCACTTATCTAAGGGGTCCTTTTCCGTCACCGTTGATTTTTTTCATGGGCGCCGTAAAATTTTCATGGATGGTTACCGTCACTATATCACTCAACCATTCAGTGAGTATAATTACTGAATCTTGGTTATACATCCTGAGGAAAAATTTTACGGTGTGTTATTTTTGTGATTGGGGGTCCTGATTAATACTTTGTGATCACACCATTCTGCTGTACAATTGTCTTTCTATGTAAGCTGAAATTCGGTGAGCCGTAGCTTTCAAGCGATCAATAATGGCCTGCTTGTCACATGTAATCTTTAGTGAACAAGTTATTGGTACTGCGAAATATTTATATTATCAGCTCAGTGGTAAAAGTACTTGACGTTTCCAGGGTCAGTTATCTCAGTTTGTGCGTTGCACAGAATTCGCTAGGTTACACGAATAAAGAAGAACTGCATGTCCAAGCAAAATAAAATAACAAACGACTAATTACAACCAGACTACACTTATATTCCGCATGCCAAGAGTTCGCTTTCGCTGGTAATTTTCTCCGTAAATTGAATTAAATTGACATCCACGAAACTTCTGTTTCATCATTCTAGATTTTTTTTCGAAGCAGGCTGATAAAGCTTACTGAACAAAAACAAAGAAAACTGTTATGTACTCAACTGAGTCCTTCAGTGACTAAGTCTGCTGCCTCAATCTCAGAATTGTCTAGGCAAGGAAAAACGTTTGATGAAGTAGAGTGATTCTTTGAAAAGAAGAAAAATAAGCAATTAGGTAAGCTCCCAGAACATCGCAATCATGAAACCTACTTAGACTAAAATAAAAGCGGTTTCGACCTTCTGGGAGAGATTTTTTTAAAATTTGGTGTATAAACAGCTCTGGCGCAAAGCTGCCTAAACCACTTTTTCCCAGAAACTTCGAAATGCACGATGTCGTAACACGACGCTCCTTCTTCACGGTTTAGTTTACTCTGAACGTTCTTGATAATTTCTTTTCTTCTTTTGCAATGCCCAATGTGGCTTTGAAGAAGGGTTACCACGTGCTACCAAGCAAACAAACAAATACTTATCACAAAAGGAGGCCAAAGCAAGCGCAAACCTAATGAATACTCTCATTGTTCAAAATGTTTCTAATTACAATTTTAAAACGTCCCTCAAATGCTCAGGAGAGTTAAAACATGCTGAAGCGTTCGTACAGCCATGTTATGTGCGACTATGAACGAAAGCTCATCGCTACTTTTTTTTACATTGTGTCCATGACAGCCTCGAACCGCAGGGTGTGCTGGGAGGCGGCTTTGCTCAGCTCCGCATTAGGACAACTATGTGCCATGCAGCGCGCCGAGGAAGCCGCCCGAGCCCAAGGGCTCGTGGCCGATGCCTAGGCCGGTGTTCAAGCCCGCCCCGATTTATCATCGCCGGACTCTTAATAACTGTTTTTTCTCTCTCTAACTCTCTCTCCATGACAGTCTCCGTTCAATCGAAGGCACATGTGCCAGCGCGTCATTAAAGTTACTCGTTGATTCCCCCAACGCATATTTGACTCCAACACTCAACCATGGGCATGTGCCCGGGAGAGGATGGTCGTAAGGTGTGGCCGTTTCCCATGTCTCTTGTAACGTAGAAGGTGGGGCTTCGAAATTCGCCCCATTACTTAATAAGTTGCCTCATTACTTACTAGGTTGGGGGAGGGTGCTCTGAGCCTTCGGCCGCTGCGATGGGAAAAAAGGAAGAAAAATAGAAAGAAAAGAACGGCAGGGAAGTTAACTAGTGTACAATCAGCCGGTTTGCTGCCCTGCAAATGGGAGGGGAATAGAAGAGATGAAAGAGAGAGAACGCTGCATGTGCTTATATGCTGAACTACTCAAAATCCTCTGCAATAACGCTATTAGTTTACAATGAAGCGTGCATTGGTGACTGTGATGATCACTAGATTAACTAGGCATGCAGAGAATAGGTGAATAAGCAAAAACAAAAATCTGGATAACCACTTGAAGACTGTACAAGGCATTCGCCAAAAGAAGAAGCCTAAGTCCACTTATTATATACTAAAGTAGCAACTTTTCTCGCACGTTTCATCTTGAATTAACTCATTGTGATGACAAATACGTTTCTGCAAACGCTTGTCCTACGCCGAGAATTGTTTTGTTGCTGTGGTGAACGTCACTCTATTCGTTACGTGTAGCGAGAACGTAAGAAACACATTTATTAAGCGCGATAAATTATCGAAGGAGTGGTTCCCTCTTCACAGGAATCCATTCGTCCCCTTTGTATAGACGTGGGCCCTTGGACTCACTGAGTCGCTGTGGTTGTTGCGTTTGCGTACACATGAGTGTGTACAAGGTTGAAATATGTGATTGTGGTCTTTGCGGGCGTGATCGAAATGCAGTTTGAAATATTGATTGATTGATTGATTGATTATTAGATTGATTGAAATTTCCTAAGGTGCCGCGATGCCATAATGAAATAACAAAATTTATATGGTTGAGTTTTTTGTAAAGATGATATTTTTAATTGCGGATCACTTTAGTAGCCTGGAACATCGTTCATCTGTGCATACCTTGTGTCATGATCAGGCTGGCACTAAAGCGCTAATACTAACCATAAATAAAAGGCTTGCACTGATGCGAGCCAGGTTAAAATCAAGAAACAATGTCCAAAATCTTATGTTAAGCATTAAAAGCAAAACCTAACCACAATTAAGTGAATATCGCTGAAAACGTTCCAGAAACCTTCGATTGATTCTGGGGCCGCGCAAGAGAGGGCACTGTTACGAAATAACCTGTCCGCAGACGTTAATTGGAGACTGTCTGTTCATTCGTCATAGAGCCCAAACTGTCCTTTTCCTAGCGCGTACCTGTCCCCACTTCATCCGCTTCGACAGTCTGGCCAGCTCCAAGGGAATATTCTGCAACATCCTCTCAGGGGGGGGGGGGGGGGGCTAAGATGACTTGCACGCATCGATGAAGGATTCACCACTCCAAGTTTCTCTGATTTGGATTATTATTCAGCATCATCCGGGGGGGGGGGCAAGAATAATCGCACCTACTGAGGGCACAGTTTTTGTTAAGATGCACTTGCCGGGAGTGCCTGCCCTGCCGCGGTGATCTATAGTGGCTAAGTTACACGACCGCTAACCCGCAGGTCGTGGGATAGAATCCCAAATACGGCGGCTGCATTTTTGATGGACGCGAAAATGCTGTAGGCCAGTGTGCTCAGATTTGGGCACACGTTAAAGAACCCCTGGTGGTCGAAATTTTCCGAGCCCTCCACTATTGCATCTCTCATGATCATATGGTGGTTTTGGGACGTTAAACCCCACATATCAATCAACCGGGAGTGCCTGTGCACTACGCCCATTGATTCGCAGCTGTCGCACCCCTTGCCGTCTCTAGAACCCATGCTGATTAGTCGGAGGTTGTTCTTTACGTGCGTTAGGCTGACGTGCTCGGCGTGCAGAATTACGAAGATTCGGTGTTTGTCGTTGTGGTCGCCCAAAAAGTGGCTGGTCTGAGACAAGTTGTTTAAGTCTGGCGTCACCAACACGCTGGCGCTGATGATGATGACGCGCACGGCAGGGATGAACATCGACCTGCTTGCCGAGCGTCTCGGTCTCTTCCAAGTTCCAGCCACCAGAGACTGCGCAGTTAAGTTGGTGGCACTTCTTTCCTGTAGAGATACCTTGCTCCCATACAAATAGATCGCGGTGCTTGTTTGTAACTAATCAAGGTGGACGATTGGGCGAGTTGGTGATTCATGATCGACGTATGTAACTGCGCGGTAGTAAACACGGACGACAAGAAGATACAAGGACAAGCGCAGATGTCAGATGTGACATGAATGTAGTTTATAGAATTCCGCTATCTTGTGGTGCGTGTTACATCGGGCAGACTGGGAGATGCCTAAATGAGCGCCTGCGCGAGCACGCACGCAATGTGCGCACTGGCAATGAGGGTTTTTTAGCTCAGCACGTCAGTAGGTGTGGCTGCCTTGCGCGGTTCGAAAGCACGGTCGTAATGTTCAGGCACAAAGACGATCATACCCGTATGATCGTCGAAGCGGAAAAAATGGCACGGGAACCAGAACACTGCGTCAGCAAACCGTCGTTAGCTCTTTTAGATAAAGAGCTACGGTATCTAGCAAGTGGCGCACATGGTCCTTGAATCTGCTTTTGTCAAACGTTCACGTTTTGTCGATTGTTAAGTGCTAAGTCATCATTTTTTGTAGATTTTCGTGTTTTCTGTTTCTGTTTCAGTCATATATATGTGGTTTGTGAAAAATAAACCTTCAGTTGATAGTCTGCGCTTGTCCTTGTATCTTCTTGTCGTCCGTGTTTACTACCGCGCAGTTACATACGTCGAGCTTGTTTGTAGTTCGTGAAAGCGCTTTATCTTTCCCGATGGAACCAAAAACCACATTGAAGATATTTCTGTGTGTGTTGCAGAACGATCGCGGCTCAAGGCAAACAGTGCGCTTGACGGGCACTAGATGCTGTTAGACGACAATGGGCCTTGTACCATCCAGCCAAACATGGTCTTTATCGCTGTTAGCATTTCGCTTACGCGGTCGATTTTGCCGGTCGTGACCTTCCAATTGCGTCTGATCCTATGATGACACTGATTTCGTCCGGTTGCCACGTATTTGGTTGAAGGCTGTCAGCGGCGTTGTAACCCTGTTCGTCGAGCCGATGTGAAATGGTCGGTCGAGTGATGGGCTTGTGATGGTGCGTATTTCTTGAATCGTTAATGCCTCCCCGGTTATTGCGGAGTCGTCGAGCCGGATTTGAAGCCGCACATTTACACGCTCTGTGCAGATTCGCCTTTGTAACTTAGACCCTCCAAAAGTCATTAGGAAGCGCACCTCTTTTACACCAAGGAGCACTGAAGAATCATTTCCAGGTCGGCACAAAATTAGGTGCGCTGACTGCCACTGTCCAGCAGTATCTGCCCGAGCAATTAGTGGACTCCACACTCTGCTCGAAGTCGGCCTGTCTGCAGCAATACATGAGAGTACTCAACGTGGCTACTCTGGGTGGTAGTAACAGTTCGTGTGGTTATTGGTAGGAATTGAGGAATTGCTGGGGATACTGCGTTTGGCTGCTGATGCTCGGCTGACCATAATAACTCGCAAAGGATGGTAAGGTGGCGTCGCTGGCAGGTACCACACTGAAGATTGAATGACTTTCTGCACATTCTGGCGATGTTGTTGCGTGTTTCACAGTGGAAGCAGCAATTGTCGTACTTTAGCCTTGCCTGCTTCTCTTCTGCAGATAGGTTGGTCTTGCAGGCAGCGATCATGTGATCCTTCCTGTGGCAGAGTGGGAATGCTGATCTACCAGGCAAGGTAGACGCCGTTAGGGTGGACGCTGACAGTATGTGTTCTGTGCCATAAATTTCTTCGCATATGTGAGTCCTGGGTTTGTCTTGAGACGCACTACGAGACTGTGACCGTCCCTCCTACCGTATTTCTACTTGAATGTGGACAAACCTTAGTAATTCCTTGGCTAGCCGTGTTCGGTCTTGAGGTGTTTCGTTGATACTGGAGGCGCAGTTTGATTGCTTGAATTTCTTTGCCTATGCATAATGGCGAGATCCTTCGGCAGACATCGCATCAGGACATGGTTGAAGACCACAGTGTACTGGTTAGGACCATCCTAGGCCATCCAAAGCACTAACGTGGAACTGCACATTAACGTGCACCAGACGCAGCCTTCAGACGTCTGACAAGCTTTTCACGGGGCTCAGTGCAAGTAGATTATCAACATGCTCATTCACAAAAAGATCCTGGAGTCCAAAGCGCCCCGTGAGGGTCTTAATTGCAAGGTCATAACTTTGCTCTGTTAAACAAATGACTTCGAAAGCTCGCTTCGTTCTCCCTGTTAAGTAGGTGAGGAGGTACTTGAATTTTTCCGTGCGTGGTAGTTTGGTATTCTTGTGTGTAGTAGCGTCGAAATGGTCCCAAAAGGACTGCCCCCCACAAAGACTACTATCAAAAGTTGGTATGTGGAGCTTGGACAGTGTAACCACAAGCAAACAGTGCGCTCTCACCTGCCCTGCTGGTTCGCCGAAGTGCGGAAGTTCGTGGTTGATTGGCCCGGATCCAGTAGCTCTCGCTGCGCTCGGGTTGCCTTCTCACGTTTTTGTAGTCAGAACTTGGCTCGTGACACAGCCTAACCAATCTTTGAGTTGTACTCGGCTGCTGTTTCCACTTAATGGTCCAGGTTTTCTTCGCCCGTTGCTGCCAGAATGACGTCTTCGAGTCTTGAAAGTGGTGCTTCTTTATCCTTCAGGAAACCCATGTGGCCAGTAATCCGGGAGGCACCAAGGTTCAGTTGCTGCAGCAAGTCCGATAACAGTCCCAGGGCTTGGTTCACCTCAGCTCTGATCGCGCCGCACTTCTTCCGAAGGTGGCCAGTGGTCGTCATGCCGTGACGTTCAGGTAAGTCTCCGAAGGTGTGAATACCGTGTTTCATGCACCAAATGTAAAAAAATAACCGATCCGCCGAAGTTGAACGGAGACGACCCGTTCATTCGCCATGGAGCCCAAGCTGCCCTTTTCCTAGCGCGTGCCTGCCACCACTTCGTCCGCTTCAACAGTCTGGCCAGCTGCAAGAGAATATTCTGCAATAGGCACCACCACCTCACCTTTACGCTTCGCCGGCGCTGCGTCACTACATGTGATGGGCGAAACAAGCTGTGACGCAACTAGCCGCGAATGACGCGTATCTTAACTGCCGTAACAAGTGCAAGGTCGATAGAACACAGCAAAAAGTCACATGTCACACATAGAGTTTACAATTTTTCCTGTTGAGATTTTACTGATACCGGGCATACTCTAAATGCTTACCTCAAGCACTGACGTCATCGACGCTTTGGTAAACGGACCAGTGGGAACTCTTCCAACGGGAATCACTGGGTGCCCGTGTTACGCAGTTCCTCTGGTGTCACAGTAATGGAGCTACCATACGTTTAAGTGCGAAGCATTTCTTTTCATACTGCAAGCACTTCTGGCATCTATCTATCTATCTATCTATCTATCTATCTATCTATCTATCTATCTATCTATCTATCTATCTATCTATCTATCTATCTATCTATCTATCTATCTATCTATCTATCTATCTATCTATCTATCTATCTATCTATCTATCTATCTATCTATCTATCTATCTATCTATCTATCTATCTATCTGTCTGTCTGTCTGTCTGTCTGTCTGTCTGTCTGTCTGTCTGTCTGTCTGTCTGTCTGCCTGTCTGTCTGTCTATCTATCTATCTATCTATCTATCTATCTATCTATCTATCTATCTATCTATCTATCTATCTATCTATCTATCTATCTATCTATCTATCTATCTATCTATCTATCTATCTATCTATCTATCCGCTTACATCTGAGTGCTCTTGTGATCACCGCCTGAAGTTAGCGTGAGCAAAAATTAGTATTGGAGGATATCATGGTTGGATGAATACGACACTCAGTCAAGACATGAATAATGCCAATATCCCCCGCGTACGTCGTCAAACACATCCCGCCAGACAGTGGCAAATACCCGAGGGTAAATAGGTGCCACTGGTATGCGGGTACAGTTGAGTGACGTTTAGTATGTACCCAGAAACGACGACTACACACATGGTTAATTTTAACGCGCGAGGGTTAAGAAAAAGTCGACATCGGCTGCGTTGACCCGACAAATGCAAAGAATAAGTGCCAAGGTTCAGGCAGGAATCAAACCCAAGCATTCTGCATGGCAATCAAGTATCCTACCACAGTACCGCACCTAGTCTCGGAACAACTTTTCTAATCGACCTGTCATCATCATCATCATCATCAGCCTGACTACGTCCACTGCAAGACAAAGGCCTCTCCCACGTACCGCCAGTTAACTCGGTCCTGTGCTTGCTGCTGCCAATTTACACTCGCAAACTTCTTGATCTCATCTGCCCACCTAACCTTATGTCTCCCCCTAACCCACTTGCCCTAACTGGAAATCCAGTTAGTTACCCTTAACGACCAGCGGTTATCCTGTCTACGCGCTACATGCCCTGCCCATGTCCATTTCTTCATATTGATTTCAGCTATGATATCCTTAACCCCCGTTTTCCCCCTAATCCACTCTGCTTTTTTCTTGTCTCTTAAGTTTACACCTACCATTTTTCTTTCCATTGCTCGCTGCATCGTCCTCAATTTAAGCTGAACCCTCTTTGTAAGTATCCAGGTTTCTGCTTTGTGGCGAAGTACCAGCAAGATACAGCTGTTATATACCTTTCTTTTGAGGGATAGTGGCAATCTACCCGTCATAATTTGAGAGTGTTTGCCAAATGTGCTCCACCCATTCTTATTCTTCTAGTTATTTCAATCTCGCGGTTTGGCTCCGAGGTTATTACCTGCACTAAGTAGACATAGTCTTTTACAACTTGGAGTGCACTATTACCTATCTCGAAGCGCTGCTCCCTTCCAAGGTTGTTGTACATTAAATTCGTTTTCTGCAGATTAATTTTAAGACCCACCTTTAGGCTCTTCTTGTCTAACTCCGTAATCATGAGTGGCCATTCGTCCCATGAGTTACTCAGCAATGCAATGTCATCGGCGAAGCGCAGGTTACTAAGGTACTCTCCATTAACTCTTATTCCTAACTGTTTCCATTCTAGACCCCTGGAAACCTCCTATAAGCACGCGGTAAATAGCATTGGGGAGATGATATCCCCCTGCCTTATGCCCTTCTTGATTGGTATTCTGTTTCTTTCTTTATGAAGCACTATGGTAGCAGTTGATCCCCTGTAGATTTCTTCCAGGATGTTTATATATGCTTCATCGACACCCTGATTCCGCAGTGTTTGCATGACTGCTGATATTTCTACTGAATCAAACGTCTTCTCGTAATCGATGAAGCCTATGTATAGTGGTTGGCTGTATTCTGAGCATTTCTCTATTACTTGATTGATAGTATGAATGTGGTCGATTGTTCAGTAGCCCGTTCGAAATCCTGCTTGTTCCTTTGGTTAAATGAATTCTAATGTTTTGTTAACTCTGTCAGCAATTACCTTTGTAATTAGCTTGAATCGACCTGTACGATATTCATAAAACATCAGCTGTGGTTGCAGTGCTGGCTATTAAGACTCATAAACAATACATGTGCACTTCTATTATACAGCCGTCACCGGGTTGTGTGTTTAGAGAAATTTATTCTCACAGGCAGTGAAAATCAATTACATTCCAACAGAACATTGCGACAGAATACAACATTCACAGACACACCAAAAGTTGTTTCAAAAAGATATGTTTACATATGTAAATGGAACACAACATACACAAATACACAGGAATTGTTACAAAAATATGTCTACATATGCACAATACATGTTAAACGAAGAACACACAAATTAAATGTAAAGATCTATATGTCAGATATTTACATAGTATTTACAAGGTATTTGAATGAGTACTAAACAAAGATTAACCTACCAATACCAGGCAGGCCTGAAAACAAGCCTTACACGTCTCTCAAAGACGAACACAAAACGGCAGAACCAGTTTCGAAGGAAGTCCTCCTCACCCAGAAAGAAGAGTTCCTCCTGACGAAACAGATAGTATGTCTTTGTACAGTCGCTCCAAAATTGGGAGCAGAGCACGGCGGCGATGACCTGCAGCAACAGCCTCACAACGGTTACGCCAAAGACAGTAGGCACCAGCAACAATGAGAAGGCAGTCTAAGCGGCCTCGAGAACAACGTCCAGAAGAAACAAAGTGGTTTCCTGCGAAGCCACTAAATCCTGCATGCACAGCCCTTCAGAAGACACGAGCGATGACGCAGTGTCTTAAAACATGCTGATTTGTTTCCCGTAGGGAGCAGTTCGGACATGTTGATGACTGGACCATTCTCTACCTTTCTAGGCGGTCAAGGGTAGGAAGAACGCCCCACCCCAGCCGCCACCTGAAGTCCCGGAGGTCGCCAGGTAAAAATGATGCTGTCAACGTGCTCCAAGACACGCGACTAAAGCGGGTTCGGAGTGTTGGAGGAACTAACGGGAGCAGCAAAGCGGCTGTTGTGCCAACGATAGGATTGTCTAACACATCTAATTCAGGGCAAGTCGACTTGATATGACAAAAACGCGACAGCTGCTGCATAAAACGAAGTAAGTACTACTGATTTTGGGCCCCGATTTATGTGCACAATAGGCAATAAATACCGAAAGTGAGTGCCTAGAAAATAATATGCCAGAGTTCGGGCGGGGGATTCCTCTCCTTGTACAAGGCGCAACAGGAAGCGCAGGGTCAATAGCCGGCAGCAAATTGATACCGAAGGAAAAACAAAACCTCCCTGGGAACGCTGCTGTCCTAACGCCGCTCGAGAAACCAACTCAGCGGCACCGGACCAAAAAAAAAAAAAAAGGAACACAAGTCTAGATCCTAAGTTCCATAATGTCTACGTTGAAGTCACGGACTAGTATATAGGATGGTCAGATGGCTGGTCGGGCGCACTAACACGTGGACGTATGCACGGATGGACAAATGCATGAAGTGACGGACAGTTGGATGGACGCGCGGAAGGATGGACGGACAGATAGATGCATGGACGGACGGACAGGTGGACGGTGTGGGTGATCTTGTATTGGACTGCATTGTTCATTACACTTAAATTCGGTTCTTTACACAAGTCTGCATTTTTTTTTGTTGTGCAAGTGTTCAGTTTCGGTTTGGGTTTTGTGGGTTGTAATGAACGCCTACTCGGTCGGCCGTTAGGAGCTTCGGCCCGAATGGCGTGCATCACCAACGTTGATCCTACGAAGGCATAAAATAAATATCATGGTCACACCAGGAACTCCACATTCTGCGTAGCAATCAAGCATTCGACTACAGAGCCATGCCAGGTCACGGAACTGCTTTTAGTAGACCCTAATGTTTGTGAAACATCGATTGTGGTTGTAGCGCTGTCTGTCCAATTTTATAAGCAGTACAAACGTACTCCTACCATACAGCTGTCACATTTTATTAACGACAACTGTAGTGAAGTGCCATCCACTGAAGATCTTTTATCTAGCAGTGTACACGGTCGCCATACTCGCTGGACCAGGAGCTAGATATCAGCTTACCGCTTCTGGTGTGCCTAATATCCATGTTTCCGTTGCCATCACTATGCAGCAGTAAACATGTGACTGCTTAACATATTTCTGTTCGTACCACATTTAATCATATCTCTAGCGCCACTTCTTAACATCTCGCTAAATAGAAGAAAATTACAACACAATCTCCTTGTCTCCGCATGCTTCGCATAACATCGATTGCCGAGGTACGTGGGATCTGCGGAACTTCTTTTTTAACTTACTAGGTTAAATGAAAACGCGGAGATCTTTTCATCAACGCAAACTTTTATTCTTCTTAGCATCAAAAAAATTAGCACTCATCTAATGTCAACAAAAATGTAAATCAATACAGAAAATAGTTGAGAAAACACAGATGAAGTTAAGTAACTAAAACGTCAAGAACTGTAGAACTGAACCTGGTTTTGTTGTGAACAGAAGCGTTATGCACAACTGCTATGTGAAGAAAGTGCTATACTCATTCGACAGATGGAAAAAGACAAAGCAAGGGAAGAACAGCATAGATAGGGAGCGTGTATTGTCAATAATTGAACGTTTGCCTCGACCATGCTGCTATAGAGATGGCATTGAACATGGCTGCAGGCTTTCTGTGCAGTAACGACGCAAGTGAAATCCTTAGGCTTCAGACCCATAGGGCGTAAAGCAATTATCGAGGACGCGGCCTTTGCCACCGCAAACATAGCGTTCGCTGCGGCACCGTGTGGCAAGGTAGACACCCCTCGGGGAATGCAAAAATCGAATGGTGATCCATACGTTATGTGTCACCACGCTTCGTCGTTGCCTTTGCTACGACTATAGAGAGGCCACAGGCCCCGCGATGAATCATCTCGGGCAATCCAAAGTCAGTCATCCAGTGACCATCGCACATGGTAGCTTAGGCGTCAAGAAGTTGTTCCTTCGCTTAAAATTCAAGCGAGCAGAGGTAGGACGGAAAGACAACAAAAATAAAACGAACCTGCAAAAGCAAGTAAAGAATCGAAAAGTTAGAAGTCAAAAAAGTGACGCAAAGGAAAAGGTGAATAAATCATAAAGGCAGTCCATATTTTGTAGATGGAATAGTACACCGAAGGAAGGCTGTTTCAACAACGGTCGACGTACCTAGGGGGCTGTACTCGCTGTCTTACTGTCGGATGTCCACGCTAACGCTTCGCCGAGCAAACACGATGTTAGCACCCCTTGCGATCTGAACGATTCTTATTTACCTTAATCTGTGGTTTCGAGGAAACGCTACAATATACATGGTTTGGCATGACTGAATAGTGAATTCAACTTCTTCCATATCTCACTCAGCTCAAAGACTAATAGGCGCAACATGAACACTCATTATAAAGAATGGCTGTTTCGACACGCTTAGGAATTCCGTTAACGCTAAACCATTAAATACCGCTTAAATTCGTGTACACCTCTGCTCAGAAACATGGACTTAATTTCACTGAAGAACACGATGAGCAGCCTTGGAAGAAAACAAGAGACAAGAAAAAAGAAAAGAAAAATAATTGCGTGCTTGTATTCAAGGGCGTGCTAAGGCATCCCATGCGATGAAAATTTTGAAGTGTCCCACACTATACGGCATGTAAACTATGATACCGTCCTTCTTTTATACTCTTGACCACTTTTATCCGTCTACCCCAGTGCAAGGTAGCAAAGCGGACGTGCATCTGGTCAACCTCCCTGCTTTTCCTTGCATATCTTTCTGTAATATGTAAAACTACACAATTTGAGTAAACTTGAGTAAACTCAAGATTTCAAGTCCAAACAATCTCCGATGAGTACTTCTTACTATATAGCTAAATGATCATTTCTTCAGAGTTGGAGCAAAAGTAGCCAGTCGCATAGAAAAACAGCACGCTTTTGAGAAGTACTACGTCACAAGTTCTGCACATCGTCCAAGTATTAGCGTTATTCTTCCGTAGTTGTCCGTTCGCGAGCTGGAGACTGGAAGTGGCAGTCTTCGTGCAAGACGAAACCCGTGCCTTTCGGAACCAAGAATATTTTCTAGTGATCCATGTTTCGAAAATTGCAAATCATAATTTATCCACAAATCTATGGCCTTCCTTAGTCATTTGTCTGTGACCAAGCTTCCTGCTGCAAAGAAACAACAGCGGCCTCACCATGCGTGACCTGACCTATACGTGACTTGACCCACAACGAACACGGCCTGTTTCACGAAAAGGTAGATACCACTGGACCTCATCGGGAGTGTTATAGTAGTCGAATTCAAACGAATAGATGACCGAGTAAATGACTGCGGTATTACGGTTTGCAGAGAAGGATAAGTTGTCGCGGATAGTTAGATTTTTTTTTTTGATCACAAGTTTTCTTTGATCTTTTTGCTGCCATCTCTGGTTCCTTAAACGTAAGTTGTTTCTGCAAGAACTGCTTTAATACTTCCCGCTTCCTTTCTCAAGTTCTAGCCCGCCCCTTCCCCTCATCCCAACAAGAAAGAGAGTACACAAACAATATACAATAAAATCATACTTCAACTGGTTGTACGCACGCTGCTGCTTTACTGCTGGGTCACGTACTGGTGGCAACCCATTCGACCCGATCCTCTCTTTTTTATGTATGAACAGTGACCAGCAAGAATGCGTTCTTAAGCAAGATGGGAAATTGTGCACGACTGGCCTCACGTCTACAGCACGTTGCAGATATCAAACGCGGTCCTCTTTTTCGTAACCAGCGAGCAATCAAAGCTTGGTTAATTTTTTTAAATATCGATCTCGTCTCCATCTTTCAGTATAATTGCGTTAGTTCTGCATTTGCTTACCATACGTCCTGCCATTGTTGCATCTGTGAAATGAGACTCTGCGTACATATTTTTGATCAATAGCAGTGCAACTGTAAAACTTAGCGTGGTTGCAACACATGGAATATGTGCTTAGCGCTCGCTACCTAATTTCCACGGTCAACCGGACTCTCAAAACGGCTATGACGCTCGCGTGCTTTAGTGTATGCACTTTTTCGTTTTTCAAACATTGCTGTTTTCTTTTTTCTCTCCCTACCCTTTATCCCATTTTCCCTTTCCCACTGCAGGGTTGTAAACCAAGCTTTTCCTCTGAATAAGCTTCCTGCTTTTCACTTAACCTTTATTTCTATTTTTTTCACTATAAAGGGCGGCCAGCGTTTCTTCTTTGCCTGAGCAGCCATCGATGGGAGGTCTCCTACGCGGCGTGGCGTTATTGCATGCTCCCTTCGTGCACGGCAGAGATGGCCGCCTTGTCTCGGTAATTCAGCGCCCGATCCAGCCGTTCATCACCCTCTTCTCTAGCCCTTTCGTATTCTCGCACATCACCTTAACTTCGCGTGTGCTCTGCGCTCATAAAGTAGCAAAACCTTTTGTTGATGCATGACGGAAATGAGATTAAGTAATCCTTTGTTCAGTTGTGTACAGATCCGCGGAGTTGTGTCATGGATCTCTCGTGTTTAGGGAGCCTATACATTGCCAGCCATGTAGGCGCCACACACACGATTACCATGTTAACGGCGACGCCGCCTCTACAAGAGACATGGCGTTTTGAGATTGTGCGGGTCCGTTCGTGGCGCAATGCGTGCAGTCAATGGGAGCGCGTCACTGCGATGCTTCTCTATGCGCTGCCTTCAAGATGTGCCGCACGAGCGCCATGAGGTGGTAGTGGCATCGTTTCGAGCCACAGTGAAGGAGCACGAAGGAACGAATCTGACATGGCATGATATTGGAAAGTGCGTCAGTTGCGTTTCTGTTGAAGAGCACTCGGGCACACGCATGATGTAAGCAGCTACACCGTGTATGTGGTATCGCATCATGACCTCTCCCTGAACTAACGTGGACTGACGGCTCCTATTGAGGAGCGAGAGTTTGCACTGGTATTGAAAAGTATAGCGGAGGCATCGTTTATTATTATTATTATTATTATTATTATTATTATTATTATTATTATTATTATTATTATTATTATTATTATTATTAATATTATTATTATTAGCAGAGTTAATTGAAAAGTATAGCGGAGGCGGAGACGAGCTTGGCTTCAGCCACGCTCGTCTTCTGCGCTTTTACTAAAGAGCGTAAAGCATACAACGCGCGGTGCACATGTGATGTTATCGATCGGGACTTTGTACGCACCATGACGGTGACGGTGATGCCGAAAGCGACAATTCACCGAGAGTGTCCCTATAATTGCCATCACAGTAGGAGAAGAAATATCGTACATAAATTCATGAGCGTTTGGAAATAAACGACAACAGTGATAATTAAAATAATGAGCCATCGAAAATGATCCAGACCGTTGCAAGTAAAAGTCAAAAGTGAAAGAGAAAAAAAAAACAATTTGGGGAGATTTTGTGAGCAATAGCCGTCATTTAAAGCTATGTTAGTTACTTGTTTACCAGCACCTACTTTTTTCTTTCAACCAATTCACTCAGCATTCTTGTCTTTATGTAAAACTTATGCTTCTCAACGCCGGAACGCGCCAAAAGATATATTCGACCGCTCTAAGTGCCCAAAGGAGAATGCAAAACTTGTGGGCTGAAGTTATAAAGTTTTTCTTTCACTTCAGTATTCAGCATGACTAGAAGCATTTTTTGCCTTGGTTCATGTAAGCTTTCTTATTTCTTTGCTTCTCTATAACACTGAATCTTTCGAATCCACACACGTGCCTAGAATGCCATTTCAGACTGCCATAACAGGCTGCAAATGACATCATCACTGGCTGGATTCCGCGCTTCTGCTCGCTCTGTACAGAGCGATATTACGCCAGTTTTTTCCCGGAGCAAATAAATATGTAAACGAGTAAGTAACTTTCTTCGCCTATCGCACCGAATTCCGCATTTCCTCCTAAGCGTCATTGCTCAAAAAACACCATAGCACGTCTGCGCTTCCGACTCGAATTACGATTGCATTTTTCTCACAGGGATTCATTTTTTCTCCAACGTATTTTATTTTCACTAGGATGTCGGCATAGCGAGCAGATGGTCCGATAGCACAATAATAATCTTTATTTCGCAGTATGAAACTAAATTTCAGTGTGATTTGGCTTGAAGGCAGCGCCTACGAGTAAATCTTTGTAGCTCATGAGTTACAAGCAGGTGGATTTAAAAACGATTCAGAACTTCAGTAACAAAACAAACTCACGCGTTCACAATCCCATAAACACACACACAGCACACACAGACGCATACAAACACACAAGCACGCGCGCGCACACGCACACACACACATGAAAAAGGGCACCTGTTAGCCCCATACAACAAGAGAATACCAGGAAACGGGAAGAGCGATGATGGCTACAAGAAGTCCTCGAAGTGATGTAAGGCCTACGCCAACGTCGTTACCATGTTGTGTCAGTGACTGTGTGTGTTTAACTCGAACCTATTTGCGCTGAGAATCAATGTAGAAACACTTAACATCACCTAGCTAGAGCCTAGCAACTACATAGAAGCAACTTGGAAGCAACCTTCATCACCTAGATAAGGCCTAAAACCAACCTAGTGCCCCTTTAGCTACCTCCTCCCTCCCTGCTGACGCCCACGCGCTTGGTTTTTTTAATCTATCTATGGCACTGCAAGACTTGCTGTATTTGTATTACGTGCAGATGCAGTAGTGAATACGTTATACACGCAGAGTTTGTCAGCGTGTCAGCTGCATACGTCTGTATTAGCATGACTGGCAAAACGCTTAAAATAAATACAGAAGTCAAACTGGAACTATTCCAATCGGCAAAACGTTACTACCACCACATGAATTTAATACAGTTTTCAGACCTGGAGCGGAGCGGAAGGAATGTTGGACGCGGCAGCGCTGTTTAACAACTATACACATCAACTGTCGTGAGCCGCGATTCTAATACAAACGTAATAAGAGAGCCGCACGCAAAGCGAGCATCTCATGGCCCCTCTCGGTCGCTATCGAGCTCGATTCAGTTGGTGACTATGAAACGATAGCTGGCTGCTTCACGCAGTTAACATATGAGTTCAACACCACAAAAAAAAAAGAAATCCATCTCTGGCTGTCTCGATCACGATCAGAAGCACACAAATAATTTCATATCTGTAAGTTAGAAATAAACCTGAAAAGAAGACGAAGCAGATGTCTAGCCATCTCGTTGAACCTCACTGGTTCAACGAGCGATGCACATTGTTTCATTATTACTTACCAAGAACGTAAACATAAAACCAATGCTTCTAGGTGAGGCCGGAGTACGCTACTTTGGCTCGTACGTTCGCGAAAATAGAAAAAAAGCGAAAAAATAAATAAAGCAATGCTAGTACTCTTAAGTCCTCGGCTGATGGTGAGTGAGTTTGCCGCAGGACATTTGGACCCAATTAGGAACGCTGACCGTCTGTGTCTGTGCCATAAAGACGAGCGATGCAAAAGGTCATCATGGAAGGACGTCGCCGTATAACGCCCCGCCGTGGTGGTCTAGTGGCTAAGGTACTCGGCTGCTGACCCGCAGGTCGCGGGATCGAATCCGGTGGCGGCGACTGCATTTCCGACGGAGGCGGAAATGCTGCAGGCTCTTAGGCTCAATTTTGGGTGCACGTTAAAGAACCCGAGGTGGTGGAAATTTCTGGAGCCCTCCACTACGGCATCTCGCATATTCATATGGTGGTTTTGGGATGTTAAACCTCACATATCAATCAATCGCCGTATAACGTACATATCAACTCAATTTGTGACGTTATCATGATATAATAACGACACCGCTATGACGTCACATACCGTGAAGTCACGCCATGACATCATTTCATGGAGGCAATACAAAACTCGACGAAGTGAAAAAGCTTGCAATGCCTGCGATCATTGATGCAGTGTCAAAGCCTGTTAGGTTCAGAATTCTTTCTGAGAGCGTGGTGGAGGATCAATACGTCGACTCAGTAGAAAAATATGACAAAGAAATGGCTGTCATGATCCAGGCGTCTTCGACGAGCGCATACGAAACCCTCTCAGTTATTGCTTTCAGCCTAGCTTCTGGGAACGCTCTACAGCGGTAACTGATAAATACGCTTGCTTAAAAGTTAAGTTTAAAAAAAAAAGCTCTCCGGATCCACAAAATGTAGGCTGATGATAGAGCAAGGGAATAAACATAATAAAGAATATATTTTTAAACCATATGCGCTATATGTGCGCTCTGTAGATTGCATCGCACACAGATGTTTCGCACCTCCACTTTGACTATGATGACGGCGATCCTCGGTGACAATGGTCGGACATTGTTACAGCTTATAAAAAACTTCGCTCCTAAATGAAAGTAACTGCTCATTGAGATGGTGCAATCTTGGTAGGTGGCTTTCTGCTCCACAACACTTGTTGCAAATGCATGGATACTTCCTATAGAAACTAGCAGTAATGCTGACAGAGAAAAAGATCACCGCCATATCCACAGAGTGAACGATGTTAGAGGAGCTTGCTGGATGGATGTATGGATGGATGGATATGGCTGTACCCTATAGATCGGGCGGTGGCTAGCGCCACCAAGCCGTAATACCTAATGAACCAAAAACTATATTTATTTTCTCGTTTTATATAACTATATTTATAAAACTATATTTATAAACTATATTTATTTTCTATATTTATTTATTTGCTCGGAGGTGCGCGGGACGCCTCCTGGTGAGATCATTTATGTAAGAGGGCTTATTAACGAGCCTGCTCTTGATGTGTGCGTCGAAGACAGCGTCGATGTTCACTTTCCGGGGCCAGAGAGAGAGAAAAAAACTTTATTCTATTCATACAGATGGAGTGTGTATAGGAGGAGGTGGCCTGGTGTGAGTCACCCCTCGCAAACACTAGGTGGGCTTCTGATTGCAGAAGCCCATTGGCGTCTAATGCGACTCGGGCTGGATTTACCAGGGCCTTCTGGCTCACCAGGTCGGAGCAGCCGAGCAGGGCCGCCTTGCAGTTCCACAGGGTGGGGTGTGGTTTTGTGTTGAGACGAGGGGTTGATTGGCATTCCCACACCATGTGGTAGATGACCGAAGACTTCTCTGCACAGTGTGGACATTTTCCTGTACAGGCAGGATCGAGATATTTAAAAAACTTCCCGGCACAGCAGTGTTTTGGTGTAAAGGCGGAGGAGAATATGCTCCTCCGCTTTTGTAAGGCCCTTACAGGGTTTAGGACAAATTGAATGGCCGAATCGATAGAATTGAGTAATTGTTCGAAATGTTAAGGCCGAATTGGGTTCGAGATCCTTTTCGGAAGGGTCTGAAGGCATTACCCGGAGAGAGAGCGCGCGGGTGGCGGCGTCAGCCATTTCATTGCCTTCGAGGCCCATGTGAGCTGGAGCCCATATGATCCTTCAGGTCGCCGGGGCCCCGACGTAATTGCTATTTTGTAAGATGCGATACGCCAGGTGTGGGACATACCCGCGTTGAACATTTCGGCAGGCCCCTCTCGAGTCTGTAATGATGACGCGCGAGTCTAGGTCTACGGCAGCTAGTGCGATAGCGACTTCCTCCGCATATGTTATGTCCTGTGCTTTGAATGTGAGGCCATTCACCGCGACATTTTGCGAGACGACTGCAGCCGTTTACCACCCCCCATGGTATGGGCCGGAGGCGTCCTCGTAAAATATGCCGTGTTTGTTTCTATAGTGGTGACCTAGTGCCTCCGCCCACGCAGAGCGCCTGCCACTGTCGTCGTCACGCTTCACGCAGCCAGCATTGGCTAGTGTTGGCCATGTCGATCGGCTCATTCACCACCTGCCCCTTTATGCCATACTGGCCACCGCCGCTAGTCATATGCCCAACGCTCATGAATGACAGACGTGGAGCTATCAGGCATTCTTTAACGGAGTGGACAGTAGGCAGGTAAGGGGTTTGGGAGGATATCGGTACTCACGCGTAACACCCATGGTAGGAACTTCTCACGTGGTTCCGTGCCTACGAAGTGACGATCCTCGCCCTGCGGGACTGCCTGACGTTTTTTTTTTCTCTCCTCCTGACTCGAAGGCGGCACGCACCCACGCACGGCCACACCAAACACCACTGACACCCTCATATTTTCCCTCTCTTTCACATGCCTTTCCCTCCCACACTAGCCATCTGCCGTGTGGGGTTGTTGAGGTGACTTTCCGAGAGAGAGACAGTAACGATGTCACGCTTTTCTGATTCTTTCTCCTTCTTTCACAGCCACTTCAAAGAGGCCAGCGCGCGGGCTATCGAAAACCGATGCTTTGGGTGGCAGCGTGCCATTTATTAAGCATTGTTGGAATCACCGGAGAGGCAACCTTGAGCGGCGACCGCAGAAGTGTTCACACTGGAAACACTAGTATACACACCGGTAGCAGCCGTAGGCCAAGCCACTAGCGAAAGGAGCAAGCTCCTAAAAACTGCACCTGGGCTTCCACTTGAATGGCAAAAAAAAGCAGAACGTAAAGACGCATTCATGGGACTTGCTCTAAAACGAAAAATTTTGAAGTTGTCGCTATTTAAAGTTTTATTCCTCTTTTTCTTTGTCGAGTTACAGTCAATGTTTTCTACTAGTGGACCGAGAAAAAATTTCAAAAAGGCCAGTTCTACGATTATAATTTCCCATTTGGACATTGCTTAATTATAATTGCCATGAAAGACCCGGATGGTGCTGGAGAGTCGCTACTGTACTTTTTATGAATAAGCAGTTGTGCGGGGGTCCTTCGACAAAATCAGTGTAAAACTTTACATGGACGCCCAACGACGACAAGCGCGTGCCCTTCAGTTATATCTCTTAATAATAGTAGTATTTTTATAAAACAAACCATACATTTATTTTATTATATGTCTTCTCTTGTTCTATGGCAACTACGGTAATTGTTTCCCTGTCCCTTCCAGTCAAATTTGGCAACGCGTGCCTACTCGACTATCTCGCCTCACTCACCACTTATTAGAGAAAGCTTGGCACGGCAGTACCTGTGTAACCCCTCATTCTTTGACATTTCATGCACCATTATAGCTTTGGATATGATTCGAACCCAGCAGCTACACTCGAAACAAAACAGAAATGGACGTACTTTGTATGGACTCGGTCGTTAACATGGAAAATGTCATTGCGTTGTTCTTATCGTTACGCGCGTACGCGGAAACACGAGTATGTCTTCTCTTTCGAATTGGTAAATGTATCTTCAGAACAGATAGTCATTTGATTCGGCATGCCAAGAGCTTCATGACACACACACACACACACACACACACACACACACACACACACACACACACACACACACACACACACACACACACACACACACACAAATATTGTAGAGCGTACGCCACTTAATACAAGAGGCTAATGGTTACTCATGCATACTAGTGTTCACTGGCCTGTCACCCAGACTCTATAACAAAAGTATACGAGTAACATACCCTAAAATGGCCACAACAATAATCGATGTTTTTATGACTAAGGGCCACGTTGCAGAAAAGAAACCAGATGCGATTTTCAATACAAATTCTGGGGGAGAGAGTGAAAAGGAAAAGTATATTGAAAGGCAGGGAGGTTACTTTCCGATTTGCTACCTTGCACTGGGGAAAGAGTATAAAGAAAGGAAATGATGAGAAAGAAAAGGGGAAGGAATTAAACGAAGAAGAAAAAAAAGCGTGCACGCGCTAAGGCATGACAGTGTTATATTCGCCGAGGGAGGCTGGTTGACCGCAGAAACGTCAGCAGCGCCTTCGTCGCTTTTTGGATGTAAGCTCTAATGTTCCGGCGCTCCGAAATTGACTGCTCGGAAAGCGGCTGGTCACCGAGCCACGATAATGTTGCTGAAGGCTGTTGTCTTAGGTAGCTGTAATGAGGGCAATCATCAAGGACGTGTGCAATGGTACAAATTCTGTACCACTGTATAGAATCTGGACATGCTTAGTTTCTATACAGGCTAGTGAGCTTAGGTAGAGCATGTTGATTGTGGTGCAAATAATGCGAACGCTTCGACACCACATATTGAACGCACTTTGTTGCGTAGCGTATCACACTCAAAGAACGTACGTTTCAAGCGCGTAAACAGTTTTAAATGACATGCAATACCAGTAATATTTTTACAGGCAGTCTCCGATATTAACAACCTCCGGATTTTTCTACTACCAAAAGATTATTAGGATGATGTATGGAAGCAAGCTCTGGGATGATATGATAAAGGAAGTCGCCTTGTACCTGCTAATATTCCCGTACGCACTAAAACAAGACAAAAAAAGGATCCAGACAGTCGTAAGATGTCTAAGGCCCTCTATTGATAGTTTATGTTCCTTTTTTTTCAACCAGAAATTGACATGCATGGTCAGGGTCAATATGTGCCCAGGCAGCGTAGTCATAAATGTTTGCCTGTGTTGCGAAGAGTCTTGTGCGATGAGCGCATGTGTGCACAGAGCATACGCTCATACTTCGCCAAGGTGGTTATTGATTTTCTCAAAAAATAAATACGTGAGAAGAACGGTGATAATTACGTATGGAGAGAGCAGAAAAATGGTCGTTTTTCATGGCCTCAATTCAAAAAATATAAGTAATAAAAGAGAGCTGAAACCTCAATCGAAACGTTTCTGGTGGTGCCCATCGCCTCGTGGAGATCTTGT
Source organism: Rhipicephalus microplus (assembly GCF_043290135.1). NCBI lineage: Eukaryota > Metazoa > Arthropoda > Arachnida > Ixodida > Ixodidae > Rhipicephalus > Rhipicephalus microplus. Next base: position 55,202,443 of record NC_134702.1, read on the forward strand.
CAGTATGATGTGGCAACGCTCCGTGCCCGCCACTCTGACGAGCAATATGAAATATACGAAAGTGAGCACCGATTACCAGTGACGATGAGAACGATCACCGGGCAATATCCTCTGAGCGCACTTTCTCCATACTTCAAAACATCCCTTGCCCCCATTCAGTTTCCTTTCTTCGCTACTCTCCTATCTGTATACTCTACCTGTTAAGTTACACCTTTCGATTGCCTTTTTCATGCACATCAATATAACTTGAATCAGAGTAGCGCTTTAGTGAATGCTTAGATGGGGAACCGAGACGTTGAACGGCAAGCAAGTGTTCTTCAGCGTCTCATCAGTCGAGAGACAGAAGGTAACCTCACGCCGTCAAAGAAACGTGCACTGTAGAGACGTAGTATCGAGTGCTCTTATGTTTTAAGTGTTAACTGTGTGAACCATATCAAGCAAAGAAGGAAAAGAACAAAGATGTGATTGCAAGAACTATAAGTTTCTCTTGCGGGAAGTGCTGAGTTTTTAGCTTACAGAAAGGGCGCCTGCGCTCGCACGTCGATAATGACCCGTTAAGCTCCAGTGAAGGGAACGGTGCGGCTGTCACGTCTTCTGCGCTTTACGGATGCATATTCTGTGCTGAAACACAAGCTTTTATCCTGATTTACAATGCATCAAGTCTAATCAGATCGAGGATGTATTTGGCCTGCAATAAAGAAAGGTTCATATCCAATCCACGAGGACGCGGTGATAGTAGGCGCCTATGAATGTCGTTTTTCTGCCAGACATTTTCAAATCAATTAGGCTAGAAGTACCTCATAGAAATAAAGTTAATTTCAAGGATTCCTACGTGCCAAAATACAATATAGTTATGAGGCGTGTGGCAATGGGGGTTTACGAATGAATTTTGATCATTCTGAAAGACAGGGTGCGCAAGAGGGGATATGTAAAAGAAGCCACGATATCACAAACGTCATCCATATTTGCGTAACATGAGTACTTATTAATTAGCTCAGCTGTCATTTAATATAACAATTTCGACACCTGTGCTTCTTTAACATACTCCCAAATTTACGTACACGGCTGTTCTTACTCTGTACGCTGATTGGTCAAAGCTATGTGCAAGAATGGGGCCGTAATGTACTAGGACGTACGCGTTAGTTAATATGTTGTTATGCTGCTATAAGAAACAATATGTGTGATACATAGCCATTGTAAGCAACATTATGCAACACTATCTGACACCTTCAACCATCAGTGCAGAAACAGACAAGGGGCACGAAGGGGAACAGAGACAAGCGCTGAAACTTTGCTTCCCTATCCGATAACCTACCGAAATCTATTAATGATATTAAACGTGTTATCAAAATGGATGGGTGGAAGATCGCCGCTGTAGCTCAGTTGGTAGAGCATCGCATGCGTTATTTGAAGGCCACAGCTTTAACCCATGCTTGCAGTAAGTTAACTCTTCGTCCACTAGGCTTTCTTTGCATTTATATCACAATTACTAACACCCCCTATTGTCTGTAATTTAACAATAATATTAATAATTCTTAGCACTTCGCACTTTCAAACAACTGTGGTGCCGCTAAAAACGGAAAAGTGAATTAAGAATATTTGTAGAAACAGCTGGCTAAGTTGTGGTGACATTCGGAAAGGGAGAGAATGCACTCCTCGTCCTTTCGATCAGCCACTCACTGCGGTCGCTATCCCACGTGTCCTCACTGTCTCAAAGTTTCGAGCTTCACACTCACCGAAGGCAACCTGGCTGCGACAGCCCGGGCAGCCCGCCGTTCACGCACGAGCGCGTAAGATGAGTCGACTCAGCACTGCTCGAGAAGAACACGCACCCCGAAACTGTTGCCGGTAACTTTGAAGGCACGGAAACATGGTAGAAGGAAGCACACAAAAAGAGTTTTTGTAGAAGGAAGGAAAACCCTGATAGGCTGTAATTGCCAGAGCAGAGTGTTCTACTAATGGGCTTTTTTCCCGGCAACAGTGTCCACTAAGATTGTTTCCTTGGACACGACTGTCGAGCTTTCGACTCAGCGTCAGCGCGACGCAACCGAACCTACTCAAAGACTAAGAGGATGGTGGGAACATCCGCGCGATTTAGAGCAAACACCTCTTGCTTTCGTGCCGAAGCAATGGCGAGTTAGGGAAGCTCGACATCTCTTCACGGTACTTACACGTTTCGTTTTGTTACTTCCGCCTGGTCAAAATGTCAGTTCCAGGTCGATTTCTCCTTCGCGCATCTTTCTACACGTTGTGCCAAACACAACTTCCGCCAAAAGCCGAGTAGCTTCTTTACGCCACTACTCGCCAACAAGTAAATGGATGATTTCTACCTTTTTGATGACGAGAGCCGCGCTGCTGTAACCACATATCGTGTCTCTCTGTGTATGTGTGTCGGGGGGGGGGGATATAAAGCATGCCATGGTATGTAACGTTCCTAGTTGAGGCCAATATTCCACATTCTTGCTAGTTAACTCATATAGATGCGTAAAAGGTGGTAGAGACTGCACCGCTTGGACTTACTTGCGTAGAGTTGCTATGTAATTACTGAAAGATAAGGGAGCACGCAATGATCACTGTCACTCATTAGGCGTTCCCAGGCAGATGTCTTTTCGCTTCCGCAGCTGGTTTTATAACTGAAGCCACGAAATAAATGACCATGACATCATCGCCAGAGCGATTTCACCCGCAGTACAAAATATAGATTTGAAACCTAGCTCCTATCGAAGCTAAATGTAAGCATACCACAATTGGAGGAGCGGTTCGCATAGACTTCACCAAACTTTATGAAGGCACCTTTCACAATTCTCATTCATATAGCAAAAACAGATGAGTGGGTCTACGGTTTGTATGTGAGCTTATGTATTTAGGCTGTGATACTCAAATTGACATAACCGAGCAATTTTAGTGCTCCTCCTCAAACATGAACTGCACTGTCCAGAGAGACGTGCGACAAATTTTCATTGAGGGGAGCGCGTTAACCATTATTATTATATGCTCGTGGCCGGTGGCTGTGTTTGCGTACTTCTGCGTGTATATGTACAGACACGACATTTGTTTTCATTCACAGGGTGGTCAACTTCTTCTCACATCGTCCCTGAACGGCCACAATCGCAATCGGAAGACACTTGACCTTGTGTTGTGACGACTAAGATATAAGAAGAACGATTCTTGCGCCACAAGCTTTATCACTGCCTCTCAAACTTAAAACGAGAAAACCGACGGCGTCATTCGCTCTCTTACAAGAATTCAGATTTAATGGGAACGGGTTTAGTTAGGTTCACATTACTCTTGACGTCGTTGACACTTGTTGAGTGACGCTGCCGAGAAGTCGAATACTTCCATTTCATCTCGCCGAACCTGTGATGAACAGAGAGAAAATTCGGCACGTGTCGTGATTGGACAAGATTAGACACACGTGATGCCGTAATTAGTTCCCATCAGCCTCTTAAAGTTTGTCGTGGTCGAGTCTATATTTGATGATCCCTCTTGCACTGCGAAGAGCGCCATCTTGCTTTCGCACGCACTCACCAAGTTCCTTAAGGCGAGGCAAATACATTACCTCGTCATGTAATGGCTTCGCATTGCCCCTCTGGATCTGCGGCCAGATATCTTCGTGGTGTCCGTTTCTTTTCTTGTTTTTTTTGCCATTTCTCTTTATTCTTATTTAGTGAAGTTGGCCTCCATTTTTACTTTGCTTCTTCTCTGACCGTCGTGATTTTTATTTTATGCACTTCCCACTTCTTGTCTCTCCTTTTTCAACTTCCAAGCTCTGGACGTGCTGGAAGTAGAGATTCTAGTTTTATGGCCACAAAGAGACCCTTCGTTTTGCATAAGCAAAAAGCTGGCCTTCTTTCGCACTATTCTTTTTATTCTCGATGGCTAAGTGTAGCTGTCACTTACATAAAGAACGTGTAAGAGCTAATTGATTTGGAGAGTAGGTCTCGTATATCCGGATCTTATTGCATAGAAATCATACGTAATGAACGGAATCAGGCTCTTACCAAAAGGAAGGAGGCTGTTTGGACCAATAACCAGCTCAAGTTTGATTTCATTGGTCTGTTGTAGGTTTTTGTTATCTCATCTTTCTCTACGTGTTTAATCTTACGTATCGCAGCTCTTTAGAGGAAGAAATTTGTCTTAGTTTTTCAAAGAAAACCTTACTTTCTTGGTAAACGTCGTCCGCCTACGTCTTCGTTCTCTGTTGACAACTACTTATGAGTTCATCAGTTATGCTGTCACTAATTAATTCTTTTGTGTGCGAGAACTCTTCTAAAATCTCAGTGTCACAATTCATTCTAATCACCGAGCACTGTCGCCAAGCTACACACTTACAGGATGAGCAGGATTGTCTTCACGATGTCTGAGCTTACTACAGTTGCGACCTTCCAATCCAGGCAATAAAAGCAAAAAAGATTAGGCATATCTCACGTACCTTGGAAATTGACGTTATGCACTAAATGCGCAGGAAAGGTGACCATGTTGTAATTTTTTTATTGAGTGACAGGTCACGAAATGGCGCTAAATATATGTATGAATGTTGCACGAACAGACATATGTTGAATAATCGCAGGCGTTAGATATATATGTGTGGTTTAACGTCCCAAAACCACCATATGATTATGAGAGACGCCGTTGTGGAGGGCTCCAGAATTTTCGGCCACCTGGGGGTCTTTAACGTGCACCCAAATCTGAGCTCACGGGGCTACAACATTTTCGCCTCCATCGAAAATGCAGCCGCTGCAGCCGGGATTCGATCCCGCGACCTGCGGGTCGACAATCGAGTACCTTAGCCACTAGACCACCGTGGCGGGGCAATTTCAGAAGTTTATCTAACCATTTCATTGCACCTGCGCAACAATGACAACAGGAACGTGAGTATTAGCGATACCAGAAGTGATAAGCTGATATGAAATGCAGTTGCTTGCGAGGATGGCAGCCCTGGACATGGCTACATCATAAAACTTCAGTGCATGGCACCTAAATACTATTGACATTAACCCGACGTGACGGCTGTAGCAAAAAGTACATATGTAAGCTTTATAAAATCAGATAGCCAGCTCTGAAAGTTGATTGATTGATATGTGGGGTTTAACGTCCCAAAACCATCATATGTATATGAGAGACGCCGTAGTGGAGGGCTCCGGAAATTTCGCCCACCTGGTGTTCTTTAACTTGCACCCAAATCTGAGCAGCTCTGAAAGTACAACCGACGTTTTACGAACATTAGGGTCTATTTGAAACGAAGTTCCGTGACCTGGCGTGGCTCTGTGGTAGAATGCTCGATTGCCACGCAGAATGCTTCGGCTCGATTCCTGCTAGGACCCTGGCATCAATCTTTTGCACTCATCGGGTCAACACTGCTGATGTGGGGTTTTTCTTAACGCTCACACGTTAAAATTACCCATGTGTATTCTCGTCGTTCTTTGGTAGGTGCTAAGTTTAAATTACCTGGGACACATACCCATATACCAGTGGCACATACCCACCCGCCGGTATGTACTACTAGTATACGGGTTTGTGCCACCGGATATTGAAAAGTAAGACCAATGTCTGGTGGAATGTGTTTGACGACGTACGTGATGGGATGGTGACATTATTCATGTGTTGACCAAAGCATCGAATTCGTCATACCATCTTAGCCTTTCATAATATTACCACTAGGTTACTTGAGTTGAAATCTTCATACTCCACACTGAGCATCCGCAAACTAGCTTAACATTTGTACGTCCAGTAATTAGAATATGCCGCACTAAAGCCCCTCCATCGCGTCTACTGCCGGCGGAAAACGCATGGAGAGGCTTTATGCCGCACCAGTTTGGTCCCCTCATCAACTCTTTTTAACACAACTGATCGAAGTGATTTAAAACACCACAGCCCTATTCATAGCTCAGAACTACCAACGTCATAGCAGTGCCCCGCCGCGGTGGTCTAGTGGCTAAGGTACTCGGCTGCTGACCCGCAGGTCGCGGGTACGAATCCCGGCTGCGGCGGCTGCATTTCCGATGGAGGCGGAAATGGTGTAGGCCCGTGTGCTCAGATTCGGGTGCACGTTAAAGAACCCCAGGTGGTCGAAATTTCCGGAGCCCTCCACTACGGCGTCTCTCATAATCATATGGTGGTTTTGGGACGTTAAACCACACATATCAATCAATCAACGTCATAGCAGTATTTCACAAATAAAATACGATGCCAGTTTACAGCCATAAGTAACGTACCGCCATAAGAAGAGACAAGAACCTTAACAGACAAGAAGAGAGCCGAGTCGAATAGGGAACAAACCGGGGTTAAGGATATCATAGTTGAAACCAAGAAGAGGAAATGGACATGGGCCGGGCATGTAGCACGTAGACAGAATAACCGCTGTTCATTAAGGGTAACTAACTGAACTCCTAGACAAGGCAAGCGGGTTGAGGGTTAGGTGGGCAGATGAGATAAAGAAGATTGCGGGTATAAATTGGCAGCAGAAAGCCCAGGACCGAGTGGACTGGTGGAACGTTGTAGAGGCTTTGTCCTGCAGTGGACGTAGTCAGGCTAATTATAATTATGATGATGATGATGATGATGATGTCATAAAATAGCCATATTTGAGTTATTTCACAAGTGCATCCATTGCCTGAAGACATATGCTTTCCCTCCGCAAACACCGTATCGCAGGTCAGCACGTGAACGATATTAGCGCATTTTTATGCCTCTTCTTGACAGAACGCATGCATTAAGCCGATCTGCTTTGCACAGCCAATCTCACTGTCAAATGATCTCCCTGGTGTGATAGTTTTAGTGACTAACAGCAGGGCGTTCCGAGAGCAAATGCGCTCTCGCATTTCATAGCCATCACACATCATTTCATAGCCATTCACATTGATGTGCATTCTTTGGGTGCCAACATTTTTTTTTGTAGTCAATGTTTTAGTCATCAGTGCCGCTATCAAGTTGTATCTAGTTTGTATAGTTCAACTGTACACGTTCCCATTCTTCGTTTCCTTTTTTTCTCTGTATATGTCCTCTCACCCTGTGCTCTAAGAAGAGCCTGTAACGTATGTTAAATAAATAAATAAATAAATAAATACCATTAACACTGACGAAAATTAATTTTGCGGAAGTGTGACATCAAGTCTCACAAATTTACTTTCATTTAGTATTCGCATTTTTAAGTGTAATCGTAAAAAAGTAAATGAACTCAGAAGGCCGACTCATACGTTGTCACATTCATATTACTTCACAGGTACTGTTGAGCTCGTTTTAAACGAGTGAGATTTTTACAGTCTAACTGACTTTACGTCATAATGACATTTAATAGCTCGCTGGGAAATATAAACTAAGCTAATTTCCTTGTATACACCTTATGTGGCAGCATGGCCAGAGTAGTTGCTCATAATGAATTTATCGCTAAGTATACATTCATTCTACGGATAAGATCAGTGATCGAACCTGGACTGCAACCTCCAGAAACCGCTTCTTTGTTCGCCGGAAAAAATCATCGAGGGAGCGTAAATTTTCGTTTGAGAGAAAAGAACAGCGGTTTTAGTGGGAGCCATTCTTTTTCCCTCGGCTCCCCAGGGTGCTGTTGTTCGGGTGTCACGCAATTGATGGCAGTGGCGACGCCTGGAGTAAAGCTGAATCTTTGCCAAAGAATAGGCCGAGCACACAATCGGGCGCGCCTGCGCCGTGGGACGCTTTGTTGGTTCCTTCGTCTTGTTGGACGCCGAGGCGTTGCGTATATTTGTTTTACAAGTGCCAGAATGGTCTTGACGCGCTCGTTTACCCAAACTGCCCTGCTTCATAGCTCGCGAAATGCTCAGTCCCTGAAATGTTCTTAGGCGAAAGCTATTAATTCACTAGCCGTCGCTCTGTGGGCTCTGTTTCGATCATCGCAGGCCAAGATTTACTGCCACACGAAGGTTATTTTATACAATCTTCTTGCAGTTTTTTCCATCTATGATTCGCATGTGCCAAGAACCGGACCGTACTCGAATAGTCGTATATAGGTGTTCGTGCAGTCATGACTTGGATTTCATTATCAATTGGATGGTCGTTGAGGGATCAACTGCACTTGGGCCTTTCGGGTCGACACCATACCGCGGGATATGTTTATCTACGAATGAACTTTGATATAACTAAATCTGTCCGTGAGTCCTCAGAATAACTTATTGACCAACACTTCCTGCCACCTATTTTTCAAATACAAGGTAAATAGTGATATGCAGGAGGGAAGTAAAAAGGATGCTTAAGGTCATAGCATAGCAAGATTGTGAAGTATTATACGATTTCGTTTTATGTCGAAGCTCCGTCGTGATAGATCACGCACTTGCTTTTACGTCAGAACGCTGAACACTGCTAGGCAATTTGGCCGTTCATTTCCGTATTGAACACCTTTCTCCATCTAAACATCCTTGCGTTTGGTCTCGTGGCAAAAGATGCATCAGGTGTGACTATATCGGCCTATTTCTATTCTCAGCACCATTATCTGTTAGCAGTGTGCCCTTGCGTTGTATTCATTGTACCACATTTATATGCGATCACTTTTTTAACGTTCAACTGGAGTGATCAGACCGTTACTACTAAAATAAGAGTAAGTCTTGGTGTAGTCTTCAGGCTAGCCTAATGAATGAAATACCTAAATGGAACCTCTACGAGAACTCGATCGATAGAAGGAGCACTCGCGCCGGTGAGTGTTCTGGCTTACTACTGTTCTGCAGGGAAGCTGCTTTTATTCGAGGCTTTCAGTCCGCGATCCGTGGTAACGCAGGTAGGCATCGCAAAGGGAAATGTGCCGCAGAAATTTGCTAAATCTAATTACACACAACTGCCACTATAAAAAAAACAGGTAACAGATAAGCCAAGAAATGGTGTGCACGTTATTATAGTCACATCATTGTCACGGGATACTTTTTGGTTATAAAAAGTCGTGGCTACACTAACACCTTAGTCTCAGAAAGAGGCTAAAGAGCGGTGATGATTAAAGAGCGGTGATACAACATATGTGCGAGACTTGAAAAACACAGAATTGCGATAGCTTCACGAAAGAAAGGTAATCAACTTCGCTGTTTAATTAGGTCGGGGAAGCGGAGCTGGTTGAATTTTCACTTGTATATATGTAATGAACGTAACGAATTTTATTTCTCTGGTTATCCCCATAACTTAAGTTCACAAAAATTGGCCCCGTGTCTGGATGTTAATATACGTATAATATACGTGTTGTTATGGTGCCCCAGACATGCGCAATAATTCCTTTTTAATCGACAATTGCACAAGTATGAACGCTGAACCTTGAGCAACATTGGTGGGCACTGTGGATGGGGTCGGCCGTCAAGTACCCAGTGCCGTTAGGAGTGGACAAACAGGCAAACGTACAGACAGACAGACAGACAGACAGACAGACAGACAGATAGACGGATGGACGGACGGACGGATGGACAGACGGACGGGCGGGCGGGCGGGCGGGCAGGCAGGCAGGCCAAAATTTTTGCGTCGAAGGTCCCCAAGAAAGACTATCGTCTTTATTAACGTTGAACGGAAACAGGTGTTAAAGATATCGAATTCTTCATCAGAGTCGCAAACAGTTTCTGGCCGCATGCAAGGCTGCGCACAATTTTTTGCGGTCGCCCCCTCCCCTCTACATACTGACGTGCATCTTGCGCAGCTCAACCACTTCTGCGGTGTAATGCCGCGATGCATGCCAGAAGCTTTCTTTAGAGAATAACTGCAGAAAATGTTAATAAAAAAACATGTTTGATCCTTCCGTTATAGGAATCGGTAAAACACGAAAGTAAAGGTATTCTTACAGAAGTATTTACTATTTATTGCACATTGACATAAGAAAGCTTGCTCAATGTATATAGGTGTTTCCCAACTATAGCACTGCTTAACATGGATGCATCAATTCGGACGTTTATGCATACATGTCGATCTCAACGACTACCATCCATCAATAATGAATAAACAAACCATTGTGGACATACATGCAGTAGTACAGTTAACGGTGAGAGCGGAACCAGAGAAAGCGATGCGACAGCCAGAGAGCATGACTGATCGGGCACCGCACTCGGGCTGCTTGCGGGTATACTTGCGACATGTTGGAGTATATTAAACACCACTGCTTTACTAAAGGCACGGCCATTGGATGAAAAACAAGGTTTTTACAAGCGGCCATACTTAAGGGCATGGTGTAGAAAAGCAATGCAACGTGCGTCGAGTCTTGAATTTAGACTATCCCGACTATTCGCGCAAAACTTTTTGGTGCGGATGGACGCTATTTTTCCCCAGCTGAAAGCATTGACTTTAGATTTTTTTCATTTACTATTTTATGAACATGGAAACAATATAAATATGACGAGGATGTCTTGCAGAGAGCAATGCATATTTCCTGAAAAGGAAATATTCGTGACAAAGAGGACTAACAGAAAGCATAGAAGTATGCTTCCACTGTAGCTTCCGCTACAGCGGAAGCATACAAATGATAGGACATAATAGGCTGAAAGCTAAATTGAATGCTCGGATCAGCGGGCCCAATTACGAAGAGGGCTCTAAAAAACAAAACAAATGCAGGTCATTTGTTTTTAAGTTAGAAAACAGTTGAAGGGTTGATGAAAACAGCCGAGCGCCTTTTTAACGTGTTTATCTGTCGTCAGATTTTTTCCGCGCTCCAAAGGGAACTTATTTTTGGTTTAAACGGCTCGCGACCCCGCATTTAAGCTCGGTATCTCACTTTCTGCCTATGCGGGCCGAGGAGGCCGCTGTTTCATTTTGTGCTCCAACACAATCCACGTTGAGTAGCTCATGGAACGCAACAGTCTGGTTCAAGCATCAAAGTGGGAAGAAGTCCCAAAATCAAAATAAATAGAGCGAAGGAACAGTTCGATAGGAGAAAGACAGCAGTTATCACAATTATGTAGTTTTCCGGTTCCACTAGGTTTTGCTCTGTATGTATGTATGTATGTATGTATGTATGTATGTATGTATGTATGTATGTATGTATGTATGTATGTATGTATGTATGTATGTATGTATGTATGTATGTATGTATGTATGTATGTATGTATGTATGTATGTAAGTACGTATGTATGTAAGTATGTATGTATTGTCACGTTTCTCACGACAAACTTGATATAATGGGCTCGTTGAGTCGACTAGCCAAGCAGCAGCTTAGATAGATCGTCTTTGTGCTCTTTCACTCATGGATCTCATCCAAGCAGACCATGTGGTACTATTCCCTCCCTTTGAAAGCATCGACTCCATGCTCGTGAAGAAAAAAAAAAACGAAGGCATACACACGCAGATATAGAGAACCAAAAAAGGGAGAGTGCCAGTACTCGCAGCGCAAATGAGGAAGTTTAGCCAACAGTTGCGCCAAGCGCAAAAAGAAAAGGCGTAAAAACACAGGAGGACACAAACAGCAGCAGCAACGCAATGTCACGGCCTGTCATAACACGTGAAACCACAAGGGCTACTGTGTGAAGAAGAGCTTCAGCCGAACGACATGCACGGTTTCGGGCCGAAGCGGTCTACGAGAAGACGCTGCGCCGTCTGGAAATACCTCCTATGTAAGATCTGTGACACGTCTAAGAACCTTGTACGGTCCAAAATAACGGCTTAGGAGTTTTTCGGATAAGCCTGGTCACCGGACAGGGACCCACACCTACACTCGGTCCCCAGGGTGGTAGGTAACCTTTCGAAGGCGGAGGTTGTAACGCCGTGCGTCGCCATCTTGTTGGTGACTGGTGTTTATGCGAGCTAGCTGACGAGCTTCTTCGGCGTATTGAGTGTATTGCTGCGCGTCTAGAGCAAGTTCATTGCTTTGGTCGCACGGAAGCATAGCATAGAGCGTGGTTCGCACGTTGCGTCCGTAAACAAGTCGGAAAGGCGGAAATCGCGTTGTTTCTTGCGCTGCCGTATTGTATGCAAACGTGATGTATGGAAGAATCTCGTCCCAGGTTTTGTGTTGTACGTCCAGGTACATTGACAGCATGTCTGCTATGGTCTTGTTAAGCCTCTCTGTCAGTCCATAGGATTGCGGGTGATAAGCCGTCGTTTTTCGATGACTTGTACAGCTCAATTTAAAAATGTCCTTCATCATTCGTGCTGTAAACGACGTCCCCCTGTTCGTAATCACGCATGACGGGTCACCATGCCGTAGGACGATTTGGTGCACGAAGAACTGCGCGACTTCATAGGCCGTGCCACGGGGTAACACTTTTGTTTCAGCATAACGAGTAAGGTAATCTGTCGCAACCATAATCCATTTGTTCCCAGAGGACGACAAAGGGAAGGGTCCGAGAAGGTCCATTCTCACGAGGTCAAACGGTGTCCGTGGTGATGCGATCGGCTGGAGCATGCCCGCAGAGTCTTGCAGCTCTGGTACTCATGGCAGCCTTTCACATAGCGATGTGCACCAGCTGATAGTCGCGGCCAGTATTACTGTTGGCGTACTCTGGCGAGAGTTCGCGAATAGCCCAAATGTCCTGACGTGGGCTCGTCGTGGCACGCAAGGAGGATCTCATCACGCATGTCGGTAGGAACAACGAGCAGGAAGGCTTTGTCGCTACCACGGGCGTTTTTCTTGTAAAGAATGCCTCTTCTTAGACAGAAAGAGGACAGCTCGCGAGCAATGTGTTGAGGAACCTGAGAGTTGCGGCCTTCAAGGGAATCAATAGCTGAGCGTAATTCTTCGTCTCAGGCTGTTTTGACAAGAATTCCGAATTGCTAACTGCTCCGAGAAAGACATCTTTATCCTCGGAGCCCCTGACAGCGTGTCCAACAGGCGCTCGAGAAAGCGCGTCGGCATCTTCGTGTTTGCGCCCTGACTTGTACACAATCGTAATGTCGAACTCCTGCAAACGCAAACTCCACCGAGCGAGACGGCCGGATGGATCCCTGAGATTGGCAGTCAGCAGAACGAGTGGTGGTCAGTCACCACTTTGAAGGGACGACCGTAGAGGTAAGGCTGAAATTTGGTCGTCACCCACACGGCTGCGAGGCATTCTTTTTCTGATGTAGAATAGTTGGTCTCGGCTCGAGAAAGAGTACGACTGGCATAAGCTATTATATTCTCAACGCCACCATGTTGTTGTACAAGGACAGCGCCAAGTCCGACGTTGCTGGTATCTGTGTCAATTTCTGTAGCAGCGTCCTCATCGAAATGGGCAAGAACAGGGGCCTCTTGCATTCTCTGTCGTAGCTCTGTGAACGCTGTATCTTGTTCTGCTCTCCAAGTAAAGGGCACGTCATCTCTGGTGAGTCGCGTAAAAGGTTCAGCCATCTTCAATAAGTTGGCGATAAATCGGCGATAATACGCACACAAGCCGAGGAAACGGCGTACTGCTCTTTTATCTGATGGAACAGGGAAGGCGGTGACAGCAGCAGTTTTGTCTGGATCAGGTCGCACTTCATCCGCACTAATGACATGTACCAGAAATTTCAGCTCTTCATGGCATTTTTGGGGCTTCAGCGTCAGTGCAGCTGTGCGAATGGCTTCCAGAACCTCTCAGACGCTTCAGGTGTTCTTCGAAGCTCTCGGAAAAGATGACCATATCATCTAGGTAGACAAGGCAGCTTTCTCACTTCAAGCCAGCGAGAACACTGTCCATAATCCTCTGAAAAGTGGCTGGGGCAGAACAGAGGCCGAAGGGAAGAACTCGGAATTTCTAAAGTCCGTCTGGAGTCACAAACGCGGTTTTTTCTCGGTCTCGTTTATCCACTTCGATTTGCCAATAGCCACTCTTTAGATCGATGGACGAAAAATACTTCGCGCGTCGTAACCTGTCGAGAGAGTCATCGACCTGCGGAAGCTGGTAGACGTGTTTTAGGGGCGAAGCTCCTTATAGCGGTTTCCGTTCGTCCCTCGTAGTCGTAGTAGTAGTCGTAGTGTGTAACCAGTCTTACATTCTGACCCTTAAGGTAGTGCCGGTGAGAGATTTCTTGTGTGCATTGATGAACAATAAAAAAATGGCAGCGTGTGCGTTCACCAAAAACTAAATTCTCCTGTATCTAATTCCCCCTTAGCAGCCATTTACATGTACATTGAGCACTACCTGACAAGAAAGGGTTGCTACGTTATACTCGCTGGGAAAACCTCCTTGGTTTTAGAAAGGTTTAGCGAGCGTTGGGCCGCAGTGTCATGGATACAGTGAACTAGTATATACCATGAACTCGAGGTGGTTAAAGGTGAGAAGTAGACCCGAAGCGCAAGCCATAAGAAAGTTTTCGTGTGCCACCTCTCGTTTAGTCCTTGGAATGTCCGCTAGATGGCGGTGCATATGCGGAATATACGATGAAAAGATGCGAGATGGTGGTACTTGGCGTGTTGAATAGATGGACGAACAGACACACAGACATATGCATGGACGGATTCACGGATGGCTGCACCGACGGATGGACGCATGAACGGTTGCAGGGGCGGATGCATGGATGAACACAGGGACGGACGCACAGATTGACGTGCGGACGCACGAACAGACGCACGCACGAACGGGCGAATGGACGCACGGACGGTCACAAAGACGGACGCATGGATGATGGAAGCAAGAACAAATGGACAGACGGCGGCTTCGCCCCACTATCCATCATTCACTCCGTGGATAAGCTGCCATCTTTTTTTTGACGCTATTAAGCTTCCCGTAGTGAATACAGAATCGCAGCATTCCGTCTTTTTTCTTCGCTAGAACGACTGGCGAGGGCCAAGGGCTGCTGAATGGTTGAATAATCCCGTCATCGAGCATCTCTTTTAGTTGCGTCTTAATTGCTTCGCGTTCTTTCGCAGAAACGCGATAAGGCTGCTGCCGGATGTGGCGGACGTCATCGGCGGTGATAATTCAATGCTTCGTGAGGTGTGTTTGACGGACTTTGGAAAAAGAGGCGAAGCAAGATTGAAACTTTCTTAAAATGTCATGAAGTGCAGCCTTTCTCTCGTCTGACAGCGTTAAATTAATGTAGATGTGGTCTAGAAATTCCTCATCCTCATGCTTTTCCTCGGACGCGAAGCACTCCGTGACGTCGGCAACGGGGTCTCCATAGGCTATGGTGGTTCTGCGGAAAAGATGCCGGTGCTCGTAATTGAAGTGCGTAACTAGTATCTGTGACTGTCCGTCACGGACACGCACAACACTTCGGGCGGCGCATACACCTTGGAGCAGCAGAAGTGATAGGTTGCTTTCAGCCACCACGTCACTGTCTCGGAGGTCTTCACAAGTGACTTCGATGGGAACAGTCGCTCGAGGCGGCAGCGTCACACTGTCCTCAGCAAGACGCAGCGCAGATCTACGGCAGTTATCAGCGTCTCGATCTGTTGCGCCTTGAGTCGAGGAGGTCACGATGCGTTCACGGAGATTTATGATGGCACCGTATTCCAGAAGGGAAGTCCATGCCGATAATCAGCTGACGTCAACAGTCGCGATGAACTAGGCAGCTGAGTACAAACGTTGACGCACGAATTTTCAGTCTTGCCGTAGAGTGACCCAGCGGTGTTACAACGTGTCCCCCAGCTTTTCGAATTCGTGTTCCATTCTACGGCGTAATCACTTTCCTGATATCTTTTGCTAGCCTCCCACTGATAATCGAATAGTCTGCACCAGTGTCTACCAAGGCATTGACTTGAAAACCGTCAATCAGCACAGGTATGTCGAGTGACACGCGGCCACTGTGTTCAGATGTGGATGTCGGCGTTTCTTTGGTACTGCGATCAATCTCCGACGAAATGCCTTCGGCGTTGCGTGCAAGCGTCGATGGGAGGTCTTCTGCACTTTGAGTCTCAGCGACCTTGCCCCCGAAGGCCGCTGCCTTCAGTACGAGCGCTTGGGGAGCGTTCCCGTGCCGTCACCTCGAAACGTGGCCCATGCAGTGGCTGCGGGTCTCCTCGGAGATGGTGACCGCGATTGCCGTCGTGTAAAGGGTGCATGCTGTTGCGCGAGATACTCTTTGATATCCGTTGGCCTTTGACCAATTTGGGGATGAATGAATTGACGGCAAATCCGCGCAGTCCAAGTTGCCTGTACGAGCATTCGCGGTAAATGTGTTCAGCCTCACTGCAACGATAGCAGAGGGGTCGTCTGTCCGGCGTACGCCAGAGATCAGATTTGCGCCGCGGTGCATGGCGACCATCGATGTCCAAACCAGCGTGCGCTGACTGAATCGCGACTGGCAGCATTATTGTCTTGGAGCGGGACGTATGGCATGGTCTGGATCAGGACGTGTGGCACTGTCTGGATTGGGACGTGCGACACCGGCTGGATGGGGACATGTGGCATTGTCTGGGTCGGGACTCCTTGACCAGAAAGAGGCGTGGAAGATCTCAAGGCTTCCACGTACGTACGACGGCGACTGTCAGCAGACACAGAAGCCGTTTTCGGATCAACTGACATCGGCGGAAAACTATGGGTGTGCAGCACCAGCTGGACCTCGTCACGGATGACACTGGTGATAGAACCGACATCAATTTGCCTTGTACCGTACATCTTTTCCATTTCTTCGCAGACAACAGAGCGGAAGACCTCGAGAATCCATTCGTGGCTCTTGCTCCAAGTCTCCCGTTACCGCACTAGGACTGCTACCTTCTCCGCATCCTTCTTTCCGCGTGCTGTGAAGGACTGGAACGACCTCCCAAACCACGTCGTCACAATCACCTGCCCATCAACTTTCGCTAAAAATGTAACAACTCATCTCTGTCAGTGAAACTTTATGGCAATGTATATACCCACACCTATGTAGCAATATTTTATACTTTGAATGTAGCAAAAGTTTTATATCCTGTATACCAACCCCTTATGTGGCAAATGTTTTTTATATCCTGTACATCCACCCCTTATGTAATACCCCCTTGTGGGGTCTTTAAGGAAATAAAATATGATGATGATGATGATGCTCCCAGGGGTGGCGAAAATTTTGGGAGTTCAAGCAGCATTCACTTGACAGTCAAACATGGCAGACCGTTGGTGTAGTACTTGCTCCATTGTTGCCGCTTCAGTAAGGAGCTCAACAACACTCTTGGATGGACTACGCACCAAACCAGCAAAAAGTTGTTCCTTCACACCACGCATGAGGTGGCGCAACTTTTTTTCGTCTGCCATAGCAGTATCCGCTCGCTTAAAAAGCCGTGTCGTGTCCTCGACGTACATCGAGACGGTCTCGTTTGGCATCTGGATGCGCAATTGTATTGCACGCTCTGCCCATTCGCGGCAGTCGGGACTCCCGTAGGTTACCAGAAGGTGACGCTGGAACTCACGCCAAGATGTCAGAACATCATCCCTGTTCAAAAACCACGTCTTGGCAGTGTCCTTTAGGCAAGTTTACATGTTCCTGAGCTTCGCAGCATCATCCCAGTTATTGATCGCTACGACACGTTCGAACTCACTCAGCCAGTCGTCAACATCTTCATGCTGCTCTCCGTGAAAGGGGCTAGGCATGAGCGGGTTCTGGACGGTGCAGTATATCGGCGTGGAAGGTGTTGGAGCTTGCACGGGATCTTGTGAAGTCATAGCTGGTGCGACAGTAGTTAGTGTCTCAGGCGGTAGGCCTGGTTGGCGGCGGCTTACTCTGTGAACAGGAGTGTCCACAGGTGCAGGGCTTGTGTTCCGGCTGCTGGGCGGGGTCTTGGACAACGGGTGGATCGTGAGACTACCCAGCACTTCCTCCAGTCTTGTCACGTTTCTCAAGACAAACTCGATATAATGGGCTCGTTGAGTCGACTAGCCAAGCAGCAGCTTAGATAGATCGTCTTTGTCCTCTTTCACTCATGGATCTCACCCAAGCAGACCATGTGGCAGTATGTATGTATGTATGTATGTATGTATGTATGTATGTATGTATGTATGTATGTATGTATGTATGTATGTATGTATGTATGTATGTATGTATGTATGTATGTGTGTATGTATGTATGTATGTATGTATGTATGTATGTATGTATGTATGTATGTATGTATGTATGTATGTATGTATGTATGTATGTATGTATGTATGTATGTATGTATGTATGTATGTGCTCATGTGTGTTTGTGATTATTTGTGTGTGTGTGTGTGTGTGTGTGTGCTTGTGCTCTTTCCTCTTCATGCTCTTAGTTAATGCCGCAAACAGCATCACACATGATCTGTGTGCGTAAAGTGACATATTTTGTTCCGAATGTGCTGTCACTCACTTGGACAGTAAGCAAACCTTGGCCCATAAACAGAGTTTAAGCTCTAATAAGTAAATCTGTAAATTAAGCTTCTTTTTTCCTTTTATTTTCATGATCACTGCCATTAATTTCCACATATATGTTCACTCAAAGTTCCTAATCAATGAACTCACTTGCAGGAAAACGGCGTTAAGCTCCTGCTTCATTTAGCTTCGCTGTACCAAACGTTGTATTACATTCCGAGCGCAACCAGGTTTTTTTTACATGTTGCGGTTGCTCGCATACCTACCTGATTTGAAAGAACATCTTCAAAAATTGCGGGAGCTGCTTGGCAAGGAAGGACCAACTAAGCAGCCGTCTCATGAAAGAGGCAAGGAATCATCTTAGTTATGTTTCTTTCTTCATGAACTCCATTTTAGGTAAGACAATGAGCTTATGAAACCAACAGGATTATAATATTCACGTGCTCCTCACATACTGGCGATATCCTCTAACAATCTTCGTTTTCACCGTGTGGCCTCCGAAAGCGCATATTCTACGTCACGCCATTCTAGTTCTTGAAATGTGTCAAGGAGAAGAAAGAAAAGAAGACAGACAGCCAAGACCTAGATGTTCACATATATAAAATAACGGTATGCCATCCTGCACACCGAGAACACATAGCGGAGATTGAATTTAGAGTATACGGAAATAGAGGAGAGCGCGGGAACACCCACAATGCCACAGTCCGGCAGTCTTGTGCGTGTTACGGCAACACCATTGTGGCAATTATTTTGCCCCAATAAACTTGAGCAGTGCCTTCGTTCTTTTGACTCCCGATTAATTTTGAGCCTGAAAATTAAGTATAAATCACATTTTCTGGCAATGGCGTGTAGTGGTCAAGGTGCGTGACCACGATTACGAGCTATCGTTTCTTCATAGCTCAGCGAGGACATGTAGTCTCAGAACATACGCTGCGAAGCGTCCTCCATATCATAACCTTTTCACAGAGAGTTGTGTTACGTAAAAAAAAATAATGTCTTCGTGAAAGCCGAGCTTAGCCAAAATTTCTATATCAGAAGGGCTTTTAGCCAGTGGAGTCCAGTAGACTGACTAATCTATCTCTTGCAATGTTCCTATGGCATAGAACTACGTGGTATGATATGTGTGGCTTTTTCGCCTTAGGCACATGCTAGATTATTGAGGCCCCAAGAGTCTCTACGCAGTTGCAGTAGTCACACTTGGAGAAGTCAGCCATGCCATTGCGAAAACTGAAGGAGTTGGTAAAGGCTACCCCCCCCCCCCCCCCCCTCTACAACCGCCACAGCATTGTAGCGCCACTTTGCGAAGTATTTCACGGCAGGTGTAGTTAAAGCAGTGAATCTAGGTTCTGTGGGATACGAGTGGAGTTCAGTGGCGAATTATTATGCGCAAGCGTGGCATTATGCGTGATGCGACGAAGTTCTTTTGAACACGTCTTGTGCCACTGTCCCAACTTTAAAAGGATCGCCGGACTCTCCAGTGCCTTGAGGAGCCCGGATGATCGTCAGTTTTTTATAAGATCTTCGGTGCACAGTTCTCAAGTCGATCAGCCCAAAAAGCTACACGAGCTAGGCAGCATCACTGAGTGACCACCTTCGAAACAATGGATTGTGTGTGTTGTGCATTGGGCATCTCTTTCTTTCCCTTTTACTCCCTTATTCTCTTTCCATAACGTGTATGGTAGCAAACAGGACGTTATTTTGTTAAGTTCCCTGCTTTTCCTATAATTTTTCTCGTTCTCTCTGTATAGGGACCTAGAAATTTCGAAATAAATTTACACGCAGCCTGTGCAGGAAGTATGATGCGCATGCGAAATAAAAAAAAGCGTGGTATCAAGACAGTACTGCTACTCAAAGCACTGGTGACGTAATAATTAAATATTTTTATACCAAATCCACTTGTTCAAATATCGGCACAATTGTATTCATGCAGTCTCATTGTTTGATTAATCCCTACGAAATAATATACAAAATAAATAAGTACGGAAGCGCGGCTAACGAGGTAAGTTCCGCAGTCGCATGCATTCTCCCGTGGCTCTAGCGAACTAAATGATACAGTATTACTTTAGCCATACTGTTTATTGCGGAACTGAAACACGACAGTAACACGTTAGACTCTGCGAAACCTCTGCGCCTCGACGACTGTGCAAAAACTCAAGCCTGAGCGCACGTTGACCGAGCCTCCAAACCCCGAACTGCAGTAAGCCAGTTCATCCAGGTCCGCTGGAGCACACGCAAAGCCCCTACAATAAAAAAGCGAATTGCGACTATCAGAGAATTACCACAGTGCGATCATTAATCGTTTACGTAAGCGTGGCTTAGCGTCAAAAACAGCTTAGGTAACCGTAGCCGCAAGTGCTGCACGCTAGTGAGGTGACCTTAGCGTGTTCGAATGTAGCCACTAGAAACGAAGCAATTTGTTTTAGGTGCTAGCTTTCTTCTATCTGTTTCTAAAGCTCAATCATATCACAATCACTAATAGAACTTTTTATTTGTTGCTAGTCGCAACACACACTGTGGCCATAGGCCTTCATCAAGTGGCTTTTGTTGCATAAGCACTTTCTAGACAGTGTCTAGCTGTGGTTGACATTGTGCTCACATTAGACGCTCATTACATCAACAGCAATTTGGGTGTTTAAATCTACTTTACACTGATGTTATATATATGGTTTTGGTAGGTATTCCAAAATTTTTCCTGTTCCATAAGTGTCATTGAGAAAGAGAGTGAAACTACTTTCACACTTCTTCATCATTGGTAATTCGTCATGGTATTTTTCTTATGAAATCTACTGCTTGAACCAAACAGATTTTAAAGCACGTTAAAAAGTGGACTATATTTTTTATCTAATTGAATACGTGCGCGAAAACTAAATAAGTTTTAGATAGCATTGTTGGTGCATGCATGGTCTTTTGTGCTGCTAATCACGCCATTTCTCAGCATTGACATTCACTCCATCTTTTTTTTTATTTTTTTAAACAAGCACGCACTTTGTATTCTATTAACAGTGGCTACGCTAAGAAGTTTCAGTGAAGCAGACAATATAAATATCCAAGTGAAACGTAGTGTCGCATGCTCGCATGCCCCTCAAAATCGATATTAGTGTAAAATGAAAACTACACTAGTGGGAGCACGTCAACGCAACCAGCAGTCACACAAATCTGTTGACTTTGAGCACTTAAATAGCACTTTTATTGCCATCTGTGTCTTCGAGGCACATGTACATAAAATCTTGATTAGACGTATCATCCAAAAGGTTCTTCATACTGTGGGTCCACAAACATCAGCTCTTCAGCACGTTGCGATGTGCAGCCTTGATTGCATTGTAGATGTATAATCGAGAATCTTCTCCTGATCCCTGAATCAAAATACATTGGAATAAAGATTTTTCTAGCACCCATGTCAGCTGAAGGATCAATCTACATCAGACCAGTGTCAGCATATAACGTTGTTTCGAGGATTATCTGCTGAAACCACAAGGAAAAAAAAGGAGGGGGAGGGAGGGGACCTGTCACAAAAAGAGATGTTTCGTGAGAGAGCCAGAGCAAGAGAAATGGGCAACAACGGCGATATAACCAAAGCAAAATAACAAAACAGGATGAAAAAAAAACATTTTCTGTGTTTCGGAAGCCTTCCCAGCCGGAGAACAAATTTTCTAGTCGTTGTAATAACACTCCTTCACAGCAACTATGTCTGCACTCCTGAGGCGCAGGCGCCTTCTACGACGGCGAGTTCAAAGATGAGTTGCCGAAGCAATGTAGCGGTAATGGGAGCGGCACTCTCGGTTCCATGTGTTCGGTTCTCGCAGATGTTCTGGACGGCTCATGAGCACACTTTGACGTGCCTTATATTCCATCACAAATAAGAAGCGCAAGAAAACTCGCACCGCTCACCACCAGGCTAGCTATTTTCTCCTCCCCCCTTTTCTACTCCAATATATCGGGAAGCGAGAGAGCCGGGCGGGAGAGGCTCTCGTTTTGTCGGCGACGTATCGAAAATCTGTATCACAGTGGGCTTTGCCCCTTCCTCGGGCACGCCCCATGCGTCAATCTTTGCGCCTTTTGTGTCGGGATGTCTTTCTGCGGAGACGTCGCGCCAAAGAGTTCACCAAACGTGGCAGCTTTGTCAGCATTCGGGCTTGGCGGCACTTTGGGAGGAGCCATAAACGTAGCAAACTATTGGAGGGCTTCTATAGTGGTGTTATATGTTTAATGTCTAGTTGAAGACATTTGTGTCTGGAGAGAGGGGAGGTTAACCAGAACGTATTCACTTTGCTGCCATGTACTTGGAAAAAGGAAATAGCTTTTTAATGGATGACATACAAGAAAAGTCTGTGATGACGGTACGTAACCAGGACCACGCCAGCGTCCAAGTAGTGCGCGCCAAAACATTTGGTGAACAGTCATAGTTGCTTATTCAGTCTGTCTTTTGGAGAAGGAGAAAAAAAGAATAAAGGCAGTGAGGTTACCCAAGATTTAACCCAGTTGGCTAACCCACACTTGAGCGGGGGGGGGGGGAATAATAGAAATAAAAAGAATAGTAAAGAAAGGAGAAGAGTAAGAAAGAGATTGACAAACAGACAGTCAGCTTGAAACTACACAACACGGTTCATTGAAGAAACTAAGTTACTAAACAGGCTACCGAGCTGAAGGAGTTTTGCTCCACCGTGCTAGTCGTCGCAGAGAATAATTTTTACTTATAAAAAGCTATGTGTATAGATTTGTTCCAATCATCAGATATAGGAGTGATATAAGTCGCTCTTCATGACAGATTTGGAAAGCCTTCAACGTGATGGTAACAGAGGCGGTATTTTAAGAACACGAGTGGAGTGGTTCGCCACCGCTTGCGAGACAAGTGCTACACTCTACGGCGTGAAACTCACCCTGACGACTATTGAGTCTCTCGCAATTCCAGTTTTTGTGACCTACGGGAGGTCACTTGATCACTAAAGTAGTCTTGAGGGCACTCTTCCATAAAAAGTACCTTAATTTATTCCCACTCGTACTGTAACAAAGAGATAGAAGCTCAATTACAAAATATCTCGGCTGCACTGTGTGCCACAACACCTAATTAGTATATTCATATAAATTAATCTATGCTCTCACGTAGGTGCAGCGCAGTACGGTTACTCGGATCATTTTGTGTCTGTTGTAACCACACTTAAAGTGGACCGTATGTCGTCACTGACTTTTGTTACACGCGAACGTCGATAGCGCTGAACAGGTTGCGGTAGCACTAGCTCTCGCTACCACCAAGTGCTCAGCTATCTACACAGACTCGCGAGCAACCACCCGAGCCTTCATGACGGGTTCTGTATGCCAGAAAGCTGCTCGAATTCTCTGTGCTGCTAGTTTTACAGACAAAAGGCACATTATCTGGTTCTCGGCACACGTTGACTGACACGCATGGAGCCATCCTTGATGCCAACGAGCTGGCGCACTCCCGGTTGCGAGGTCTAACATTACACGCTGGGAACGATCACTTGGAGGCAGAGGACACTGTTTGGTATTACCGCGATCCGCTCCTAACTTTTCATGAAACTTGCAAGCACTGTCAGTTGGAACGAAGAAGGTTTTCTCTCCCGCATCCAACTTTAAGCAGAGCTCACTCTATCACGTAACGTCAACTACAGATTGAAGCAGGTATACGCTTCTCCCGTTAAGTGTTCTAAATATGTGGCCGGTGTACAGCAAGACTGCCCTCGCTGTGGTAACTCGCGTTGCACTTTGCAACGCATGCTGTGGCAATTTCTTGCCCTGCGCGAGAGCCCCGGATCTTCCTCAGCGAAGGAGGACTGGCGATCTCTTCTCACAGGCAACGAGAAGGAAGACCAGCTACGGGTTATCCAGAGAGCTCATTACATGGCTGAGGAGGTGCATTTCTCCGTCTCGTCGTGGGTGCGACCCGCCGCGATGTCGCCCCTTAAGTGGGTAGTGAGCATCGTCTCTGCATCAAATAAAGTATTTTGCCTGCCTGCCAGCCTGCCTGCCAGCCTGCCTGCCAGCCTGCCTGCCAGCCTGCCTTCCTGCCTGCCTGACTGCCTGTCCGCCTGCCTGCCTGCAATATATGTGCTTCTGTTTACACAGCTAGATAACATCTGACATTCCGTGCTTAACCCAACTATTCCTTTTTCTTTGTAACATATTACACTTTCAACAGCCTTCGAGGTTTCCAACGATATTCTAGATATTTAGATTGCTGTCAGTTTCGTATCAGCGGTTATTCAGAAAAAAATGAAAGATCTCACGTACAGTGACAATCGATGATATGCGAAATGCGAAGCACGCTTCTGTAGACGCTCCATTGATTCAGATGGAAACACAGTTCGCAGTGATTCCACAATATGCTTCTCGCCACCCAAAAAATCCGCCAATAGCTTGCCTGTCGGCGACCACAACTATTCAACGATTGCCGGTGCATATAACAAGGCAGGTTTATGTTATGAGGCGCCTTTCAGACTGGCTTGCTCTTATTTGCCTTGTATTTTTTCCTACAACATTGAGAATTTGAACATAGATGTGTCGGTTGTGTTCGAACCTTTTTCGCATAAGCGAAAATGAAATTGCTCAATGCGCTGTATATCAAACTTGTTCCACAGTTCAGAAAAAACTATGCGCTTCAAACGCAAGCTAATAATTTCCTTGTAGGCTCCTTAAGCTCTTACTATGGGGCAGGCTGTAAACTACAGCCCTCAACGTTGTCAAAGTGTCAATCGTTAATGTGTTTCCGTCACTAAAATATCTTCTGCAATTACATTGTGGGTGACATGTCTTTTCTCAGTTTTTTTACATGTTATGAAGCCCATATCTATTTTATTCCCGCTATATCTGAGTAGTGCAATCCCTTGTGTAAGTTTTTTCTAATCATTGTATAACTGTTATATTTTGCGGTCGTTATATTAGTGTATTATACAAAGTAAATAGTATGCTTTAACATATGTAGCCATACTGTACTACAGGAGGTGAGGTTTTCGTCAAACCGTGTTTGGACAGCTTACCTCCTAATTCACTTCCATTTACCACTATGTTGTACATGTGTGTGTTAATGGAAACCAATAAAAATTATGAAAGAACGTTGTGTTCTTTTTTCAATATCGAATGAAGCAAACGAAAATAGCAGCACGAAAATGTTTACCACAGTATAAGTCGTAGAGTAAAAGGAGATAAATTAACTGGAAAGCGTAAAAAATTCCTGTAGAGCATAATCGGTAAAGCACACCTTTCGTGCATGTAGGGCAAGATAAACCTATTACCCATGATTACCAAACTCGAACGTATTTTAATCCCTCAGAGAATCATCAATCCTCGAATAATAATGGAGCCTATCATGAAACACTGTGACAATATTCTGTTAACAATTCAACATCTACAGTTTTTACAGTTCAAGTGCACAGATGCTGCCGTTATACAATATGCATTGGTGTCACCAAACGTGTCACCAATAGTACGTGAACAAGTTTTTGCACTAAGACGAGTTATAAGGACCGTTATTACGAGTTCTTCATAAGAGTGCGCAGATAGGTCATGCGTATCAGCTATTTAATCAGTATAAATATTTTGATTAAATTGATTGTGACCCAACAAGGTTCTTCTGCAGTTATTCCGTATTCCGTATTATGCAGTTAATCAGTATTGTTCAGTCATACGATAAGAAATGAATCAACAGGCAATGCAAAAACCCAGATACAAGCATTTAGGAAGGGGTGCAAGCACCCTTTTCCAAGTGCACATTCACTTTCAAACAGCTACTCCATTCCATTCAATTGCAAATTGCAATTGGTATTCGACTGCGAGGACAAGCACTTAGCTGCGGGCTTGCCCTTGAGAGTCGTATCCTGTCTTATCCCTCACTTTCTGGGATACCCTGCCTCTCTACCTGGTTTTTACCACCCTGCCTTTGTTCCAATTGTTTATTGAAATGATACTTGGGATAGTTTTGTGCTTATATAATGCCCCAGGCTACTCCTTATCGTTTAGCAAAGAAAATGTGCGCCCCGCCGTGGTGGTCTAGTGGCTAAGGTACTCGGCTGCTGACCCGCAGGTCGCGGGTTCTAATCCCAGCTGCGGCGGCTGCATTTCCGACGGAGGCGCAAATGTTGTAGGCCCGTGTGCTCAGATTTGGGTGCACGTTAAAGAACCCCAGGTGGTCAAAATTTCCGGAGCCCTCCACTACGGCGTCTCTCATAATCATATGGTGGTTTTGGGGCGTTAAACCCCACATATCAATCAATTATCAAGAAAATGTGCAGTGATTTTTTTCTTGTCACGCCTCGTCTTCTCATTCTTTGCAAACAGCCATCGCAAGAAAGAAAATTTTTATTACCAGCATCTCCACACGAACGACTGCGGGCACGTGTGCGATAGTTTTCACAATCTCGTTCGGTCTTGTGCACGTAGAAATATTTGTGTAAGACAAAAAAAAATTCACACCATATCCACGGAATGAATGCTGATAACTGCGGCGAAGCACGGGTCGGTCGGTTGGTCCAGCTGTCTGTCTGTCTGTCTGTCTGTCTGTCTGTCTGTCTGTCTGTCTGTCTGTCTGTCAGTCAGCTATATTAAATCGTCAACTATACGAAAACCACTAGCGTCATCTAGTGATAATATTTCCAACGACATATAGACACAACGCAATCTGTTGAGCAGTTCATAAAAATTAGGGGTGACTACTACTACTACTACTACTACTACTACTACTACTACTACTACTACTACTGCAACTACCACAAATACTATTACTTTGCCGAGGCTTCCACGAAGCACCGCCTCCATGGAGTGTGGTCTCTCCTGCGCGCGTTGTTATCAGACTCGTAATTCTGGAGATGATGAAGTTCACTTCGCACGCTGCCGCGGCCGCGTTTAAGGAGCGCGCTGCTGACAGACGACCCAGAAAGAATTCGGACAGTTGTTCGCTCTTGTTTACTCTGTACACATGCATTCGTTTCGTGTGTTTTTCTTTCAATTTGAGGTACGCGCTTAAGTGTCGAGCAGTGACAGCTCTTAATCCGCGCTTGTCCTGTGTATGGTAATTTCGTGCGTGCTGTCTGCTTGAGGTGCACGCTGTGAGTTGCGAGCTGCTTTCCGTTCCTAAAGTGGCTTTGCAATATGTTGCTGTTGCAGAAGCAATACACAATAAACGCTCAACTACCTATCTAAAGACATGTTTCACTTTCGTGTTATGCTGATTCATGTACAGTGGAGTCAGCTACGTTTTTCTCTTGTGTGGCCTCGACGACTTTGCTGGAAGCTGAGCAGAGAGGGATAGCTTGGGAATTGTTTCACGCACGGGTCATGGTCTTGACTATGTTTTTCTCTTTTGCAAATGCGCGGCTTACCGCCAGTGTGATCACTGGAACTAAAGAGACGTGTACAAATAAGGGAAAAGAAGGGGAGGGAATGACATGAACTGAAACATCTGGTTTTCTTAGCCTACACGAAAGTGGTGAGCAAACGTAGAAAGAAAAGTGAATGAAAAAAATTACAGCATATTCGCGGAGTAAATGAGGATGAGTGGGCGAAATGTCCGTCCATGCATCTGTCCATGCGTCCATTTGTCCACCCATGCTTCTGTGCGTCAGTCAGTCAATCCGCCTGTGCGTTCATCCATCAGTCCGTGCGTCCGTCTGTGCATTCATCTGCCTGTCTTTTTTCCCGCCTATGTGTTTATCCATGCGTCCGTCCAGGCTTCCGTCCATCCGTGCGTGCGTCCGTGCTTCCGTTCGTCCTTCCATACTTTCATCCATGCTTCCGTCTGTGCGTACGTGCATCCATCTATCCATCCGCCCATGCTTCCGTCCGAAATGAGTGAGAAATGATGAAACAAGGCCATCTACTATACTATTTGGTAGATACTGCCGGTTACTCCTGACACAGGACAAAGTTAGACTAAGAAGAGTTTCACCTTTAAAAGTAGGAGGGCAAAGTGGGAACTCGCCAAACAGTGTGAAGTAGTGAAGTTCGTTAATCTACGATGAATCAAAGGCTTTCCGCCTACACGCATATATTAACACCGCAAGGCAACATGCATGGGACCACGTGTAACTATGCATTAGTCATGTCTCACTGCTAATTCAAAGTGGTGCATGCTCATGAAAATACATCGTGCAGCGCAGACACCATTTTATCTCGTATCACATTACCCATCCAGATCAGCCACCTTGTCGCAAATGCCAGCTCATTTGCGTAGTTTGCTAGCATGCATGAGCTCTGATTTGCGTGGGCTGGTCATTAGACGACCGTTAGTTGTGTTATTGGGCGTCTTTTACATGGGAACCATTGTACCTCATTGTCCTTGAAGTGCACTTCAACTCGAGTTTCGCCTCGGAGCTACGTCAACGACCAGAACTGCTAGCAGCCCGCGCTAATAGCAAAGCTGCACACAGGTTATATTACTGGGTGGCCGATCAATCTCCAATTTAATACAGAACTGGGGAAACAATCATCGGCGCAAGTCTGCCAAGTGGGAAATGCTTTTAAAAATACACATCTTCGCGTTCTTGTGGCACTATGTGTGTACCCTAACTTTCTATTTCTTTACAACACTTTATTGGAGCCTGCAAACGCTCGTTGTTGGCATGTCATTTCACGTATATCATCACGCGGTCAATTGATACGAAAGCTTGGCTGAGTTATCTTTCTTCATTGTGTCTATCTTTCTTTCCCTTCGTATAAAATTAAGTTAGTTTCTTGATAAAAGTTTTTCAGTGTTGATATTGGAGCTCGTTGGGTGCATGAGCTACAATATACGTTAACCAGTGTCCTTCAATATTATATATTTCATGGAGTGAAAAAGTTCATCAGTACCAGTCATGATATCTCAATGACTATGGGCTGTCATACGATCGTTCACATGTGTTTTGCGGGCATCTTATAGAGCAAGCATGAAAAGGTTAGAAGGAGGGCGAAGGGGGGAGGGGGGCATTTCTTGCGTAATTGGCAGCAAGCGCAAAACGGTTTAGTCATGTGCTTGCCGCTAGAGCAAGATCATCCATTGGATGCTATTATTTAGTTAAGCTTGTCTGAATAATGTCACTTTTTTATGCACCTCGTATCCCAGGCTGCGTCATCGTTGTAACGGACATTCAATCGTGCAACGAATCCAAATCAACCAACTCTAGGTGAAGCCCCTACCAAACCATTTTCTACCTAAGCTTCTCTCAACTCTCAGAATTAGGTAGCGTGAAGAAATTCAACCTTCGGACGTTTTCCCGGTCACATGTGTGTTTGTGCGCAGCGTTTTCCACTAAGTGATGCTCTCTTGATATTAGCTTGTCATCGATGAGCCGTTTCTGATACGGCTGTCTGATATGTTCTAGAAATAAGACATTTCACGTTGCCACATTGCATTGTTACCGCCATATGAACTCATCACTATCGTTGCTGCTTGTAACAACTGAAGGGTTGCGAATCTCAGCCCATGCATGGATGTCCATTTTTCTACGTGAAGGATAGAAAATGTTAAGAAGTTGATAGGAAAGCAAGGAAAATAAAGGAAAAAAGAAAAGATACAGAGAAAAAAAGAGGTAGAAAGGAAGAAAAAAAGGTATGTTAGGCATGCAGAAAAGGTTCGTATGCTTCCATTTTCTCGGTAAGATACAGACTCTTTAGTTTTTCCCCATTCGCTCATTCAATTATTAATTAATCCGGTAGGAATCACATGCATACTCTCGAAGGGTTTTTGCCGTTGGCATCACCGTCACTGCTATATTTTGTATAAAGTACAAAAAGAGATCACCTAACGGATTTTATGTTTTGCCTGCAGGTAAAACGCACGGGCGGGGACAACGAACATGGCTGAAACAGCTAAAAAAAAGCTGCAGTGACCCATATTCATCGCAGGGAGAATGCACGTGATAACCTCACCCCGCGTGCGATGCCTTCCATCGATTGCTGCTTCAACAAAAAGGAAGCGCATCATCGTCGTGAAGGAGAATGCTGGAGCTTTCAGGTAAGAGTGTAAGAGGTGGCTGAGTCACTCAAACGACAACTGTAGAATGTAGGCTGTAAGAGCATGGACACGATTGCTGTTGCGTCCGCCATCTTGGCAGACTTAAACAAATGGCTCGTACACGCTTCTACGTGCTGTGGTCTCAACAGAAAGAAACCAAACAAAAAAAGAGCATAATTTTCCCAGGAGTGGTCGTATTCTCTTACACCAGTGTTTTGTAGTTAAGTGAGATCTGGCACAAAAGACTTAGCTCCTAGCCTTGCTCTATTTAACTCTAAAGTTTGTTGCTATCGCATTCAATTCATCGCTGATGCGGTGCAATTGAGATTTATTTAATAATTCATACCTTAAAGACACCACTTACTGAGTGGTGGGAATAAAAATGAACAAAAGTAAGAAATGCACAAAAGTTCAAATTTTCCTGGCGCTCTTTGGCCATCGCTGGTCCTTGTATTATAATACACCATCCATCATTATCAAAAATGAAAGTTTAACTTTTTTTACAGATTTGTTAATTTACTTTTTTCACAAACCAATGACCCGGGCAATGCGTATGCCTTCAGATCTACCTTTTTTTTTCATTCCGTAGTTGTTTCTCTCGCGATGTTTTTCTGCCGTACGAATATGTGAGTCCATTTGCTATACTGCTTTTGTGTCAACTACGCCAAGCAAGACTCTGCGAAGTATGAAACTGTAGCCGGTTGTCACAAAAGAACAACGTGAGCCTCGAGATAGTTCGAAATGAAGAAGCTATAGAAAGAGAAAAATGAGGCATGACAAGAAAGAAAATGTTACCACCGTAGAATACAGACTTGATGACACCCGTGGGAGCCACTGCATAAAGTTTTGGCATTCCAGTCGAAGCCCCCCGTGAGCCACATTTTACTTTCATTCCAGTCCTTTTCATTTCCGGCGCTGTCTAGTCATTTACATCTAGCCGTAAGCTTGATCTGCTTTCTTTAGTTTCTCGGCCTTGCATTCGGCTGTTGCCATAGTAGCGTTGCCCTTGCTCTATGCCTATAGGCACGATATTATTTTGCCACGTGCTGTTTCCGTTTATTATTTCTGTCTTTCTTTTTCTAAGCAGTGCCGGAGCTAAGAGTTAGTAGCCAAGGCACAATGAGTGTGGTTTTCATGCCTTCGCCAAAGCACGTGCGACTTCTAAATGCGAGAGTTTCAACTTCACAACCATTTATATTCCATGGAGACAATGTGCCATTTGCTCGCCTTGCCGACTTTGTTCGCGGAGTCCGACAGCGTATTTTTTGTTTGCATGCGACTGTCTGCTATTTGAAAGTGAATGTTTCTTCAGTTGTCTTTTTATTAAGGAATTGCCGTTAAACGTGACTCGCATATTTCTTAATGTCTCTTTCGAGGCTCCAATGCGAATGTAAGCGTGCACATGCTATGCTTCACAACAATAAGCTCCACCATACGACTGCTACCCTCACGCTTTAAGTCCCACGTCAGAAATTCGACGCCGTTTGGCCGGAAGCTCCGTAAAGTTTGTTTTAGTGGCAGATGTCTTTCTTACCACAAGAGAAAATTAGGTAATTCGTGTTAAGTGTAACAGACATAAACGACGAAGTGTGATTGCTAAAAAAAAACTCTCAGTGACGTGTGGTATATTCAGAGCTGTATCGCTTTTTCTTTTGACACGAAAGGGTTTGATGAATGGGGTCCACCACGCCTCTACTGAAGTAATTCCCTCACGAAAATGACGTTAAAAATTATATTCAAAGAAAGGCACAGAAAAAACGAGAAGCAAAGATTCTGTAGCTTGGCGTCGAACCAGTGACCTCTCAATCCGCAGTGCAGGGGGCTAATCATTAGACCACAGAACGTACCCTGGCAACCTTGCTCACAGCCAGGAATTTATATACACCATATACCGTTTGGCGGACCTCCGAGCTTCGCCATGGCAGTGCGCTTTCGTCAACAGTAGAGAGATGGCACTCCGAACTCCTTTGAAGGTCGTCGCCTCCTTTCTCTACACCTCTCGCGTTTCGATGAGTGAAGCCTCTACGGAGCATCATCTCTCCTCTGCGCGTGCTTGTCAGACAACTGATTCAGAAGAGCACGAAGGCATGAATGTCACTCCTGCTGCCGACGCATTTACAAAAGGAGCACGATGCTCACACACGAAAAATGACTGTGACTGTTGTTCGCGCTTGTCCTGTGTATACAAATGAATTTGTTTCGTGCGTCCTTCTTTGAATTTCTACAGCGTGATTAGGTGGCGAGCTTAAACAGCTTAGTCGGTGCTCGTCCTGTGTATGCTCATTTTGTGTGTTCCAGCCGCGGTGTGCTTGTGGCGAAGGTACTCGGCTGCTGATTCGCAGGTCGCGGGATTGAATCCCGGCTGCGGCGGCTGCATTACCGATGGAGGCGTAAATGCTGTAAGCCCGTGTGCTCCGATTTAGGCGCACGTTAAAGAACCCCGGGTGGTCGAAATTTCCGGAGCCCTTCACTACGGCGTCTCTCATAATCAAATGGTGGTTTTGGGACGTAAATCCCACATATCAATCAATCAATCAATCACTAAATCAATCAATAAATCATCATTTTGTGCGTTCTTTCTGCTTGGGGTGAGCGCTGCAAGTTTCGAGCTGCTTGCCGTTCTTTTCCTGACTATGCAATTTGTTGCTATAGCATTCATTCCTTCGCCCTTGTAGCAAAACAATGCACAATACACGCTCAACTACTTCGGTGATATAGCATTGCACTTTCGTTTTATACCAATTCCTAAAAAGAAGGAACAGCCACGTTTTTCTTTCTTTTTTTGACGCGTCTTGTAGACCTATAATATTGAAACAATATTTCACACACATACCTCACCAATATTTTCTTGCAAATTTATTTGGAGAGGCTGAAATTTAGCGTGGCAAGTCTTTTCACGTAATGCATTTATCATTGAAACTTATTATTTAGACATTTACTCAAACAGAAAAGTGGGGCAGTGGTAAGCATCAAGCTATAATTTTTTTAACTTAATTCATTTATTAGGTAGATGATTTTATAGAGTATCAAAGATAAATTAAAATTCTATGAGCATCGCAAAAGCCCTTACCCAAAAATATTTTCACAGTACATGCCGCTAACTTAATACAGAACTTCGCAACTTTCTCATTCATACACTAAGCAGGGCGTAATGCACTTTCAATCTGTCATGTTAACTGTACAGTCTGAATTAACAAGGAATAATAAGGTTGCTTTGTTTGGTTGTGAAGAGGCAACATGCTACTGGACGAGCTGTCGTGATGTCACGGGCATTTTTGCCTAACTTTATCCAAATTCCTTGTCAGATCTGGGCGCACCAAAATAGAGGGAACCAATGCTCATAATAATTTCGAAAGAATAGAGGATTTGAACTGATAAATCTTGTAATTATTGGTGTCCATTTTTAAGCCTTCCTTGAAAAAACCTTCAGCCTTGGGGACTAGCGACGTCTGGTGAACAGGACGAAACTGTCAGTTCAGACTCAAAGCATCTTGAACTAGCGGTGGCACGCACCTTGGACGACTGCGCGTTCAGCTCTGTCTGTTAAAGAAAGTTTATTTCTTGTCCTCTTCTAATTGATCAAAATAGCAAGACTAATTTAGAAAATTGAAAGATAGCACGGTAATGCAGCCTCTTCTGAGTCGTGTATGAAGTGCCTTTTACTCGGGTATTGTCGTTATCGCGTAGTGTTTTTACAATGTGGTTTACGTATTTTTTGCTTAGTCGTGATCACTACATTTGCGTGACTCACATCTGTTAACGTCTGTAGTGTTCTTTCGATAAAGACGCCATGCACTTCTGTCGAACAAAAACAAGATTGGGGCCAGGGCTCTTCCAGTCACTTTCACAAACAATGCCAGTTTGCTTCTACCTATACATCCACTGTTTCGTCACAAGCAAGCACAGACAACAGCAATGATAACGAGCCCTAACCAAGCACTTCACGAACGCACAAAAGCAAGAGAGGGGCACCTTTGTAGTAACAGTGCAAAAGAATGCGGAACCTCTTCGCTGCCCAATTTTCGCTGCCTTCTATTGCTGAATTCCTGTTGGAATCAACCCAGGAATGTAGATAACGTGAGTCTAGACGCCACCGTATTTTATTATGGAGGTGCTTCTACTGTCCTTGCAGAATAAATAACAGAATCGAAGAGGTTTGGAACACGGAAATCCTGTCACAATAGACGCCCCAAGAGGAAACCTTATAGATTTGATCTCTTTTATTACCTTTTATGTATATACTTGTTGGGCTTCTCTTGTACTGACAAAGGCGTATTGCATACGTTTCTGTTTTTTTATTCGCCGCCTTCCAGTGTTGGTTTTGGTGCTGGAACAAGACGTCTATTGATGGGGTTCTGATTCTACTTACGCTGCTAAAAGGGCAGCTGGCTTCACAAAGAAATATTTGAATGAGCAGTCGTATATATGTTATTATCGTTTTGTCATGCTCTTTACCACGCACTCTCAACTGCTGTAATCTTGCACGAGAGTTTGGGCCGATAGCAAATCTTCATGCAGTCTACCAATAGAGCTCCATTTTGAATGGACGTAAAATCCGTTTTCATTTTGATGAGCTGAAAGAAGTCTACAGACATTCTTCTCTTGCTCATTCAGTGATCTTACTGCTGTTCACATGAAAACAAGCTAGCCTGTCTAAAGTCGAACGAGGGTGACCTCTCTTGTGTGTAACTTACTTATCAGTTTGGGCCTTTTTTACCATCACTGTGATGTTTTCGTAAGCTTCTCGGAAGCTTTCCGTAATTCATTACTTGAGAATACTCAACTGCCTTTAACATTTGATGATGACATTCGGGTAAAAATAAATAGAATTTGTCATACTGTCACGTGCTTGTCAAAAAGAAACACAATGATAGTTGTGAATGTGCCATGAAGTACAATGAAATGGATGCAAAAGAAGAACTCTCTTGCGTGTTCTATTAAAAGAACCTACCTGCTTCTGGTGTCTCAATTTCTGCGGCAAGACCTGTGTTTTGACGTCGTGACACTGGTGGAGGTGCTGGAGCCTACAACCTGATGCAGGAAAGTCTTGCTCGGACCCGTTCACCTAGTCCAGAGACTCAGCCCCTCGTCACGACTCCAGTGCACCGATTCAGTCGGCGCCTACTAGACCTAAGTCCAGAGTCCGCACCTGTTACGCCTCTTTCCAGCATGGCAGCTTCTACGACATCCACGGTTATGGTAACTCTTTGGCATCCTCGCGTTCCTGAAGTTTTCCGTGGGGAAGAGTACGAGGATGTCGAGGACTGGCTCGAACAGTTCGAACGGGTTGCTGTATCCAACCACTAGAACGAACAGCACAAACTTGGCCGTGCATATTTCGCACTGCAAGATAGCGCTCGCACGTGGTATGAGAACCGCGAGGCTACATTCCAATCTTGGGAAGACTTCCGTCCAAAGCTCCTCGCTACATTTTTGAACTCGGATCGACGGGATCGTGCACAGCAAGTGATTGAGACCCGCGTGCAAAAACCCAATGAAACAGCCGCCATGTACGCAGAGGGTATGATGATCCGTCTATTTCGACGAGCTGACCCTGACATGCCCGAGGCGAAGAAGGTGCGTCACCAAATGCAGGGTGTTAAGTAACAAGTGTTTGCGGGCCTCGTACGAAATCCACCTGCAACAGTAGATGAATTCATAAGAGAGGCGACAGTCATCGAGCGTGCACTGCAACAACGACACCGACACTTTGACCGCCTGCAGAACCACACGGCAGTAAGTGCTGCAGCTCACAACACTGCCGTATGCAAAAGTTCCCTGCGACAAATCATTAGGGAAATACTGCCTGAGGAACTTCGGGCCGTCTGCGTTCCCCCTGCCCAACCGCCAGTCGCATGTGTTGCCGAAATCGTCCGCCAGGAGTTGAGGCAAGCCATTACACCACCCGCGCCAAGTCCTGAGCCACATCCAGCGAGCTACGCTGATGTGGTCCGTCGCCCTCCACCGACATTTGTGGTGACGCCCTTCCAGCCACGACCCGGTGCCTTACCTTGGTGGCAACGGGATTCTACGAGACGACCACCAGTTCGCCGAACTGACTTGCGGCGCATGGCCGACCGTCGACCTATTTGCTACCGCTGCGGAGAACCCGGTCACATTGCCCGCTATTGTCGTCACGGCGATTCTGGGTTCGGGAACTTTTCTCGTCCCGCTTCTTTCCGCTCCGAAGACCGTCGTGCCCACGATGCCGATCAACTATCGCCTGCCCAAGCAACCCCACCGCGTCGCTGGCGATCTCCATCACCTGCGCGTCACCGTGACTTCCCTCTGAGCTACGCGGACGTCACCAGAGGCCGTTCGCCTAGCCCGCGCCGGGGAAACTAACTGATGCGACCTCGGGGGGCAAGGTTGCCAATCGTCGAGACACTGAAAAGTTCCCCCAATCATCGCAAGAAGGTATGACGGCAACGACGACAAATACGACGACGAATAATAATGACGATGAAGTTGTACGTGCCGATCTGAGCGTTCTCATTGACGGACACCACGTTACAGTACTGGTCGACACTGGCGCCGACTTCTCAATCAAGCGACAAGAGCTCGCCGACCGCCTTAGAAAGGTCAAGACACCGTGGACAGGGCCGCACATAAAGAGTGCTGGTGGTCAGCTGATGACATCCACGGGTAAATGCACCACTAGACTTCGCATCGGGGATTGTAGCTTCGTGGCCACTTTCGTCGTGTTGGCAGACTGCTGTAAAGAGTTAATTTTGGGCATGGATTTTCTTCAAGATCATGGCGCTGTTATCAACATCACTCAAAGTATGGTGATGTTTTGCGCACATCCTTATGCCAACAGCAGTGAAGAACCACGCGGCCGTTTGCTAATAGCCGACGATGTGACACTCCCACCGAGATCCTGCTGCCTTGTGTCGGTGTCCAGTGGGTGTCCTTGCTATAAAGATGTGATAGCGGAGCACATAGTCGCTCTTTTGTTCACGCAAGGCATCTCCATCGCGAGGGGCGTCCTGGCGCTTACTGGTGGACAGGCAGAAGTGCTCCTCACAAACTTCAGCAACGTGCGCTGTCAAATCCAGAAGGGTACCGCAATTGCCTACTACAACGATGTAGACCAAGCCGGGGATTGTTTTACCTTGCAACCAGATGACGCGGCTATCCCCGCCTCGACAACTTTGTCGGTGGACATCTGCTCTACGCTACCGCCCTCTAATAGGAAGCACCTGCTTGAACTTATACACCAATTCGAAGACTGCTGTTCGCGTACGTCAAAGGTCCAGCAAACACCATTGACCAAGCACCGCATCATTACTGAAGACAACACGCGACCGATTCGGCTAAACCCCTACCCTGTGGCTCCGAAAGAGCGCGAGGAGATTCAGAAGCAAGTACACTAGATGCTCGCGGATGACGTCATACAACCTTCGAAAAGTCCTTGGGCGTCCCCCGTGGTTTTGGTCAAGAAAAAAGACTGCAGCTTGCGCTTCTGTATTGATTATCGCAAGTTGAACCAAGTCACGAAGAAAGACGTCTATCCACTGCCCCGCATAGACGATTCACTCGATCGGCTGCGTCATGCGCGCTATTTCTCTTCAATGGACCTCCGAAGCGGCTACTGGCAGATAGAAGTCAACGAGAGAGATCGTGAAAAAACGGCCTTCGTGACGCCCGACGGCCTATAAGAATTTAAGGTGCTTCCTTTTGGGTTGTTCTCGGCGCCAGCCACTTTTCAGCGTCTAATGGGCACCGTACTATCAGGCCTGAAGTGGCAAACATGCTCGGTCTATCTGGACGATATTATTGTATTCTCAGCAATATTCGAGGAACATCTCAGCCATTTATTCACCGTCCTCAGAGCCATACGTCCGGCCGGCCTTACTTTAAAACCGGAAAAATGTCATTTTGGTTTTAACGAACTCAACTTCCTAGGCCACGTCGTCAGTCACGAGGGTGTTCGCCCTGACCCGGCCAAAATAGACGCCGTAGCGCAATTTCCTGCACCACGTGACAAAAAGGCCGTGAGACGCTTCTTAGGGTTGTGCGCCTATTACCGGCGATTTATCGAGGACTTTTCCTCTATTGCGGTGCCATTGACACGACTCACACGTGAGCACGTCCCCTTGTTTTGGGGTGAACAACAGCGAATGGCGTTCAATGAACTACGACAACGCCTGCAAACACCTCCAGTCCCCGCGCACTTCGACCAGGAAGCCCCTACAGCACTTCACACTGACGCCAGCAATGTAGGTCTGGGTGCCGTTCTGGTGCAGTGGCGAGACGGCTGTGAAAGAGTAATAGCCTACGTCAGCAGAACTCTCTCTCGCACGGAGGAGAACTACTCGACTACCGAGAAGGAGTGTCTCGCCGTGGTGCGGGCAGTCATCGAATTTCGTCCATATTTTTACGGCCGCTCTTTCAAGGTTGTAGCGACCATCACTCTTTGTGCTGGCTCACCAACCTTAAAGATCCATCTGGCCGTTTGGCGCGCTGGAGCCTAAAGCTTCAAGAGTTCGACATGACCATCGTCTATAAATCTGGGAAGCGGCACACCGACGCCGACTGTCTCTCAAGGTCGCCAGTGGAGACTGCCGCTCGTGATGACGAAAGCATCGACGCGGCATTCTTGGGAGTTGTCAACACGGCCACTATTGCACGGGAGCAGCGCAGTGACCCCGAGCTGTTACCACTCATTGAATATTTAGAAGGACGACGTAAGGACGTGCTGCGGTTATTTGCCAGAGGACTGCCATCTTTTTGCTTGCGAAACGATGTTCTCTTTAAGAAAAACTTCTCACCAAGCAGCAACCCGCACTTGCTCGTCGTGCCTGCCTCTCTTCGAAAAGAAATTATGGAAGAGTACCATGGTGAAGCAACTTCTGGTCATCTAGGCTACACCCGAACATTGTGCCGACTACGATGCAAGTACTACTGGCCAAAGTTACCCGCTGCTGTTAACCATCACGTGCGAATTTGCACAGATTGCCAAGGATGCAAAGCACCTCCCAGCAAGCCAGCCGGTCTTTTACATCCAGTTGAAGCACCAGCGAAGCCGTTCACCCAGATTGGAATGGATTTCCTGGGCCCCTTTCCAACTTCCACAACAGAGAACAGATGGATAATCGTGGCCACCAATTACCTCTCCCGTTATGCGGAGACTAAAGCTATGCAGCGCGGCACAGCAGCAGAGGCCACTCAGTTCTTCATCGAAAACATCGTCCTTCGGCATGGCACTCCGACAGCAGTGATCACAGACAGAGGACCTGCCTTCACCGCAGAGCTTTTGGAGTCGGTTCTCAGACTCAGCGGTACAGCTCACCGGAGAACAACTGCATACCACCCGCAGACAAACGGACTGACGGAGCGCCTCAATGGGACCCTCACAGACATTATCAGCATGTACGTTGACACGGAACATAAAAACTGGGATCAGATAATGCCGTACGTGACCTTTGCCTATAATACCGCTCGACAAGAAACCACTGGAATGACGCCG
Source organism: Rhipicephalus microplus (assembly GCF_043290135.1). Taxonomy (NCBI): domain Eukaryota; kingdom Metazoa; phylum Arthropoda; class Arachnida; order Ixodida; family Ixodidae; genus Rhipicephalus; species Rhipicephalus microplus. Next base: position 55,241,984 of record NC_134702.1, read on the forward strand.
TTCAGTCTGATCTATGGTCGCGAAGTCACGACAACGTTGGACGCCATGTTGCCGCATGAGTGTGACGACATCCATGTAGACGCCGAAGAGTTCACTCAGCGCACCGAGGAAGCCAGACAGCTCGCGCGTGTGCACATCTGTCATCAACAGCATCAAGATGCACAACGGTATGACCCCCGACACAAGTTTATTAGCTACACACCAGGCGACAAGGTCTGGGTCTGCATTCCGATACGTCGACGTGGACTGTCGGAAAAACTGCTAAGACGATACTTTGGCCCATACAGCGTCACGCGACGCTTGAACAACGTGAACTATGAAGTTTTTCCCGACACTGACTGTAGTTCTAAGCGCCAAAATCATTTACCCGAAGTCGTACACGTCGTGCTTATGAAACCGTATTTATCCAGTTGACGCGACCACTTCATACACCTGGTAGAGCGCCTAAGTTGCGCATCGGGACGATGCCTCTTTCGGAGGGAGGCAAATGTCACGTGCTCGTCAAAAAGCAAGACAATGACAGTTGTGCGTGTGCCATGAAGTACAATGAAATTGATGAAAAAGAAGAACTCTCTTGCGCGTTCTATTAAAAGAACCTACCTGCATCTGGTGTCTCAATTTCTGCGGCAAGACCTCTGTTTTGACGTCGTGACAATACTATACAAGTCTAGGCATCACATGCGTATAGATACGAGCCTAAAGCCATCGAAAGCGACAGTGACGTAAAGATATCGTAGAATCCACGTGACGAGTCATTGCCTCCGCACAGCTGCGATGAATGAAAGGACGCCATGCGCTTGGTCCCTTGGCCATCGATCTCGCTATTTAGCACAGCAATGCCGCTAGACCTTATGGCTGTGGCGTCAGACCCAGGATGCACAGTTGAGCGTGGGTTTCATTCAGAGAGCATCCTTAAACGTGATCAATGCCAGTGGGTTGAAGTGCCGAAAAAGAGCAAAATGACAAATTCAGTCATTAGCACATACTTAAGATATAATGACATATATTAGCAATCTGTTTCTAATAAACAACGAGATCAACGCTTTGCTTGCTATCAGCCAAATACGTTTACATGTGTGCTTTCATTAGTCTTAATTTTTTCTGCCTCCATCAATTCGTCCGTCCGTTCATTCGTGCGTGCGTCCGTCCACCCATACGTCCATCCGTGCGTGTGCACCTGCATTCGTCGGTGCGTCCATCCATCCATGCACCCGTCCTTTCGTGCATTCGTCCATGCGACTGTCCATTCGTCCATCTGCCGTGCGTTCGTTCATGTGTACGTGCGGCTGTTCGCCTGTGCGTGCGTCTGTGCGTCCATTATTTCGTCCATGCGTCCATCTGCCCGCCTGTCCATCCGTCCGTTCATCTAGTGAACACTCCAAGTACCGCTATCTCGCATCTTTTCATCATATATTCATTATGTAGAAGTACCGCCATTCAGCAGACATTCCAAGGACTAAACGAGAGGTGGCTACCAACTACTACTACTACTACTACTACAACAACAACAACAACAACAACAACAACAACTACTACTACTACTACTACTATTACTACTATTATTATTATTACTCTACTACTACTACTACTACTATTACTACTACTACTACTACTATTATTATTATTACTCTACTACTACTACTACTACTACTACTACTACTACATTCCACTTGAAGAGTGCTTATCGGAGACACCGCTATAACAGTTCGCTGTATTTATGAACCCTGTGAACTCTCTAAAGTACTCTGTTACAATGCCATAGCTGGCCCGTGTACTGTAACGTTAGGCAGCGACGTGTTTGTTGGTGCTACGTTAGTATCTAAAGTGGATTCACAATGTGGCTACCACGCCATAGTCAACCTACTTCACTTATTCACAACCTGTAATTATGCACGTTCCCAAGACGATAGAAAAATTATGTTTCATGAGAAGGGTTATTTAAAATGAAATTGTTGCAGTGAATGACTTGATTGCTAAAGCACAAGTGATGGTGCGAGCCTTCTGCTACATCGCCTTTCATAATCATATCGTAGTTTTGGGACGTAAGACCCTATATATTGCAACACGCATGTTGACATTTTGTAGGACGATGCGCGTGTGTGCCTGACGAAGAGGACGAAGAGTGGTGTCCGCTCGGTGTCTGGTCTACCAGTCACGCCGCTGCTGCTGCTGGTTTGAAATATATTTCATCCACAGCATCGTCGATACGGCGTCTCTTATCTTGCGTAATATATTTGGTGGAGGTGGAACGTTCCTCGTCTTCATCACGAAGCTTCGCAGTGGCCGCACCGTCTAGCCTTCGGCCATGGCTTCCAATGATAACAGCCCGTCACCACCTTCAGCTGCAGTGCCAGCTACTACGTACCTTGCGATGTCCCATCCCCGTGATCCCGGTACGTTCTCCGCCCAGCCTGGCTTTGACGTCGACTACTGGCTCCGCATGTACGAGCGCGTTAGCCTGTTTCACCAATGGGACCCTACAGTCATGCTCGCCAACGTAATCTTTTACTTGGATGGCACTCCTCGTGTATGGTTCGACGCTCATGAGGCCGAGCTCACCAGTTGGGACATCTTCAAGGAACGACTACGCGACATCTTTGGGGACCCGTCCGGTCGACAAATGGCCGCATGACAAGAACTGGTCACCCGTGTACAGTCATCAACCGAGTAGTATGTCTCGTACATACAGAACGTGCTCGCGTTGTGCCGAAAAGTAGACGAGCAAATGACCAAGAGCGACAAGGTGGGCCACATAATCAAGGGAATCATGGACGACGCTTTCAACTTGCTCGTGTACAACAACGTCATGACCTCTCATAATTAAGGGATGCCGCCGCTTCGGAATGGCCAAAAACCGCCGAGTTCGGCCTCAATTTTCGCGGCTCCCTAACACGGCTGTCACGTCAACCTGTACCGATCTCGGTGCCACACCACCCTTACATGAGAATGTCACACGCATCGTTCGGCGCAAGCTTGAGGCGACCCGTCCGGCACCGTTTCATTCACTTTCACTCGACCAGGGCACCGTGCAAACACCTACGGCGCTGTTAGTTATTCAGGCAGTCGTGTGGCAAGAAATTGCTAACCTTGGTTTTCCGGTCGCCTGCTCCGTCTCCCGACCGGACTACAGACCGATGCCAATAAATGCACCACGCCATGATCTATACTCTCTGCCCAGATCCCGCAATCCGAGGGAATGGAGAACAGCAGACGACAAGCCAATCTGCTTCCGCTGTCACTGAGCGGAGTTGATACGGTGTCCCTACTCTTCCGTAACAATATTATTATTACTTTTGATTGTTGCTGGTATACTTGAAGGTTTTGTTTAAAAAGAAAGTCCATTCCCTCCCCCTTGCGAAAAAAACCGACCATGACCCAATTAGGAAGCTACAGCATATGAACCAATTCGATAAGCGATGCGTCATATTTTAATTAATTTGTAACCTTGTTCACCCAGGCACTTCACACACTCAAAACATCATGTGTAAGTTTCCAGGTTTGTAGGTTGGCATAGGTAGGTTCAAGAATGCTGCTCAATTTTTTTATAGTAGCGTGTGGTCAACACTTGCGAGACATGAAAATGAATTTGTGAATATGCATGCAACCAAACCATTTTTCACGTGGGTCGATATGATCGACAAGAGCTGTCATGCAGGAAGACTTTCCAGAGTGCCATCTATTTACAGAGAAGCTGGTTCAGCGCATTTTTTATTCATTTGTATTGTCGTAGATAATGAATGAACGTTCGCGTGCTTAGACGGCTTCATGGCTGAAATTGGCACAGTCGCAATACACTGCAATTTTTCAAAGTGCCTGATGCGACATTTTTTTAGTGACCTTTATTGGCCACTTTTGTTTTTTTATACGCCAACAAACATTTTTCTTGGAAGTCAACGCCATGGTGCAGTGGCAAAATAGAGAGGCGGTTTCGGTCGATAGGGCTCTACAGACCATACTACTGTCCCTGCAAAACTTTTCGAGCCCACGGCAGGCAAGTTTCAGCTAGGCTGTTTTCATGCCTTCAACATACGCGCAGACACACACCCACGCACGAAACATTCGCACCAATGCGTACGCAGGCACACTGGCATCACGAATTTCACTGATAGAATAAAATCTTTGAGTGACTAGTTATGACGCACGCATTCAGTTGCGAGTTAGTTTCTGTATTCCAGCATGAACATAGATAGGCATAACGTCTCTTTGTTTCTCTGAAATGAAGCAGCGAAGAATTCGCTATTGAGAAGTTGGGTAGGCATCCTCATTCCCCCCCCCCCCCCCCAGATAATGTTGTTGCAAAAGACCTTGCCATCGCAGACGCTATTGGTGCCAAAAGAACCTGGAATCACTATCCATTCGTGTCTCTCGCCTCTGTTCCCTTGCCTGATTTTCCTCGTCACACATTTTTTTTTCGTATCGTATCCTGGTCTCACCCTAGGGATTCACTTCGCTCTATTTCGGACCATTTAGGCGCCCAAGTAGCCCCACACAGTCGCCTGGGTGAACGTCAGGGCCTCTAAACTTCAAATGACCGCTAGCGAGCCTAATGACTCGCAGACGCGAGGCCGCCGTGGCAGCGCGATGGTCCACGCCACACGAGTCATCCGGCATGACGCGTTTTCCTGGCTACGTTGTCGCGCGTTTGCATAATGTCGCCCGAAAAATCTCACGCCGCTCGAAAGCGTGGCCTCCCCGGCTGCTCCCCCATTCTAGACCTACATTTGCTGTAAGCCGAAGCCCAAGCCGAAGTCATTTTATTGGCTACAACAGAGTAAAGGCCCCTCCTTCTCCATCGATCTCCCTACCTCTTTGTTTCCTTTCCTATACCGACGACGAAGTTACTTAGTGATAGAACGCGTCTGTCACTACTAACTGTTTTTCGTTATATTTTCCACGATTCCTGGGACGCTCCCTGCGTCCCGCCTTGTGGCGATGGCAGCGGCGACTTCTACAGGCCCACGTGGTCGAATGTCAGCGCCCTGAAGCTCTTCTGTGGCTCAAGGCTCATGGTCCATCACCAGCGACGGCTCAAGAGATGCTCCTGCTCTCGTGCCCATGGACGAAGAACGAACTGCTGACCCGTCTGGCTACAGCTCAACATGTGTAAGCTCCGCAAGGAAACGAGGCTCTTGGTGCAGCTCCAGTGAAGACACGGACATCTACTCAGTCGACGGCGACGACTCATCAGATGGCAGCTTCGTGTCTGTGATGAGCCGCAAGGCCAAAAGGAGGCTCATCAAGACGTCATCACCAGCAAGCACGTCAACCGTGAAGGCAAGGAGTGAACGCTGGCCGCATACCATTCTCTTCATGCCCGTGGATCCTTCCGCCAGCCTTCGAAAATTGAACAGGCAAGCCATTTCCAATGTTCTTGAGGGAATAGCACAGAATGAAATCAAAGAGGTCCGGCTAAACACACGTAAGAACGTTTTAGCCGTTGACACAACACATGCAGATACGCTGGAGAAGCTTCGAATGATGACAGAGTTTGGAGATGTCAAAGTACGAGCGGTCGTACCGATGACTGGAACCTGCACTGCAGGTGTCATCTACGACATTGACTTGGCAATCCCAAACACGGATCTACCCATTCTGATAAAACCAGCGTACGAAGGAGTGGTCATTAAGCATATAAGCCGCCTCGGGAACAGCCGCTGCGTTAAGATAGTCTTTGAGGGCGACTCAATCCCTACGCACGTCAAGGTAGGACATTTCCGGCATGTGGTACGGCATTTTGTCCCAAAGCCGCTTCAGTGCCACAAGTGCTTCAAGATCGGTCATGTCAAGGGCGTCTGTACGAACTCCACCGTATGCCCCCGGTGCGCGGAGGCGCACACGGTAGACACCTGTTGTGCAACAACTTATAGGTGCGGCAATTGTCGAGGTACGCATGAGGCCACGTCTAAGGAATGCCCAAGACTCAAGAAAGAAATGGGTATCCTGAAAGAAACGGTCAGGGATAACTCCACCCATAGAGAAGCTTCACAGAAAATCCGGCGTCGACGTCGCCACCGACGGAAGCGCTCCAGTCATGGTGATATTCATGCACCACTTCGGTCTACACCACCATCAACATCCAGTAGAAAGCCAGAGAGTACAAGAATACCTCCACCGGCGAAGCCTCTCTCCCCTGAAGACTGGCCGGTGCTTGCGAACGCACGGCCTTCCGAGGAGCCTTCCCGCTCTCTGCTCCCAGTGAAAGCCAATGCTGCTGATGACGAGGCTCCAAAAGCAGATCGTCAAATTATTCCTATGCTGCGATCCATTGTGAGTGTCATCAGAAGTCTTCTGAGAAGCATCGATACGCCAACTGCTAGGAGCGGCCTACAGGTGCTGGACGCGTTGAGTCCGGTCCTTGCAAGCCTCCAGTAAAGCCATGGCCGACAATCACAAGTCGTTCCGTCAGGAGGTCAGAGAAGCGTCGATTTTTCAGTGGAACGCAAGAGGTCTGAGATATCGCATATCTGATTTTCGCCAGTTTGTTCATCTGTACCGATTTCCTATCATGATTATATGTGAACCGAAATTATCTCTCCCAATCAGATTATCCGGCTACGAGTCATTTTTCTCTTCAAGTGACATCGAAAGTAGCAAGGTTGTTGTATTTATTCACCGGGAGCTTACTTACGTCGTCCAGCCAGTGCAACCTCATGACGGCAATCAGTATGTGTGCTTGTCTGTTAAAAAAGGAAGAGTGACATTCGCACTTCTAGGCGTGTATATATCCCCATCAGGTCATTTCGACGCCAACAAACTAGACGGCATATTAAGGGCACATCCGGGTCCGTGGGTTATCACCGGGGATTTCAATGCGCATCATCCCATCTGGGGAAGCTCAAGGCTTAATTCAACGGGACGACGTCTAGCATCATTGGTTTCCAGCCATGATCTCGTCCTTCTGAATGACGCCAGCCCTACGTTTTTACGAAGCACTACATATAGCAGCTGCATTGATTTGTCCTTTGTTTCACGCCGATTTGCTACACGGGTAAAGTGGTTTTTGGACATTGAAACACACGGAAGCGACCACATCCCCACTTACCTGAAGATCAAAGGTATTTCGAACACGTACTCCTCTACCACAACACAAAGAATAGATTGGAATGTGTTCAAAACTCAACTTGAGGATGCTTGTGAAGAAGGCCTGTCCAATGGTCTTCAGCAAGCTATTAAGAGAACTGCACATGCGACTATGCGCACAATAATACGCTCTTCGAAGTACTCTTAATATGACCTCGAGCTGGAGCGACTTCGTGCGATACGCCGTCGTGCCGAAAGACGATACCGACGCACCAATTCCACAGACGATCTACGAACAGCCCGGCGCATCCAAAAGAAGATACAACGGCGCCTTGACAAATTAGACACCCAACGATGGAGGAAATTTTGTGCGTCGCTAGATCCTCATAAACCACTGTCTCAGATATGGAGAATTGTGCGAGGCCTACGTTCTGTTCCAGAGCAGCATTTCCCCTTCAAAGCCCTTGCACTTTTTCATTGCCGGCATGAAATTGAGGTAGCAGAAGATTTCTGCGATATGACCGTGGGCCAGACAGCGTACACAAGCCTACATATAGTGAATCAAATCCCTCACTCACGGGACCCACGCATGGATCTACCGTTTACATCACAGGAGCTCCATGCGGCGCTCGTCTTATGTAATAAGTCGTCGTCAACTGGCCCGGATGACATCTCATACAAGATGCTGTGCAACCTTGGTAAACGGGCACGAGAAGCACTCCTTAACATCTTCAACGATTCCTGGCAAGCTGGCGTCGTTCCGCAAGATTGGAAGATTAGCCGCTTGGTACCGATCCTTAAGCCTGGCAAATCTCCCCTGGACATTGCCTCTTACCGACCGATCGCACTCTCAAGTTGCGTAGGAAAGGTAATGGAGAGAATGATCTTGGCCAGGCTTGAATGGTACCTGGAATACTATGAGATATATCCGAACGCCATGGCTGGTTTTCGACGTCACCGATGTTCGATCGACAATGTTATAGATCTCGTCACATATGTCCAGCAACAAAAGGCAGGTAAACGACTATCTGCAGCCATGTTCCTTGACGTAAAAGGAGCATACGACAACGTTCTACATGACGCCATCCTCGAAGCCATTGAGTCAGTGGGCCTAGGCGGGCAACTGTATTGTTGGACACGCAGCTATTTACAAGGGCGGACCTTGTTTGTGAACACTGCAGATGGTCCAACTTCCCAACACCCAACGCATCGTGGAGTCCCGCAAGGTGGCGTCTTGAGTCCAACCCTCTTCAACCTCGTTCTCATTGGTCTTGTAAAACGATTACCAAGTGTGGTCAAGTTATCCATGTACGCTGACGACATCTGCGTCTGGACATCTGGCGTGACAAGGCCTCAGGTACGCACAAGACTTCATTGATTGATATGTGGGGTTTAACGTCCCAAAACCACTATATGATTATGAGAGACGCTCGCGCAAGACTTCAGAAAGCTGTGACGTTGGTATCAGTGTACCTCAAGGACCAGGGTCTGAAAATCTCGCCAGCGAAATGTGCTTTGATTGCTTTTAGTCGAAAGCCAATGAGACCATACGCTATATCAATCGATGGCCAAGTCATACCATATGTCAGGACGCACAGATTTCTAGGCGTATTCATTGATAGAGACCTCTGCTGGGGCCCACATGTGGCCCACTTGAAAAAGAGGCTGACAGAAACTGCTAACTTATTCAAGTATCTCGGAGGAAAAACCTGGGGGACTTCAGTACATGCAATGATGCAATTGTACAAGACGCTTTTTCTTGGCTATTTGCGCTACAGTTTGCCTGTGTTGACCAACACCTGTAGAACCAACATTCGGACTCTCGAAAGCATCCAGGCCATGGCTCTGCGAGTTTGTCTGGGGCTACCGCGATGTTCATCATCAGCTGAGACAATCGAGATCGCTAATGACTACCCGCTAAAGACGCATATCATGATGGAAGTGCTCAGAGCACACGTGAGGCATCTTACTCGTGCCCCTGCCCATCATCTAGCTTCACTGCCAGAAGCCCGACCTCGTGCCTCATTTTGCCAGACAGTCTTGTCATATCGCACACGCATTCCTGCGGGATATACAACTCCATCGAGGATTTCAACCCCCCCATGGAGTATGACCTGTGCACATGTTGAACTCACGGTTCCAGACATAGGGTCAAAAGCCCGGCTCTCGTCTCCAGCGCTAAAGCAGCTTTCTCTTCTCTTGTTATATGAGAAATACAGTGACCATACTCATCTATATACTGACGCTTCAACTAAAGTGGATGGGTCTGCAGGGTCGGTGATCTTTCCTGCAACAGCGACAACGGTGAAGTTTCGTTTATCCCACCAGACATCATCGACAGCTGCGGAACTTGCTGCTCTACGTAGCGCAATTCAAGTCATTAAACACCAAGAAGCCAAGAAATGGAGCGTGTTCACGGACTCTAAGGCAGCACTACAGTGTTTGACATTCGCCTTACGCCGGGGACCTCATGAACAACTAGTGCTGGAAATTAGAGAGCTGCTTCACCACCTCTTCGGCGAAGGACACAGAATCACGTTTCAGTGGCTTCCAAGTCACTGCGGCATATTGGGCAACGAACATGCCGATGCAGCTGCCCGATCAGCACACGAAGATGGTGAAGAAAAATCTATACCATTTTCAAGGACTGATGCTGCAATGACCATCCGAAAAATCGCTAATGCAGAATTAAAATCCCTGTGGAACACCGAGTGCTTACGGCACACGCGACTGCGTAGACTGGACACGTCTCGTCGACTCCGGCCTCCGTCTGGACTCTCCCGACTCGAGACAACGGTGCTTTGCCGACTATGGCTTGGTGTCGCCTTCACCAAAGCTTTCGCCTTCCGAATCGGCATGGAAGACAGTGCTGCTTGCGGTCATTGCGGCAGCGATGAAACTATAGAGCACGTTCTCTGTCACTGCCCTCGTTACAGCGTGCAAAGACGGCAACTAGCTGCTGCGTTAGCTCACCTTGACGACAGACCTTTGTCTGAACAATCAGTGCTGGAAAGACGACATGATTTGTGTGCTCACAGAAAATCAGTGAAGGCCCTACTGAACTTTTTGCGTGGCAGCGGCCTATTGTATAGACTGTAGCACCCCAGCCCCCCCCCCCCTTTTTTTTTCTTTCGCGCGCGTCTATTTCCCTCTTCGCTTTCTTTCCAATCTTTCTTCCCCGTTCCCCCTTCCCCTAGTGCAGTGTAGCAAACCGGATGCTCCATTTTCTGGTTAACCTCCCTGCCTTTCCCTCATTTTATTCTCTCTCTCTCTCTCTTCCTATACCTCTTTCTATGTGTCCTGCTTGTGGTAATCTTTCTCCGGCTGTGGGCATCTGTGTCTTGTTTCAGTCAGCAGCCCACGTTACGAGCGGCTGGCAACAAACTCGTTGCACACCTGTTGCCAGAGTTCACCCTCATAATTCTCGCTATTAAGAGGAGAGAGCTTTACACAAAAAAGTGATATTTTAGAGAACTTTGTGACTCGTTACTTATATTGAGAATAACGTATAACATGTGCTTAAGACAGCGAATTTTGTGGCAATATTTACTCTCTTCACATACCCACGTCTCGACATAATTTGCTCAGTGTGACCATAAAATGCATTTTATTCGCATTTTTTCCGTCAAACCTAAAAAAACTGAAGACTGGGTAGTTGACTGAATCGGATAAGGTGGTTTCGGCACTTTGGCAGCTGGAGCCAAAGTGCCGCTGCAGAAACTCGCGCAGACAGCGGGTGTTTGCTCGGGCAAACTCGCTCCTGCAATCGCCCCGTTGCGTCCACAACGGCGCTTGTCATATATAGGCATTTATAGGCACCTTTAGGAACCTAGGCATGAACGACCAAAATAGACATTTATAGACACTATAAAGCACTATCAAATCCCTTTTTTACCTCTAATTCCTGCTCATCTATCAAAGTGGCATGATAGGAGTGCAAGGAACACAAGAGGCATTTGCCTAAAATATGGTCTCTAGTCATCCCACTGACGCCGCAACGCTACGCTGTTGCAAGCATTTCCGGGGCTAACTTGGCGGTGTGGTTTGCAGGGTCCGTCCACCACCCAAACTTGCAGTCCCGTTTGCGGATTAGTGCGTTTTGGAAGGCTGCCGGATGATTAGTACGCAGTTGCTACCGGCACTTGGCCTCCCGTGCCTTGCATTCATATTTGTAGTGCGAAACGGAAAGGAACGGAAAGAAGACACACAGAAGTAACACATAAACAGAACGGGTTACTTCTGTGTGTCTCCGTTTCTTTTCGTTTTGCGCTACAAATATGAATGCAAGTGAACGAAACCAACTAGCCCGTATTGCCGCCTTGACTCCGGGGCCTGTTTTAATGCGAATGCATTTCTTAGTCGGACCGTGTCAGGCATTCATCGGGATCTGCCCATCACTCTCTCCAATAGAAACAGCTGCGGGCGCATGTGCCCTTAGCAACCGGAACCTCCACCATGTCTCTCACCTTTCGCTCTCTCTCTTCCCCGTTCGCTTGCGCCACACTCTCGACTGTTCGTTGTCTGGGCGCCTCTCAAGAACATTTAGAATCGTGTTGTCGACGCGCTACTGTGGAACGCTATTGCCAAGTCGAGAAGGTTGTGTGTGTTTTGTCCACCTCCTAGTACTTTAACCGTGCATTCTATAGCTACTAGAGCTGGATACGCATACCGCATTTCTCTCTACAGAAAAACTTTGCGTGTAGCAAACGGTGCTATTGGCTGCATGTTGTATAAAAAAGAAATACATTATTCTTCTAACGCTGGGTTCTCCCGCACGAAAGGCCATCATGAACGCTATGCAATGCATTTGGATTTCCTCACGATTAGCTTCGAGGAGGTGGGGACATTTTTGCGTGGACAATGACGTACGCATACAGAGCCGGATTTTTTTTTTTTTTGCCGCAGATCCAATTTCAACGGCCGCACTCCCCGCTATCCTTGCAGGGTGCGTGTTACTTCTTTTTTTAACGAGCACGCTCAATAAAATTTCATTATTTTGTTTAAACTTTAGACTGCGGCTTTCTTCAAAGCAACGTGATAATATCCATACTGCAGGCGGCATGAATTTCGATGGTTATATGCTACCTCTCTCGGGACATTTATAACGCGCAAACAGTTGGGAGGATCGGTGCAGATACGTCAGGACTATAAACGATACTACTTTTACGCAGGTTACAGATATACACACATTAACATCATTTTGTTTTGATCTCTGGGCGTTTTTTTCAGAATTGTAGACTTCTGAAAACATGATCGATGGCAGAAAAGATTGAATGGAGTTTGAATATTGAACGTGTTTAGAAAACTTAATTGTCACAGACGTCAATAACATTTCAACAGAACATTTTCTTATTAGACACACAATAACGATGATGACAAAACAGATGTCATTCGCATGAAAGCGAATATGAGATGACGTGGAAAGAACATGTACATTCGGTGGTTCACACAAACACAGCCACACAAAAATGTGTCACAAAAGCAAAGATACACATATAACTATTGGAGGTAAACAAGAGGCACAAATAAAACATGAATATGCACATTTTGCAAATTTACATGTTAGCATGTCATTTCTGCTGGCGCATCGACACACTAGCCTACAAATACCAGGCCGTCCTAAAGATGAGTTTCACTCATCCGTCACAGACCGACACGAATGGGCCGAAGACCAGTGCCGAAGGAATTCCTCTTCACCGGGGAAGAAGAGCTCCTCCGAAAAGACGGGCAGCGGCTCCGAGTACAGTCGCCCTAGGATCGGGAAGAGTGCGCGACGACGGCGGCCCGCTGCAACCGCCTCGCAAAGGTTGCGCCAGAGGCAGATAGAGCCGGCAACAATGAGAAGACAAGCGAGGCGGCCTCGCGAACAACGCCCGGAAGAAACGAAGCAATTTACTCTGAGGCAGCGAAATACAGCATGTACGGCTCTCCAAAAAAAAAAAAAAAACGCGAGCAATGACACAATGCCTTAGAAAATGCTGATTTGTTTCCCGAAGGGAGCAGTTCGGGCATGTTGCTGACTGAACCATTCTCCATCTTTCGAGGTGGTAGAGAGTGGGAAGCACACCCCATCCCAGGCGCCACATGAAGTCTCGAAGATGTCCAGGCACAAAAGAAGCCGTTAACATGCTCCAAGACACCCGACTATAGAGCGAGCACGGCGGGCTGGGGGAACCAATGGAAGCAACAGCACGCAGCAGTCGTCTCAACTATATGGTTGTTCAACTCATCTATGCCAAGACATGACGAAAAAATGCAACAGTTGTTGCATAAAAGGAAGGAAGTGTTATTGACTGTGGCCCCCTGTTAGGGTGCACATTAAGCATCATATACCGGAGGTTAGAACCCACGAAGTAATATGCAAGCGTTCGTGCGGGAGATTACTCCCCTGCATTAGGCGCAAAAGGAAGCGCAGTGCCAGCAGCCGACAGCGTATGGACACTGAAGGGAAAGCAAAACGTTAAGCTTACAGCTTCCAACAAAAATTCGACGAGGCGACGCTACCGCTCTGTGCGGACTATGGTTGGTAGTCGCGTTTACCCGTGCGTACGCGTTCCGCATAGGGATGGCCGACACCGCCGACTGTGCACAATGCGGAGATGAAGAAACAATTCGACATATCCTGCGTGACTGCCCGAAATACAACCTGGAAAGACAACACCTTTCTAATACACTAAACAGGTTAGATGACCAGCCGCTGTCAGAAGAAAGTATACTGCGCCATCGTCATGACTCATCATCACAGAAGAAAGCCGTGCAAGTGCTACTGGGCTTCTTGCGAACTACTGGCCTGTCGGAACGCCTCTGAGTGGACTGATTTTGTGTGTGCGTGTTTGTCGGTGTTTTTCTCTTATTTATTTTTCAACACTCTCTTTCTCTTTCAACCCCCTATTCCCCGACCCCAGTGTAGGGTAGCATACCGGATACTAGCATCTGGTTAACCTCCTGCCTTCCTTTTTTCTCGTTTCTCTCCCTCTCAAAACCTCCCTGAGAACGCTGCTGTCCAAGTGGCCCCAGTGCCGCACGAGAAAACAACTCAGTAACGCCTGACCATAAAAAGGAACACAAAGCCGACTGCAGTGATCGCACGATACGTAAATACGGTTGCACGACGTGAAAAAGGTACCGAATGCGACCGCAAAATAGTCTGCGCAAGGAATCTCCACTCAATAAGCAGGAAGTGTGTTTAGAAGAAGTGGGTAACGATTTAGAGTACTAGGTACTCTACTATGGGAGGGTTTAAAGCCGTGCCGTGGGCCTCATATTCGACGAGGCCCGGAGACAATGATAACGTTTAAGCGAATAAACTGAGTAGAAATATTGGTCTGTCTTTCTGCTTTTGTCCCCCGAATTGCGTCTAATGGCGAATGATCAAGCTCTTTCAAAGCAACCATTCATCTTGATCTGTTTTTCGCGTTCATACGTGCTGACATTGTCAATAAGAAAACAAATATTTCGCTAAATTTGGCGCAGCATCAGTACGGGGTCATTAGTAGTGTGTTAATTTATTTCTAAAATGCACAGATACGTCATTTTAGAGACTGCAGTTATTACGTGACGCTGGCGATGTGGCGCTATCGCAGAAAAAACGGATATTTTCTACGCCTAACTTAAACAACAAGGTGCTGCCACTTGAGAGTGATTTTGTCTTCTAGAAAGAACTTTGTTTCTTCAAATTACTGGTAGATGACGTCGATATCTCACGCATCTAATATTCGGTGATTTTCTTGTGCAGAACGTCAAAAGAACTTTCTATTCTCTCTTTCAATACATAAATTTATCGTCTTTCGACAACCTGTGCCAGCGAAGCACGCAGAGAAGGTGAGCCATTTTTTTTTTTACCTCTTTAGCATCGGCACTTCCCTGTATGTCTGATCTGAGAAGAATAACTCGAAAAAAACATGTAACTGTATAATTACTGTTATTCATATTCCCAATGAATCGACTGAGAATCACTATGGATCATGAGTTATAGCTCAATAATCAATGTGACACCTTAGTCATTTATTCATTCTTGCAGCTATTTCTTTTCGTCGTGTAACGCAAGGACCCCCATTCAGCGTTTAACTTGTCCTCATCTACATGTCATCTTCATATTTTTCACATAATCTTACGCCATCCAAAAAGAAATAAACTACAAGGCAAGCAATCTACTTCGCCGTTTAAATGTTATTAAGGGAGTGGGTTAAAAATTCCTCTCCAATTGAATGTACTTAACAGGAAAGACTGCTAACACATCACGCAAAAAAGGAGCTGCGACTGGGCCTCCCTAATTATTTTTGATCAAGACAAAATGGCTCTGCACTCCCAAGCACTTAATGCGTAAAGAGAACGTACGGATATGCCGGTGAAATTGCTGTGTCGACCAGGCAGATGTCGCTAGATCTTACAGGTTGTCCCAGTTGTTCTGTTGCTTTTTAATTGCCTTTTTTACTTGGAAGTTATTAACAGCAAGAGGCTTGATTTGAGGAAGCGCCATACCTTAGCCTGACTTGAATTCGAAAGGTTCTATGAGAGCATTGCGAGACATAGGGTGCTGAAATAGCACACTCGCTGTTGTATTTTTTTTAGCCGGTGTGTGCTGTTTTCCTTGACAACTTAAAAGCTAGCTATTATGCCCTGGCCGCAATAAATGAACAAGATAAAAATAAAAACAGCACGGACACAAAAGTCAGTGAACGATAATATAGTTTATTTTTGTCATGCAACACAGCAGGAAGAACATAAATTTTACGTGGATGATACCAAATGGTTTCCCCCTTCTGTTTGGCAGTGCAGGCTTAACAGTCCCCTACCACGGAACATTTACATCAAAAAGTACGTTGGCATTACTCTGAGGTACAGCAAGAATTATGGAAGCCGCAAGCCGCAAAGCACGACTTTCTTTAACAAAGGCAGGGGAGCACTGGTACACCGTAAAGAGAAATGCCTGCTGCGTAGAGCTCATCACTCAGAACGTAGCAGTTCTTCAGGTTCCAAAAAAAAAAGACCATAGGTCATGCGCAAGTATTAGTTCATACGTTGTTGATATAATGTTACTATGGCCCTATTCACAATAATTTTGTGCATATTTGTAAATTCGTTGTCTTTCACTGTTTCGAGCGAGACAGACAAAAAGGCTTCTATGATCTTCTTTTGTGGTTGTCTCAAGTTCTCAGTGATTCATAGTGATTAGTTTGTACTTAAAGGCACAATCTCAAAATTTGCTGCTATATTTGCTGCTCTTGGCGCAGTAGAAAATACGCTTTTGCGATCAGAGAATACGTGCTCCACTTTTTTTTTTCGCTTACCTTAAAGAAGCGCTTACACACAATCACCTTACAAGAAATTGCTGTTGTTGAGCAACCTCATTATGAAAGAGTAGTTGTAATTGAAAAAAAAAAAACATCTGCCGCATGACACATTCTATTGCTCTTCTATTATTCGGTCGATTGTAAAGTAAACCGTGAAGTTCAATGGTTTCACCAAAGAACGAAAAAGAGAGATTATTCGGGCATATTATGAAAGTCTAAGCTATACTGGTAGGTGTCACAATCCCGCAGAAGCCTCACCTCCGTATTCACAAACGCTCCTCGACTCGACATCTGCCCTTTAAATGACAGAGTTGAGCACTAGTTTCACCACCGCTCGGCTGAAAATGACTCTGTGCTACTGAAAAACTGCAGCAGATTATTGCTGATATGCTGTGACTTGCCGTGCCTAGAGACGGCGCTCCCATCGGCTTTCTCAAATGAAGGTGAAGCGTTCAGTGAAGGGACGTTCTAGAATACGGGAGTCAGGCTTCTCAGCCGCAAGTGTTGCGTACTCGAAATGCCTGTGCATCAAAAAAAAAAAAAAATGACAGCATGGAGACATTGTATTACGCTCACCTTGCGCAAACTGTGTCCGAAAAAAGAGACAACGTAAGCTTCAGGCTACTGGTGCCAAAATCGCGAACTGCTTTCTTATCTTTTTCTGCAACACAGTGTGCCCAGCTGTATATTTCACCTTTGTGCGTTTTAAAAGAAAAGTCCTTTCTGGGTACTTTTAATGTGCAGGCGCTTTTCTTTTTGTACTCCCCGCCATCGCACAGCGAACTTGTTTTTACGTTTTTACTAGGTATTTGGTGCGTTGGTTATGTTTTACGTTAAGTCAATGTCAATGTTCATGCGAGATCACACGCTTCAGCAATTACTAAATTTAAAGTATTTTTCTGTTCAAGTTAAGGCACTAAAAACAGATCTATCTATCTATCTATCTATCTATCTATCTATCTATCTATCTATCTATCTATCTATCTATCTATCTATCTATCTATCTATCTATCTATCTATCTATCTATCTATCTATCTATCTATCTATCTATCTATCTATCTATCTATCTATCTATCTATCTATCTATCTATCTATCTATCTATCTATCTATCTATCTATCTATCTATCTATCTATCTATCTATCTATCTATCTATCTATCTATCTGTCTGTCTGTCTGTCTGTCTGTCTGTCTGTTTATCTATCTATCCACCTATCTGTTATAGGTATCTATCTATCTATCCATCCGCTACGTCTTGGTACTCTCGTGATCACCTCCTTTCTTTATGTAGACCAAAACTGGTATCGTAGGGTGAGAGGTTCTGATCAACATGACGGTCTGGTGAACACATGTGTCATGTTAAAGTCTCGCCACATGCGTCATCAAACCCTTTGTTCCAGACACGGGATCCACATATCCGTATAACGCGAACCGCGTAATTCAGATATGTGCCACAGGCGACTGACAAATTATGTCTACCCTGGAACGACGAGGACGGAGATTGATCATTTAAATGCGAAAGTATTGAGACAAATTTTCATCAGTAGCCTCGACTCAGCGAGTCTAAAGAATAAAAATTAGGATCCGTACCAAAATAAAGCAAAATAAATTAAGTGACAGTTGGGTACTCTACCCCAATACCATGCAAGGACTTCAAACTGCTCTGTGAAAAAGACCCGACGCTTGCTTAATGTTGACCAATGACGGAATAAGATCTTGCTGTTTCGCTATAGCTATTCCGTTAGCCACTTTTTTCACTCCTTTATGAAACGTTTTAAGCTTTATTGTACTCTTTTCGAAGAGTTGGTTTCCATGATCGCAAATGAAGATATTTAGAGCCTTTTGGTTTGCTTTATTCTAACTTAAACGCATTCGAGGAAGAATACTCTAACATACGCATTATACCACCATAGATTTCGTGATGGCATGAAGTGGTGTGATTGCGAAAGCTAGTGCTGTATATTAGCATCGTTCATGCTGCTTATCTTTTCTGATTGCTTAAGGGCCCCAAACGCACCTTTGGTGAACGCGTAGGCCGTTCCCGTTCATGAGGCAAAAAATTCCACAATCCTAAAATGTATCCCTACAAGGGAAACCGGAAGGTTATTAAACGGAATGTTGATGACCACATTGCGATTTAGGCGACACATTAATCTCCATGCAGGCTCTATCAGCCACGTCGCTTATGCCATGATTCGAACTTTTCGAGTTGATTCAGACTAATGCATTGCGACCGTTACCAAATTAAGTTTTCGTTCTCACGAGTTTAGAATTGAGAAAAATGCACTGGGTCGTCTGCTCTGTATAGGTTTTAGCGGCATCTGCGACAACTAAGGTGACACTTTTGCACGAACATGCATGTCTTTCCGAAAAACCAAGTGTCATTTAGTTTCATCAAGAATTAAGGAGGCTCAGTGGCAGCGTACATTGTGTGTAACTTGATAGCAGTGCACGCTCGCGTGGGCATTTGGTAAACTTCATTGCCCCAGCGAGGAACTTCTGTTTCCCTTTTCACAAACTTCGAATTTAGTCCGCGAATAAGAAAACACATTGGAAACACATAACAAGCACCTACACGAAACGTGTGTTGCAGCGTGTTGTCTTATTCGCCCAGTTTAAACACGTCTTTAAACTCGGTAGGGCAACTTGCCCAGCAACATGCATTACCTCAACTTCAGAAGCTTGAAAAAAAAAAGTTGTTTATTTTTTCTAAAGAGGCCATTGCACGACACCATGAGAAGGAGTACAAAAACTAAAACCACTTCGGTCAATAGAAACAGAGCTGATGTGTCAAATCGTTTCCTGAGCGATTTTGCATGGTTAACCTCATCACTTACAAAATTCGTTCTGAAGATTTAGAGTTAAGTCAAAGACATCATAAGCTCTTTCCTGAGACCTATTTCTGAAATCAGACATCCTCGGAAAGGATAATGCGGAAAGAATGGGCAAAGGTGAAATGACCAGTATATTCAGTGGTTATTCAATAACCCATCAGTAACTGCACAATCAGCAAGTGAAGTGAACACTGTGAAGTGCGTAGGGTATAAGCTCTTTTCATACTGTATAATGAATTGATGCGGGAAACACCCGCCGCGGTGGTCTAGTGGCTAAGGTACTCAGCTGCTGACCCACAGGTTGCGGGTTCGAATCCCGGCTGCGGCGGCTGCATTCCCGATGGAGGCGGAAATGTTGTAGGCCCGTGTGCTCAGATTTGGGTGCACGTTAAAGAACCCCAGGTGGTCGAGATTTCAGGAGCCCTTGAATATGGCGTCTCTCATAATCATATTATGGTTTTGGGACGTTCAACCCCACATATCAATCAATCGATTGAGGCGGAAACCTTCATTGCTTTGTGAAACAGAAATTATTAGAAAAGAGCATATTAAATGTCATAACTGAAGGATCTGAAAATTTTCATATCGAAGCCCCTGAAACAGCTTTGATATTGAACACGTATATTCAAATGCTGCATTAACAAAAGTTCAAGACTGTCCCGGTTATAAAGATTTTGTTCGTGTACCTATATCATAAAAAAGCCTTCTTGCACCGTCAGTAAAGTCAAACAAATGCTAAGCCCCCCCCCCCCCACCCCGTCAATATGATGTAAAATTCAAAATAGGAAAAACAAAAAAAGAACATGACTTCACTCGAGCTGATGATGATTCAAGGAGGTGAAGTTGGTACAGCAGAGAGTGCCTTCGATAACCACCACATATGGCAAGGGCGCTGGAAAAGCACCAATATTATTGTATGTAGAGAGGCTGAGTCTTGGCACATCAAGTACCTGGCCGGCTGGAGAACATTTCTATAGTCGTGCAAAACCCTTTCTGCTGCTTCTTACAGCAGTGACGGCTGTGGCTGTTGGTCTCCTATTTTTAATTATTTGTTTTTAAAGAAAATTTCATTCGGTAGCCCAATATTTACGAGCCCGGATAGCACTGTCACAGAGGCACGTTCTCGTTTATAATGCAGCATTACACACTTCTGACATATCACAACATTGCCCGAGCACCCGGAAAGCTTTTTGTTTCAATAAATACCGTAGCCCCCAAGTCTTATCGAAGGGCACAAGAAGCAAAACATGCGTTCTTTTTCAAAACAATAACCAAAGGCAGCGTCCAACCACCCTCTACTACAGGGTCCTCAGAATCATCTGAAGTGTTTTGTCACTTTCTGTAACTTATGGTAAGCATCGGAGTTTGTGTACATATATCTCTTTCCCAAGTTAAGGGGAGTCTTCGATCTGTGAATTGATGTTCTTTAGCGCAAGAGGAGCAGGACAAAAACTGTTTTTTTACGCCTGTTACGTTGCGGCAGGAGTTCGGGCTTATGCAATTTCATTGTATGCATAATAATTATCTTTTGTTCATCTTTCCATCTTTATATGCGAAACTTACCAAACTCAGCGGCAAGTTCTTTATATGCATATTGAATTTCCCTCCAAACATCTGTGATTATCTCGGGCGATGGGGAAACTTAGGCACAAAGCGGTGAAAATAAGAGCATAGGCTCAGATAGCTTCACAGCTCCCGGAGAGACAGGGGATTCTTTACCTTGCTGACGGCGTCAAATTTCTGCGGGTCGGGCGTTACGCCGCCTTTGTCGGCGAGGTGTCCTAAAAACAGTGTTTCACGTCGATTGAAACAACATTTTATTTAGTTCAGTGTGAAGGCAGCTTTCCTCAAACATGTTAAAACAACGTCAGGGTGACGATTATGTTCCTGAAACGTTTGTCCAAAGGTAACCACATTTCCATTTCAGGCTCCGCAAGACGGTATTCATAAACCGTTCAAATGTTGCCGGAGCATTACACAGGCCGAACGGGATAACATGAAATTCAAACATACCGTCAGGCTTAACAAAAGCCATCTTTTCTTTATTAGTCGGAACCATGGGAACCTTGCAATACCCGGATTGCAAGCCTACCGAAGAAAAATGGGAAACTGAATGCACGCAGTCGATGGCGTCATTGATACGAGCAAGTGGGTACACATCCTCTTCGGTTATAGACTTGAGACGCCGATAATCAACACAGAACCACCAGTACCCGTCATTTTTCTTAACCAAGATAACAGGCGCATCCCAGGGACTTGACGCTTCTTGAATGACACCGGTGGCTAGCATCTCGCAAAATTGTTCAGCAATAACCTTGCGCTTGGACGCGGACACTTGATACGGCTTTTGTCGGAGAGGATTAGCATAGCCGGTATCGATTTTTTTTTGTGAGCACGCGTGGTCGGTATCTCAGCCCGATGCATAATCTACAATTGATGAACGCTTCATCTTTGAGACCCCACGTGCTATAACCTGCAAACTATATACAGATGCTGCTATCCTACAAGACGGCGGAAGGACATCATTCCTGAGTACTACGCATAATTTTGTCAGTGGTCACCAGCATTATCTATTTCCGGAAGGCACTCCTCATATGATGGAACTTCAAGCCATACAAGACGCAATCCAAGATGCCACCTCTAAGCTGCCTACAATTTAGCAGATTTACGTATACACTGAATTTGTTAGGAGCTATTAAGGAGCTCAAGAAAGAACGCAAGGTGATGGAGATTTGCGAAGCAATTCATAAGCTGAACCATAATACACCTTCTTGCGTAAAAGAGCAATGGATTCAAAGCCATGCTGCGAACCCACACAACATTTTTGCTGACCAGCAGGCGCACTGCACTCCAGACATAGACCTTCTAGACATTCCCCTTCCACCTCAGCCCCTTAACTTACTCCATATCCGTAAAAATGTTCTCCGGCAGGATACACGTGGTCTCATTCCACCGTGTGTCGGCTCTCTCCCCCCTCACCTTACTAGGGTGGAGGAAGTTGTGCCTAGGAGGCTTTGGGCAAGGATGGCCCTTATCCCAGCCGTTATATTATCATGGAACTGGTCACATTTACGAGTTGGTGATACGTGTCCTTGTTGTCCCACTCTAGCGATGCAAGCATTTGCATACCACCTAATATAGACATGTAAAGGGTTGCAGCCAGAACGCTCCCGTAGCCTCCTTGAAGCCGGCCTTCGCTACAGCTGCACAGCCAGTTACAACCACTGGAACATGACAACACATTCCACAAGGCACTACTTCACTTCATACACAACACCAGCCTAACGGCGCACATTTAACAAACATACTCGTCTTGCCTTAAACGAATTCTCGTTATCGCAATTTAAAAAATGCTTTATCATGACTCGCCAATAGTGAAACCAGGGCTTAGCGCTTGTGCGAGAAATTGGACTTGGTAATCAATTTCAAGAATTCAGCTTCCGTACCGGAAGTTTCATTGGGATCCGCCTTTGCAGGGTTGCTTTAGGCTCCCACGCAGATACTGCTTTGCTTTTCCAACAGTGCATGGCGCATACCATCTGGTAGTACAATCGACTCGGGCGAGCTGTTCATCACCCACAATTGAGCCTTCTCGTCTTCGAGAGATACAAAACGGCCTGCTACAACGATGTCTTTCTTCACTCAAGCTGGGGGGCTACGGCTCAATCACAATGTCACGTGAAGTCAAACTCGAGTCTGTTTTCGAAGTGGAAAATTGTACACCTGCCATGTACGCTGGCAGAAGTGCATCTTTAGCTACAATGAGGTTAGCTTTTTAGGGGCGAAGCTCCTTATAGCGGCACCTGTTCGTCCCCCGTAGTATGTAACAAGTATAACATTTTGACCTCCAAGGTGGTGCCGGTGAGAGACTTCTTCAGTGCGTTGTTGAACAATAAAAAATAGTGCTCAGTGTACATGTCAATGGCTGCTAATGGGGAATGACAAACAGGAGCATTCGGCTTTTAGTTAACGCGCAGGCTGCGATCACCATTAGCAGCCATTGGCATGTACATTGAGCACTATCTGACAAGAAAGGGTTGCTACGTTATACTCGCTGGGTGTAACCTCCTTAGCTTTAGAAAGGTTTAGCGAGCGTTGAGCCGCAGTGCCATGAATACAATGAAGTTGTATATACCATGAATGAACTCCAGGTGGTTAAAAATGGGAAGTAGATACGAAGCGCAAGCCGTAAGAAAGTAAAAGCCGAATTCTCCGCCTTTCATTTCCCATTAGCAGCCATTGGCATGTACATTGAGCACTATCTGACTGAAAAAGTTTGCTACGTCATACTCGCTGGGCGTACCCTCCTTGGTTTTCGAAAGGTTTATCGAGCATTCGGCCGCAGTGCCATGAATACAGTGAACTAGTATATACCATAAACTCGAGGTGGTTAAAGGTGTGAAGTGGACCCGAAGCGCAAGCCGTAAGATAGTGTGCGTGTGCCACCTCTCGTTTAGTCCTTGGAATGTCCGCTGGATGGCGGTGCTTCTATATGGGGAATATATGATGAAAAGATGCGAGATGGTGGTACTTGCAGTGTTGAATAGATGGACGAACGGACACAAAGACAGATGCATGAATGGACGCATGAACGGACGCAGGGGTGGCTGCATGGACGAACGCAGGGACGAACGCACGAACAGACGCACGCACGGACGGGCTGATGGACGCATGGACGGTCACACTGACGGACGCATGGACGAACGGAAGCAAGAACGAATGGACGGACGAATTCTTCGCCCCACTCTCCATCATTCACTCCGTGGATATGCTGCCATTTTTTTTCACAATCAGGCTTCTTCCCGAGTGTCGACAACAGAACCTCACCTGCTTCACAGTCCACGGTCGCATGGCACTCTCGCAAAAAATCACAGCATATCTTTAGAGTGCATGATGATGAATGAGGCGAAGCGTCCGTCCGTGCATACGTCTGTGTGACCATTCGTTCGTCCATTTGCCCGTCCAAGCGTCCGTTAATGCATCCGTTCGTGCGTTCGTCCATCCTTGAATCCGTCCATGTGTCAATCCGTGCGTTCGTTCATCCATGCGTCCATCCATCCCTGTGGTCATCTGTGCATCTGTCTATCTGTCTGTCCGTCAATCTGATGAACACTCTGAGTACCGCCATCTCGCATCTTTTCATCATATATTCAGCATATACGAGTACCGCCATCCAGCGGACATTCCAAGGACCAAACGAGAGGTGGCACTCACGCACTTTCTCACTGCCTTCGTTTCGTGTCTACTTACCACCGTTCACCGCCTCTAGTTCATGGCGATATACTAATTCACTGCATTTATGGCACTGCAGCCCAACCCTCGCTGAACCTTGCTAAAACCAATTACGTTACGCAAAGCTAGTTTACCGTGACAACACGTTCTGGTCAGATAGTGCTCAAAGTGCGTCCTTCTGATACTAGTTTTTTTCAGTAATCATCAAATTCCAGACAAACTTTATTGGAGATTAAGTAACCAATACTCGTCTCTGTAAGCTCATTAGAAACAACTATCTTTTTATTTATGATTAACGTGCGCGGGTGGCTTTCCTCATCAATTAATAAGGCTCGGCGCTTGCCGCTTGTCAATTCCGCCCGTGGAGGTGGCTACCCACTACTACCACTACATACATCACGGATGCACGACCTATGGCATAGGGAGCTTCGCCCCGAAAAGTCTACGCCAAGGATAACCTCGTGCGTTGATTGAGCCAGTACCGTCAATTTCGCCTTGAACGTTTTACCGGCAACGCATACAGACTCAGTGTAGATAGACCCCAAATGAACGCAAAAATGCGCCACTAACTGACCAAAAAGTGGAAGAAAAAGAAAACATTGGTGACAGTCCAGAATAGTGCCCCTTTTGCAAGAATAACTATCGCTCTTCAAGTCTAGTTATTGCTATTGCTCCCATATGACGAAGCAATCCACCAATGCAAGCTCAGAAATGATGTTAATTTTATCAAAAATATTACTGCAGAATACGTTCAAATCATTTCACACTTTTTTCACGAGCTATTATTGCCCGAATTAAGTATTGCAGTTTATAGGAGCCAAATACAAACTTTACTCCTCCATACTGACGATATAGGTCTATGCAGATTTTAGCCGCAAAATAGATATGTGGTATGTAGGAGAGAGAATAATACTGGCAAAAAGTTGTTTGAGCAGGCACGACCATATTATCAGTATAGAATAAAAGTGCTTTTTTCTCAATTTCAGTTAAACTGCTTTTGGTTCTCTTAGAAAAAAAATGGCAGCATATCCACGCAGTGAATGATGGAGAGTGGGGCGAAGAATTCGTCCGTCCATTCGTTCTTGCTTCCGTCCGTCCATGCGTCCGTCAGTGTGACCGTCCATGCGTCCATCAGTCCGTCCGTGCGTGCGTCTGTTCGTGCGTCCATCCCTGCATCCATCCATGCATCTGTCTATGTGTCCGTTCGTCCATCTATTCAACACTCCAAGTACCACCATCTCGCATCTTTTCATCATATATTCCCCATATAGAAGCACCGCCATCCAGCGGACATTCCAAGGACTATACGAGAGGTGGCACACGCACACTTTCTTACGGCTTGCGCTTCGGGTCCACTTCCCACCTTTAACCACCTCGAGTTCATGGTATATGCTAGTTCACTGTATTCATGGCACTGCGGCCGAATGCTCGCTAAACCTTTCGAAAACCAAGGAGGTTACGCCCAGCGAGTATGACGTAGCAAACTTTTTCACTCAGATAGTGCTAAATGTACATGCCAATGGCTGCTAATGGGAAATGAGAGGCGGAGAATTCGGCTTTTACTTTCTTACGGCTTGCGCTTCGTATCTACTTCCCATTTTTAACCACCTCGAGTTCATTCATGGTATATACAAGTTCATTGTATTCATGGCACTGCGGCTCAACGCTCGCTAAACCTTTCTAAAGCTAAGGAAGTTACACCCAGCGAGTATAACGTAGCAGCCCTTTCTTGTCAGATAGTGCTCAATGTACATGCCAATGGCTGCTCATGGTGATCGCAGCCTGCGCGTTAACTAAAAGCCGAATGCTCCTGTCTCTCATTCCCCATTAGCAGCCATTGACATGTACATTGAGCACTATTTTTTATTGTTCAACAACGCTTAGAAGAAGCCTCTCACCGGCACCACCTTGGAGGTCAAAATGTTATACTTGTTACATACTACGGGGGACGAACGGGTGCCGCTATAAGGAGCTTCGCCCCTAAAACGCCTCATACATTTTTTGGCGCAAACAGGTGAATTTTTTGTGACAATGCAACGTGTATAACTTGAGCATTTACAGCGACTTACGTTTTATTCGTCAGTACTGAGAAATTGGCAGACCTCACGTACGATGAAATCGATTATATGCGAAGCACGAGTGAGTAATAATGATATGTCCCTTTAAAGTCAGCATAACGTTACAAGACGGACGTAAATTAGGCCATACATGACTGCTATGTCATGATTAACATATTTAGACGTTTCAATTACCTTCTTCGTCTATTCACGTCACGTGATACGAAATTTGTTATATGTGGAGTTAGCGAAACGGCTGCGAGCACGCTATGAGCGTAGCATGTAGTAATGTATGCATGACACGCATGCCATGATTATCATGTTTGATGGTGTCATTTACCTTCATCGTCTATTCACATCACGTCATACCAACTTAGATATATGTTGAGCTAGTGAAACGACCGCGAGTGTGCTATGAGCGTAGCATGTTGTCATGCTGTTACATTGCACGAATCTCATGGTTTTCATCTTTGGATCAGTCGCATATATACCTTTATCATCCATTCACGTACCGTGATACCAAATTCGGTATTTGTGAAGCTAGCGAAAGAACCACGAGCGCACCATGAGCATGGCGTGTGGTCATGATTTACATGACTTGAAAACCGTGAAATGAGTGTCATGCATGATTTTCATGTTAGGGTCTGTCACTTGTGTTCGCCATGCAGTCCTGTCATACCATGCCAGTTTTGCAACATGCCATGAAAAAGGAAATCACCGTAAGAGCAGCAAGACCATAAAATATGAGTCATGGCATTCATGTCTTACATGTCATGGTTTTAATGTTATGACTACTCACTTATGCTCGTCATGCAGTCATGTTGTGCCATACCAGTTTTCGTATCTATGCCATTATCGAAATGGCCGGGAGAGCTAAATGTTGTAGGTGGCTAGACAGACAGACAGACAGACAGACAGACAGACAGACAGACAGACAGACAGACAGACAGACAGACAGACAGACAGACAGACAGACAGACAGACAGACAGGCGGGCGGGCGGGCGGGCGGGCGGGCGGCAGGCAGGCAGGCAGGCAGGCAGGCAGGCAGGCAGGCAGGCAGGCAGGCAGGCAGGCTGAAATTGACTGCAGTTCGCTTACAATGGGGTTCTCTCTCTCTTCTCCTTTAATCCCCTCACCCCTTCCCCCAGTGCAGGGTAGCAAACCGGACGTGCGTCTGGTTGACCTCCATGCCTTTCATTTCTTCCCTTCCTCCTCCTCCTCGCTTACAATGTATTGCCTTTAAAAAGCCACACGCAGAGGACAAAATAATTCAATATATAGTTTATTTTCTTGGTAATACAGAAGAGTCTAGTGCACGCATTCTCCCCTGTACTGTATTACAATTGCAAGAATGATAAGTCAGCTGTGCTTAAAGCCCGCAAAATTCTTGGAAAATTTGTGTGTGTGTGTGTCGCATTCGAGAATACATTCAATAGGCCTTTTGGTGGTGTCCAATATTGAGGACGAAGGGCTGCACCATATAGCAAGCTAACGAACAGCTCTCCTCGAACCCCGTTTTGTTTTCTGCACACCTTTTTATCTCTTCACCCTGTAAGTAGTTATAACACACTGCACGTGGTACAGTTATAATCGAGTACAGTTCTAAGTCAGTGACTTCTGTTTGGACCAGCTATGGCGGTCTAGTGGTTGCGAAACCCGCTACTCACGAGATTGAATCCAGGCCATGGCGGCCGCCTTTTCAATGGAGACTAGAATGCGTAAGGCCTATTTACTTAGATAAGGTGCACGTTAAAGACACCCAGATGGCTCAAGCTTCTGTAAACCTTTATTTATTTATTTATGGAATACTGCGGACAAAAAGTCCAAGCAGGGTGAGCATACATGAAACACACTAAATAACAGAATGAAACAAGGTTGCAAAGCGTTTCTTACACAATTTCTTTGCTATAAGACAGAGGGGTTATGACTTTTAAAAAAAGTAACAATTCAACAACAAGGTGATAATACTATTCAAGGAAGTCATGGAAGAAGAGTATTTACACAAATGGTCAAGGGCGTTGAGGAAATGCTTCGGTTAGTTTATTCCAATCATCTATTGTTAGTGGGAAGAAGGAGTACCGAAAAGTATCAGTCTTTGCGAAGATTGGCGTTAGGGAATGAGGAAAGTAGTGTCGAGTGGGTCTGCTTAACGTGGTATTTCTAAATAGTGAAATAAAAGTTAGGAACATGAAACCCCAACTAATAATATTATTATGAGTTCTCTTTTGTAATACTATAGCAATGAAGCACAAATCACTTAATTTGATTGCTGCAGTATGGATGATGCTTGAAGTGGACACCTTGCCTTTTTGTTCCTCGAACAGTAGTTCAAAAGAAGTGCCTCAAAGGCAAGCTGATGCGTCACTACTTCAATAAATGGACGACTTGTGCCGAACGGAAATCTAGGACTGTCTGATACAATTATGACTTTTGCAAACTTCCAATGTTTTCCAGGAGAGTACTGTCGCAAAAGCGGAACTCAGCTTTTACCTCAATGGTCTTAAAGGATTTCCGTGCGTGGAAGCATAAAAAAAAAGCAATGAAACGTCATTCTATATTTGTATCGAAGTGTCCTCTTTACCTATACATTCAGCACACTTTATTTTACGTGAAAGTATTCATATGTAATGTGATTTTCTTGAGTAAGAGATGAAAGCCCGAAAAAATTTAGTTCGCTCCTTCCTTTCCGAAAGCAAGTGCCATGAATCACCCTTTAAGGAGGTGCATTTCTGGAGTGTACTGTGGCGACATTTATGCTTAAAAATGCTACTGCTTACAGGAGTCTGCAGCATTCTTCAGGTGAAGCGGATGGTCCTACAACAGCAGTTTTACCCCCAGCTGTAATAAAGCGGAATTGAATTGACTACGGCTTCACGATGGTAACGCATTTTGGAAACGAATAATAAGACAGTGAATATTATGGTTGTTAATCCATCGCTAAGGTTGTTCTTTCCTTTATTATAAGTGTTGACTGAACACGCTACTCATATAACATGACGGAAGTTGACGCTAACTCTTCAATTTATTTTTTTCTCGCTCTGAAGGTGAACAACCTTGTTTTTTTCCCCCCAACTGATTCTCACCGCTTCCAACACATATTTAGCATCTCATTATGTAGTAAAAACGTGAAGTTTGAGTCGCGATGGTAAAAAAAAAAGTTCTCGGTGATTATGATACCTACTAATGTGAAATTTGTGCGAAGCTTCGTACACGTTTTCACTTCCTGATATACTGCCTATACGACAATGTGTCAAGTGTGGAACGTTGCAAATGAATCGATGGGTGGCGCGTAGAGTGCTTCGCTAATCTAGATATTGGCGATGTGCAACAGGTAATATCTATATTTACAGCAGCTGCCGCTGACCACACACCTTCCGTGCGGATTACTCTGTCGGTCGTTATCTCGCCATCTACTGCGGCATATCTCTGCGCTGTGACGTTACGTGAGTGCATGTATGCTTCCCCTCTCTTCCTTTCCTCTTCTGTCAATTCCCCCTTTCCTTCTCCTAGTGCAGGGTAGCATACCGAATATGCCAGACTGTTTAACATCCCTGGCTTTCTTCTCAATTGTTTTCCTTTTGTTTTTTTCCTCTTCCATTTTCTCCATGCTCTGCTTGCATGTGTCGCTATGTTCATTCATTCAATGACTACAGACAAGGAGGCACGCTGATGCTGCATGCAGGAGGAAGATGAAAAAAAAACTTGATAACGCGCAGAGAAAAAAAAAACACTATTCAGGAGGCGCAACCACTCCGAGTTTATATAACAGGTGATGAAACACTCAGGTACCGTTGAAAAGGGGCCGCTGCGGTTAAGTTGCATTGCGGAGCTGTGATGAGCAGACACATGATTCTACTATAATCTATATACTATGATACTGTTTCCGTCCAGGGGATGCAGAGCAGTATGGAGGAGAGGCTTCTTATTCGTGCAAAGCGGGCAGTGACACAAGAAGGGCTCAACATTTTCATCGACAGCGCAGCCGTTGCACTAAGCGCTGTCAGCCATCTAAACCTTGAATGACCCAACGCAGAAACAGGGGTTGAATAGCTGTGCGCTAA
The DNA here is from genome assembly GCF_043290135.1 of Rhipicephalus microplus. NCBI lineage: Eukaryota > Metazoa > Arthropoda > Arachnida > Ixodida > Ixodidae > Rhipicephalus > Rhipicephalus microplus. The sequence goes on from NC_134702.1 coordinate 55,272,482, forward strand.
GGTGTTGTTGCCATCGTATGTATGCTATTTAAGCCAACGCTTCTACAAACGTTTATCAAAGAAGCACGACAGAAAAAGCTTTTTTTTTCAATAAGAGGAGGGGTGCGCCGGTTAATAAGAGCAAATATAAAGCAGCGCTATAATCGTTTTTTTTTTGTACAGCGAGAACTGTTAGGAGATTACATCAGAGACAATTTCGGCATCGTAGTTCTCCATCGCAGCTGATGTTCGTAATCACAGTAACATATAAAAAACAACGACGTAAGAACTAATGTCCAGGAGGAAGCGGCGATTGAACCTGGCTCCCCTCCTTGGCAGCCCGGTCTTTTGCCACTGAGCTATGTCGTTTTTTTTTTTTTTGATCTGAGACGTCCCACACACTAAGAGAAAATAATTATATTACAATTCACAACAAAAATGCCCAACAGAAATGGCAAAACAAAGATGAAACAACAAATAATACCAAGACTGACAAGGGCTGAATAATAGCATGATTAGACAGCCACCACAGTATAAAAAATAAACCCTTTGATCGGCTCTTGAAACTCCGTTGCAAACTGACCCTACGCAGGCTTCATGTCGGGTAATGAATCGGGTTAACATGTATGATCAAGCGTTTAGAACGGCAAGTAACAACCAGGCAATACACAATGTGAATTGCATGACGAGTTGGTCGTTGATTGCTGCATTTCGCAACAAACGCCTCAGATATACCTTTCCATTGTCGTCAGCCATGGCACCAGAAAAGTTCACGTAATATCTAACAACTGTGTAGCGGGTACCACACTTCTTATAAGAATAACAAATAATAATATAGTAAACACTTCATGTAGTTTATTGCGTATTGGGAACCATGAAAGAGTGCATGTTATAGTTGCTCCAACAGTGTTTCAGAAAAAAAGACTAAATAGGGCCGACTTGAAAAAAAAATTCTGTTTTCACTGTGATAGTGTGCGAAGGCCTGGCGTTTTCTTTTTTTAAGTATATATACTCTGTTGGACCTCCGAGCCTTACTGTTGCGGCGCGGCTCACATCGAGCAAAGCACACGTCTTGCCAGATGAAAGGCTTTAATGGAACTCAAGAAGAAAGAAAAAGACAAGGTTGAGCCGGTGCTGCCACAAGGCCAAGCGTCAGCTCGTGAGGAAGCTCGATAATGATGATGACTGCTCTTCTGCTGCGAGGGATGAATAAAGGAAGTCACAACAGTCTCCCGTGCCAACAGATGACGCTAGGTGGCTTCCAATGGGTACATTAGCTGCACAGGACGCTTCACAACAGTGCCGTCGGGCAAGCGTAGAAAGCAAGTCCTCACGATGCCATCCCGTCCACCGATCAGTTCTTCTATGCGAACCAAGCTCCACAGTTGCCTTGGACGATGTTTTTCTTTGAGTAGAACTACATTGCCTTTCTTCAACATGTGATTTATTTTTGCTTGGTTGAATGTATATTTCCTGAGTTCATTGGGGTACTCCTTTAAACAACGAGCCCAGCGAGTTTGCATATCCTCTTCCCTCTTGCTCCAAAGTTTCTTCAGTTGATCGTTGGCCCACTCGGTTTTGATTTTGAGGTCGTGAGGTGGTAGCGTTGTCAGTCTTCTTCCAACGAGAAAATCTGCTGGAGATAGAGGGTGCGGCTCATTCACGTCATTGTACACATATGTTAAAGGCCGAGAATTTATTACTGCTTTCACTTCCGTTAGTAAAGTGACCAACTCTGTCTGATTTTCCAAACGTTGACCAAGCATCTTCTGCAAGCAAGTCTTCACAGAACGTACGAGTCTCTCGTAAAATCCGCCCCACCAAGGAGCACTCGAGCAAATAAATTTCCACTGAATACTCGAGGAAGAAAAAAATGCAAGTACATTGGGATGCCGTATTGTTCGCCAGAGCTTCTGTAGATCTTTGGACGTTTTGACGAAGGTTCGGGCATTGTCACTGTAAATTGTGTGAAAGAGGCCTCGGCGTGATACGAATCTCGGATGTGCACAAAGGAATTCACCGTGGTCAAATCTTCAACAAGTTCCAAGTGAACAGCTTTTGTTACAGCACAAGTAAAAAGAGCGATGTAAGAGCGCTGGTGAAGATGCCCTCTGATGTAAAATGGACCCGCAAAATCTACTCCACTTACAAGAAATGGAGGGGTTTGATTACAACGAGCCTGGGGCATACAAGGTGAAACTTGCTCAACTGTGTAGACTGTAGGCGTTTGCAGATGACACACCGTCGTTTTTTTTCACCAGCTGTCGTAATTGTGGAATCCAGTATAGTTCCCTGATTTGAGTGAGTGTGTCTCGTATTCCTCCGTGGAAGACTTTTTTGTGAGCATGATTGATGAATACTGTGAGCATGATTGATGAATACAATAACGAGGTGAGAGTCTTTCGGTAGGAGGATTAGATGGCGAGAACCGTACGAGTCTACCGTCACCTGAACTTTTTATTGTACCCGAAGCAGCCAGTTGTTGTCGAGGAAAAATTTTAATTGTCCAAGTGGACTTTGGAAAGGAATCGGATTCTAGTTTGCGACGCAGTTGGCTTCGTTACCAAAGTGAGCTCTCTGTTCTACGCGAATCAAGTAGCACTCCGCCTGTTGAATTTCTTCAGCAGACAGCTCCTCGAACCTATCACTTTCCTTCTTCAACTTTTTAACATAATGGAAAACCCATGTCATTACTCTTACAAGTTTTGTGAGGCTGCTGTATCGTTTGCTACAATCAGCGTTGGCATCGATGTTCTCTTGGTAATAACGTGGATAATGATTGCTGGCCCCGTCTCAGCTGCCTAGAGTTTTCCGTTTTCGAGGTCAAGTTTTCCTCTGAATTCAGGCCAGCATGTATGAGACATGGCAAGCCATCCGGGTCCATACCACCACAACTGTGATCCACTCAGTTCGTGCACAGTCAAGCCTCGAGTGAGCTAATCTACAGGGTTTTCTTTTCCATGACAAAATTGCCATCGAGAATATTCTGTCAAATTTCTGATCGCCTGCGATCTCTTCCGTACAAATGCCTTCCAAGAAAGGGGTTTTTTGTAAATCCAGCAAAGAGTAATCTGGGAATTGGACCAAAAAGTTTCGTCACCAATGCCCAGGTCACAGTTCTTGATGATGTACGCTTATAAGTGGGCTGCAAGAAAAGCTGACATCAATTTCATCCTCGCCAAGGTGACCGTCTTTAACGGCGCAACTGTTGTCCTTGTCATTATTAGTATAGTGTGGACGGTACCACTTGAGTCGACTGTACAAACGTAGGCTACAGCACCGTATGCTGACTCACTTGCGTCGGAAAAGATGTACAGTTCTCCCTTTTGATAAGTTCCTTCGCTTCCCGCTGCGAGGAACCTTGGAATACTGATCTCATTTAGCATGGCTACCTCCTTGCTCCATTTTTTCCAGACAGCTGACAGCTTCATTGGCATGGTGTCGTCCCAGCTGAGGTTTTCTCTCCAGAGATCTTGTAGGAAGATCTTCGCCCTTGCTATAAATGTTGATAGAAACCCGAAGGGGTCGTAGATTCTTGCAACAGCTTGGAGCACAAAGCGTTTGGTAATTCGATGCTCCTCCATGAACTGTAGAATATCCTGGGGCATAAACGAAAAGGTACCTGTCTGTTTGTTCCAATAAAGTCCCAGGACTTTCAGAGGTCCAGAAGGTGAGCAAAGTGCCGCGCCGTGGTGGTCTAGGGGCTATGGTACTCGGCTGCTGACCCGCAGGTCTCGGGTTCTAATCCCCGCTGCGGCGGCTGCATTTCCTATGGAGGCGGAAATGTTGTAGGCCCATGTGCTCAGATTTGGGTGCACATTAAAAAACCCCAGGTGGTCGAAATCTCCTGAGCCCTCCACTACGGTGTCTCTCATAATCATATGGTTGTTTGGGACATTAAACCTCACATATCAATCAGTCAATCAATCAATCAATCAATCAATCAATCAGTCAATCAATCAATCAATCAATCAATCAATCAATCAAGGTGTGTAAAGTGATTTCTCGGAAGAAGTGATTCCTTGTACGAAGACGGCAGATACAACGAGGTCGTTGCTGCTCCATTTACGAATGTTCATCGAAGCATCTTCGGAGATTTCAATTGTCTCTTTATGCATTTGAATAGCGTGTTCAATTGTGTCAGCGCCAATAAGAAGATCATCCGTATATATGGAGTCTTGCAATGGACGGGTTCGAAGGAAAGCGATTTTTTTCGGACCTGAAATGGTGCTTTAAGGTAGCAGTCAATAGGAAAGGACTTGAAGTAGCTCCAAAGAGCACTCTCGTCATTCTCCAAACTTCTGTTTCCGGCAGTGGGCTGTCCACTTGAGGTGAAGTCTTGAACCACAAGAAGCGAAGCGCATCTCTGGAGTGTTCTTGCAAGAGAATTTGAAGGAACCCTTCTCAACATCAGCATTAATTGCTATCTTGTAGCGTCGAACACGAAGCAGTAGCGTCACTACGTCGGGATTTAGATTTGGGCCGGCTTCTAGATTGTCGTTTAAGGACTTCATTCCAGATTCGTGAGGCGAAGCGTGGAACATGATGCGTACCTTTGTAGTAGGTCGGTCCTCACGCATGACGGCTCGGTGTGGCATATAATACCGGGGTGCAGATGGTTGGTCTTCTTTTGTAGGTACCTTTTCAGCATATTCTCCTTCGAGGTATATTCTAATAGTTGCTTCGTATTGTTTTAAAAGCTCACTATCTTTGTTAAGCTTCTTCATCAAACTGTGCAGACGTTTGAGTGCAACTGCGTAGTTTTTACCCAGAGCAACCCTTCATTTTCACGGTAGTGCCACTTCATATCGATTGCTTTTCTTATTGGTGTTGTTCTCAAAATTTGCCAGCACCGATTCGGCGACCGTTGTTCCTACATTTTTGGCCTGGATACCGGTTCTTTCTATATCCCAGAAACGAGTTAGAAGTTTCGAGATATCTTGCTCGGTCACTGTGGATCGTAGGACTGTGATACTGGCACACTGTGTAACATCGGCTGCAGTAGACAATGGTCTTTGCACAGGCCATCCCAGTTTCGTCTTGACAGCTTTCAACTTTTCGAACACAGGCTTCACGGTTCCAGTTACTATATCCCAATAATAGTCTGATCCAACAAAGACCGTAATCTGTTTGTCTTGAACTTCTTGTAAAGAGAGAGCTCGCGTATCCAAGTGCATCTTGTTTATTTCCCTTATAACGTTTTCTTCTGGTACCGGAATGCATCCAGTGCATATCGTGTCCACCACCAGTGCCTCTATTGAAATCGGAAACTTCTGGTGCGCAGGGAGAATCGATACATGTACCTTCTTTATGGCTCTCCGTATATCATCGCCCCCAAACATTCCGATGGGCAACGTTTCCTCTTCTATTAGTTCACATCCAACTCTTCTGTAAGCTTTGGTTGTAATGAAGCTCCGCTGACTTCCACCATCAAAAAAGACTCGGTAGCGACCGGATGATTTGGCGCCTAATACGGCGGCTGTCAGACTCTGCAGCATTACGACTGACCTTGCCTGCTTCGACACCAGATTGACCGATCCAGATATTACCTTCTTGTCGTTTTTGATGTCGTCGGATGCGCAAACAGATGTTGCGTGCCTTCTTGCGCACTTGCCACATTTTAACCGGCTTCTGCAATCTTTTGCCATGTGGCCCTGCTTTAGGCAACGAAAGCATCTTGCCCCTTTTATGAGCATCTCCCTTTTGTTTGAGAAGTCGATATCTTTCGTATCACAGACTTCGGCAGAATGCTTTTCAGACCGGCAAAACAGGCATTGTTGTGGTTTTTGTTGAGCTTTGTAGAGCAGCTGTCGTAGAAACGTCACGTGGATGACTGGGTTTTAGTCTTCCCTTATCTGGGGCTCGACAAGTTTCCGTTACGTATTGTTCAGCAACAGCTTCCCGACAAGTGATTTGAAGTTCGATGAATTCCAGAAGCATTCGAAGATTGTTATCTTCTAGAACCGTTACACTGTTTGAATTGCCTTGCGTATTCGAAGACGATGCAGCCGACGAGGATGCCTTGTGCATCTCGTGGAAACGCAGCACCATGTCCGTCGGTAGAACTCTTAGCAGGATTTCCCGAAGCATGGAGCAATAAGCTGTCGAGTTTGTGCCAAGCGCCTTGAGGCTTCAAATATGAACCTGTACCTTGTCGTTTACTAAAGTAGCTTCAGCTTACGAACGTCTGCTGACGACGACACCAGCAAACCTTGCAAATGGTCGTGTACAATGATCTGTTCATCTCCGAAACGCTTCTTTAGGATTTCAATAGCGTCTTTAAAGCACTCTTCGGTTGTAATCCCGTTATGGCTGACGCGGCCGCTCTGGTAACCACAGTGTTCAAATAGTAGAACTTGTCAGCTGTGCATAACTCACTGTTGTTGTGGACTCCTGATGTAAACTGCATCCAAAATCTCATTCGGCCATAGTCTGCGGTTACCATCAAATTTCTAGTTCTAGTTGGGGAAGCTTGCTCTTGCCAGATGATAACGGGTGAGCGTTCGTAAGGAGTGGGGCTGGAGGAGCCAGACATTCGTTCAGCTTGACTCGTAGATTCGCTGTGAGAGTAACAACCTTGTCGCAGTATTCTCCAGCGTCTAACGTCTCACTGTCCAACAGGTCATCTGGTGTCTCTTCGAAAATTGCCTCATCCACTTTCTGTATCTGACCATAAAACGAGCTTATTCGTTCGAGGAATACACTTACTGCTGCTGCCGTGATGACTTGATTTACACGCAAGTGGTCTTCCGCCTCGGACAACAGGACATCCAGTTGGGACCACAGGCTGTGGCGTCGTCTTTGATATCGTTCCATTCTGCTGCCCGCAGTCGATGTATCTCGCCAAGATTGCAAGCGCCGTCTTCCGAGGTGTTTCGGCTCCTAACGCCAATGATGTTGGCGTCGTCAAAGGTCCCGGGTTTTCGGCACCATGTGTTGAACCTATGAGCCTTATTTGGCCCCCCGTTGGGCGCCAAAGATAACGATCTTAGAATGCTTCTGGAATTCTTCGAACTTCAACTGACTTGTCGGGAATCTGTTGCTGAACAAGACGTAACGGAAACTCGTTAAACTCCAGATAAGGGAGGACCATATGTTGGACCTCTGAGCCTTACTGTTGTGGCGCGGCTCACATTGAGCAAAGAACATGTCTTGCCAGATGAAATGTTTTAATGGAACTCAAGAAGAAAGAAAAAGACAAGGGTGAGCCGGCGCTGCCACGAGGCCAAGCGTTAACTCGTGAGGAGGCTCAATAATGACGATGACTGCTCTTCTGCTGCGAGAGATGAATAAAGAAAGTCACATCACACTCCACTTTAATTGATGCGGTCATGTTCTTTCGCTCTAATGACGAAATAAAAAATGCAAATATGGTTTACGATAAACTAGTAGTTGATAGGTTGCAATAAGCTAACAGAAGATGCAGAAAAACAGGAAAAGGTCACATGGTTTCATTTCTTGCGCCAGATACATCTTGCTTGTGCGCTTTCTTAACGAGCATTAACGCGAATCATTTGATGCAAAGGTACCTTTCTAAGTACCTTACCCTATCGTGGAGGTTCAAAGGTAAATGGCAAGCACACCTTTCTGCAAAGGCAGATCTGCAGTCAGGCATTTACAAATTGCAAAAGCAGATGTGCCTCAATGTTTCAAAATGATGAGCACAATGATACAGGATACAGACACAGTCAGAAAGCTTTAAACGGCAATTCCTCCGCATTGAATGACGCTGCTGCACAATACACATGCTGCAACTTGTTAGGCAGGCGCATTTGGTGTTGTATGAAAAGATAACGTGGTGGTTTCTTGAGTTTTGTATTTCACAAAACTTCAATAAAGTGTGCTGCAACTTAGTTGTTCCTTTAACCATAACGGAGCTTCAAGAGTGCTTTCGGTCTTTATATTGTACTTATCGACGTTGAAATAGTAGAATTTAGGTTTGTGAATGCTCCTTTTGTTTCAAATTTACGCTCACTGTTCGCCTGTGTTTTTTCACCACTGTGTTGTTCGTGGAGGTGAATCCATGAACTTAAATCTCGATCACTGAGACTGAATCGGGCATATGTCATGATTATTTATGAGCTATGCGAATTTGCTAGTCTCCTTGAAGCAAACCATGCCTCCAGAATAAGACATTTCCTTTAGCCATTGCTTTCATACATTTTTTTTACTTTCAAAAAAGAAGAGGAGCCGCGATGTGCGCACGAAGAAAAAACTACGCAAATGAAGATTGAGAAATCCATCAGAAGAAAGGTAAACATAAAAAAGAATATACATTACGCTTTGGCCATTTGAAACATACCTATGAAAAAGTAAAAAAAAATATTTGCTGTTATATATAATTTATTGCGGATCAGACATCGAAAAAGAATATAGACATCGAAAACCTAATGAGACCTGTTGCGTGGGTTAAACAAGAGGGAAACGTCCTGTTTCGTCGCGTAAGCTACACCAGTCGAGGATTAGCAGTTTTGCGTGGCTTACTGAAAGCTGCGCATGCCTGAGAAACAGTCACGACACACAACGCAGGGCTGGCGCGCCGGAGAGCCCTTGAAAGCTCCTGGTGTTACGTGTCACTAAATGGGCTGGCGCTTGACTCGCGTGAGTTCGCTCGCTACTGCGTCCGCGCATCTTTCCGTCTGCCCGTGCATCCATGCATCCATTCCATTGTAAGTTCCTCCGTCTGCCCACCTGTCCGTCTGTCCATTCGTACCTCACGCTAGGTATATCCTGGCATAGCCAAGCTAAGCCACTGATAATTTTTTTTAGAATAAGCGAAATTGATGTAGCAAGTAAGCCCTGGAAATCTTACTGCAATCTCATTGAGGCGGCAATCATTTCGTAGAAATCGCGAATAAATGCGTTATATCAAGAGTTACGCATCATCAGCTGTGCTGGTGGCACATGTAAAACGCCTGTTGCCCTTGAAATGTTGGCTGTCCATTCCACAACAATAAACACTACATATTCTCTGATATGACTCAGGGATCTCTAGAAAGAGAGCGAACAAATTGAAAGAAGGGCAAGGTGGTTAACCAGAATCGTAGAATCTGGTTTGTTACCCTGTTCAAAGTGAAGAGGGAATGTGGAAGGGAGATGAGAACGAAAGTGAAGAAAAAACAGACTAGGTAAATAGAAAACAAAAACAAACGCGGCTCGCTACAGCCTATACAATACACCACTGCGATGGAAAGAGTTCAACAAAGACTTGACAGATTTTCTGTGCGAAGACAGCTGGGGTTGGCATTCGAACACTGCGCTGTTGACAAGCGTCTGTCCTGAAGGTGGGCTGACGCAGCAGCTAGTGGCAGTCTGTGCGCTCTGTAGTGAGAGCAGTGACAAAGAACGTCCTGTATCACTTCATCGCAGCCGCACTCATCGCAAGCTCTGTGTAACCTAGTTTTCCACGAATGCGACAACAAATGGTGCTAACACTTCGGATCACTGAAATGGCCGTCTGTGCTGTAACATGCGTGCCGGCTGCAAGTCAAAGAAGGAGTGACCTTTTACACGGTAGCGTAGTAATGGTACCTGGTACACCTCGGCTATGTGCACAGTACTTCATTACACGAAGACCTCAATCTAGCTCACAAGACTTTGTTCAACGTGCGGCATAGGCCACTGGCCACTGAATCCTTTGCATGAAATTGATGTGCAAAGGGCTCGGGATACTCCAGAATTTATTATGGGTCAGATGGAAGTTCCATTATTTTTTTGTCTCTCATCAATCTAATTAAATATTGCACTGAGTGCTTAACAGCAGAATGACTTATGAAAATGAGTTAACGGGTGTGATAACCTAAGAAGCTTCGTTTTCTTGCGCATACATTACGTGCGACTTACACTTACAAGAATTCCTTGGTAATTAACGTATATATAGAGTGTTCTGTACTAGTACTGGGTGCTTTGTCGTTTATTATTCTGAAAATAAGATATATCTTGTAGAGAGTGCACATTGCTCAGTGTAAAATGGTTGACAGTAGATACACCGGGCTGTTTTGCACGAGAATTCACTCCTTTCATCAACAGCATTCTATCGCGTTCGTACTCTAATGCCAAAGTTCGTACTTTTACTCGCTAAAAATCATCACATGACTCGTTCTATGTGATATAAAGAAAACATGCAAGAAACCACTAAGTGTGAAAAATGTTACACATTTCTGTCAAATGCACGCATTTTCTAATAAACTTGAAATATTTCACTTCACCCTTGAGGCGCCCAGTCCAAAAAATATGTTGCCTGATCAAAATATTTCAAGAAAATACTATAACAAGTGGACTTCTCAGGAAACAATGGTTAACAAGTACCTTACCGAATGACCTCGTAATCTAAAACACACCGGTCAAAAGGGTGGGTCTTACGTAAACTTGTGTAATCTTAATCTCTGGCCTCAAATAACTTGCGGTGCTTGCTCTTAAACTCACCTTTTTCTGTGCGCTTCAGTGTGCTTATAGGCAACGTCGCAAAATGCTATAATCCTACGCGTTCGCGACACACGTCTATAACCTCGTGTAAAAGAAAAAGCAATCGTTACAGGTGCTGCTCTAGTGAATAACTCCTTGAGGGTAAATTTTTTTAACCTGAGAGAAAAAGAGAGAATCAAGTGCGACAACGCAGCAAGAGTAAGAAACCTTAATCCGTCGAAATTTCAATCTTTGCAGCTTCATTTCCACACGAGGTTTTTTCGCATCTTTCACTGTGGAGATTTGATTTGTGGGGTTTACAGTCCCAAAACCACCATTTGTTTATGAGAGACGCCGTAGTGGAGGGCTCCAGAAATTTTGACCACCTGGGGTTCTTTAACGTGCACCTAAATCTGAGCACACGGGCCTACAACATTTCCGCCTCCATCGGAAATGCAGCCGCCACAGCTGGGATTTGATCCCGCGACCTGCGGGTCAGCAGCCTAGTACCTTAGCCACTAGACCACAGTGGCGGGGCGTGTGGATATTTCGGCGAGGCTTCAAAATAAACAAAGGAATAAATGGCGCCATTATTTCATTCTTTAAGGCCACATGAAGCGTTCCTAAGCTTTTGTTTGCGTTGATTTTAACGGCGTTTTTTTTACGGCACTCGACAATGTATTAGTTGCTACATTTTCTGCAGCACTTCGACCATTGACTAGCGCTACAACCATTACGACTCAGTGTTCACGGTGTGAGCTCGCCTCGTTGCGCTTTGTAGCGCCATTGATATCATTGATGGCTGACGCTATCTTACGTTGAGAGAACCTTATTATGCCAAGACTGACTTATGTACAGTCCGGGTTGTGAATCTCTATAGTTTTTACGAGTCACCATTGATCTCCATAAAAAATGCCCGGTGTGATACAAGCGCCGAAATCAGCGTTTTTCTTGAAGTTGTGTGTGTAGACGAAAACACAAATATGTTCGGGATTTCACAGGAGGAAGGCTTTTAGTTCTAGTCTAAAAGCTGAATCGCGCATCTTCACTATGGTTCGGGCAACTTTTCTCCAGCATGTCGACGATGTGGGTGCACTTTGAAGATGCGGACAGGAAAAAGACATGTGTGCACTGTCAATTACCTGTCCACGTCTTCAAAGCGCATCCACATCGTCGACATGCAGAACCAACTTGCCCAGTTAAGTGCTGACAAGCTTTTCCTGTAGCTTATGCATTTTCTGTTTGTTTAAGCATTGCCACTATCAGTAGTAACACAGAGAAAAGGGTCGCGCTCATTGGAACGTCCCGACGGATATTATGCACGGTGCCTGTGAGCCACGCGAGCCGTGTTACCTACAGCAGTGGCTTCACCTGTATCTCCAGTGTGTGTCGAGCCCCCTTATGTAGTTGCTTGACGTTTCTCCAAACACATTCTGAAGAATGCGCCAGAAATGATAAAGTATTGAATCCAAACGCACCACGAGAACACCGCGAGCACCATTGAAGAAGCATAACCTGAAATGCCCCACCGGAAGTCTGCTAAAGTAGGCTGTTCGGCACGAGCCAGTTTGTTCACAAACACCGAAACCGTCTTACATTCTCGGGGTAACTACTACAACCACACTTTATAAGTACCCACTACGCTATAAATAATCGTAATTTTCGTGTAGTAAGCCGGAAATCGGTATGTTATCCTTCGTCCTTCTTCGGAAAAGTGTAGTTTCCGCGATACACTTTCAAGAAGTTTTGTGAAAATTTTTATGCAGTGTCTCACGACGAGAAAGAATTTTGCCTGAAGTGGGTATGCGCCACCGTTATTAGGTGATCAAGAACTAGCTTCGTCATTGTGACGCATGCTTCGAAAAATGAATAAAAGTATGCACTTGGGGTATTTCCTCCTATTCTAGATTAGTCATACATTTCTACGCATTCCAGATTTTGTACCCATCTTTGTAGCAGAGGTTTTTGCGATAATTTTGGCTTCATAAAAATTCACAGCATAAACTTATTTGGCCATAATTTTAATTGATTCGCTCTCGGTGCGTTCTTCTCTCATCGCAAATGGGAACTCCCACGTGCTCAGTACTTCGAAATCATTAGTTCCACCGTATATAGAGTCGGTTAAATTGGTTTGGGTACCAGGGCATAAACGACTCTTCCTTAATGAAATGACGGATGCGTTAGCTAAGTCATGGTTAAATGGCCCTGCTAATCACATATTACCAGCATTCAAATTCATGTGTAGGGGCTAGATTCAGGTGAAAACTAATGGTAGAAGAATTTTTTTGCCATCCATTATAAACACATTGGAGTTTGAACACTTGAATCATTGTTGTAACAGTACGATAGGTCACACACGTACAGTTGAAGTCGGCATCACTAGGCCGAGATGTCAAACTCCTTATCTCAATTTTTATTTACACAGAGTTGGTCTGGCTGCTTCCCATAATTGTTGGTTTTGTGTAGTCTCAGGGACAACAGACCAATATCGGATATATTAAAATATACGCTGCATTGCACAAGATCACATTAGATGCAGTCTTCCATCTCGTAAGATTGTAGTTAAATCTACTTTTTGGGGGGCTTTGTCCCTAAGATTCAGTGACAGGGAAGTTGCCGATGCCTTGCAAGAGTTTATAAAAGCTTCAATGATATTCATACTGTAGAACATAATATTACTCCTAAATTACTTTTGCCCGAATTGCTTTTTTATTCATTTATTTATTGTTGTTGCTGAAATGATCGACTCCAGTTTTTATATTCGTTATCTTTAATTGTCCATTTTAATATTTAATTTTTTACCTTGATTTCTCTCATTAGTTTTAAAGACGTGAGCTCACAAATTAACAATATTTTGTTAGAAGTACCCAGTTCTTGACCAATCCACCGGCGTGGGGGCGTGCCACAGTTTCGAGGCTCTTCCTTTCATCGTTGCTTTTATAATGAATTGGAGCATTAGACGACTCACTCGTTATGAAATTTATCATTGTCGTATATGGTTGTTTTTTTGGTGTTTCGTCTAGAACACTTTATTGCTCATACTAGCACGATTCGTTATTCGTTTCCCGACATCAAGCCTGCTTTGCAACAAAGTTCCAAGCACCGACATGACTCTGCGGTAGAATATTAGGCAGACACGCAGTGCACCCGGGTTAAAATCACGCTATGTCCTTTGTGTTTTCATTTACTAAGCCGTTTTCCTTATTTCGTGCGACAGGGGTTACGGACACCGGTGGTGGCGGCGGCATACAACTACGGCACCGCACGTGAACCTTGTTGTGATCTCATAAAAGCTATCACTGTAAAAAATGAACGGTACATAAATGGTCCTCTATTACAACTTTTTTTTAAATTTCACGTCATCTGAGTGCCTGACAGAGCGTAAGATGGTAAAAGCAAAAACTAAAGAAGAAATATTGAAACCCCATATAAAAAAGAGGCCAGCTTGGTCGACATAGTATGCGCGAACATTTTAAGGGCATAAAAAAGCATTTCTCAGAGAAAGGACCTAATTTTATCGAAAATATTTGAATATGTATGCGTGGGCTCTTCTTTCGAGTACTGAATCTTTCTACAGATTTTTTTCATGCACTAACATCTATTTTCAAAAGAAAAAGGCCTCGAGCAACATAAATGCCGCTCTTACAGTGACATAAAAACGTTGCTTGCAAAGACTGTCTCCAAAACTTGATGAATAAAGGAATAGATGATTGTCACTTGGCCAGTACACAGGCACTTGTAGCTGTGGCAGAACAAACACCAGATATGTTGTGAAATAGAATATTCCATATCCAGTCACCTTCTCATCATATATTTTTGAACGTAGGATCTGACGATGGGTAGATGAGCATTTTCATTTTGTTAAAGATCTCAGCTATCACTCGCATTTTCAGCTGAGAACGTTCGTGTATTCGGTCTAAAAATGCATTCATTGTGAAAATTTTATATGGTCTTTGTTTGATGCTAATGCAGGGGTCTGGTCCAAGCTACGCCAACCGCAATTTAAAGGAAACAAGACGCGCGAGTTTTGTGTAATGCCACAGCGCATTAACTAAAAGCAGATGGTTGAAATTTCCTGTATGGCGTTTGTCGTAATTATATCATGGTTTTCGCACGTAACACTCCTGATAGTATTATTATATGTATTTGTTCAAACTGTTTTTTCCCTTATCCAAGCTCGAAATAAACTGTTTCAACAAATTCAACGCATCAACTTCAGTGTTGAAGAAAAAGAACGCCATCAACATCATGAATACCAACAGGAACGGTGGTTATTGGTTACTCACAGAAAACAAATTATATGCGTACATTGTTCTTTTCTGATTATCGCATGAAAACGAGACAATTTCGCGTGTAGCGCTACGTGCATTCGTTTTCGTACAACAATTCAAAGCGAGGAAACGCGGCAGCTGTCACGTGTACATTTAACGGCATCACGTTTGTACAAGTTCTTTCTGTCACGTATTTGATACTGCCGGCCGTGTTTCATCGATCGCAATATAGAAAACGGTGTCAGGTACGGTACTACTTCCTCCGCTATTACAGAACGTGTTTACGATATATAACTGCCGTGACACCGTCACAGTTGACTTCATTTTCACTGCTCTGATTCGCAGAGTTTTCGCATTGCCCGTGCCTGCTCAGAACACTAGTGCGATACCATTTTTTTTTTGTTTTTGTTCAATGAAACTGAAACATGAATTTAGGAGGTTTTACTTATCTTTGCCGGTGTGACTCATCTGACAATATTGATCACACGTGGCCTATATATTACTGACTGTTGATTACTTCTTATTTCGCTCAAATATACTTGATTCTGTGCACAATCATCCACCATTTCTAAAGCCATTTTTACTATT
The DNA here is from genome assembly GCF_043290135.1 of Rhipicephalus microplus. NCBI lineage: Eukaryota > Metazoa > Arthropoda > Arachnida > Ixodida > Ixodidae > Rhipicephalus > Rhipicephalus microplus. Next base: position 55,287,724 of record NC_134702.1, read on the forward strand.
TCTATAAAACTGTTTCTTGTCAAAACAAATGTCAAAATCGCCCTATTTGATTCCAAGAGGAGTTTTTTCGTAGTTACGCGTGAAACGAATAAAACCCAAATAGCAAGAAGAGGATGCTGACTGCAATAGAATAAAAATGTATTTTCGTCTCGATGGGAGCCTTGCTCACAATCTTCTGAACAAGGCTGCTGCTGTGTTCCTCAAAAAGCCACTGCATTAGGATCCTCTTGTGGTCGGCGTATTCTTTTCAGTCATTGAATATTTTCGTCCAAGCGGGTTTTTACTGGAGCACTGTTTTTGATAAGAACCTATGCGATGATAAAATGAAACACATGTCTTGTCTCTGATCGCGTACAATAAGGCTCTAATAACATACGTCGGTACGTTATGGTATTCAGGATGATATAATCATGTGAGGCCAATAAACACAGCGAATAGCAAAATTATGTTTAAATTAGGATATTTTTCGCCTGTGAAAGTGCCAGCTCAATAATGTTTTGTCGAACAATATATATATGCTCGTTTCGCAAGACAACTGAAAGGAGCTCAGCGTGCTTTCCGATTCGCTGCCCTGTCTGTAGGAATGAAATGTATAAGCGGAAACGGGAAGCAGGAGAAAGACATAGAGATGTTGAGATGGACGATGGCACAACACGTAGCCACCGAAGCGACAAAGAAACAGTGCGACATGTTCCGCGCGAATGCCCACTACACAGGGCACACTCCCTATCACACGTCACAAAATTGACCACCGAAAGAAGAGCAGGCTATGACTTCGGCAATACATGCAATTGAATTCGAAGGCCGTGCAAATAATTGATGTACTGGCTTTGGCAAGCGCCTATAACGGCAACGCAAGAATACCGGAAAAAGAACCGGGTGTTAAGTATATTGCCAGGCTATATCAGGGGCCCAATAAAACATAAAGTGCAGCTATGAATATCTCGTGGTTCGCAAACGCAAAAGTAAGCCAGTGGTACAAGATTTATTGAAGGTAAGCAGCCTTTATTAACAAGTTTGCGTTTGGCTAAATAAAACGTATCGCAATTTGTCAAACCGGCAAGATTGTTTTTAGAGGAAATAACAAAGCACTTCAAGCACGATATGACTATGTCGTCAAGGTGACATAGGCATGTCTTCCACTTAAGGTTCCGCAATACAGTGTCCATCATTCGTTGAATTGTAGCTTGCTCATTGCAGAGACCTAAAGGCATCATGTTTAATTCGTGAAGTCTGTCAGATTTGGCAAAGCAGTTTTTTTCCTAGTCATTCTCACACATTGGAATTTGCAAATAACCAGAGCGATGGTCAAGACTGGAAAAACATTCCGCTCCTTGTGAAGAATAGCGCGTCATATATGCGAGGCAAGGAATATACGTCCTTTCCGGTTATTTTGGGCAGTAGTTGACGCAGAATCACACCGAGCTGTCTTTCTTGCTCACGAGATCGACAGGTGACAACCAAGGGCTTGCGGAGGGCAGATGATATTTTACTTGAGCTTATCAGTAACGTGCTTGACGATGATATATATATATATATATATATATATATATATATATATATATATATATATATATATATATATATATATATATATATATATTTATATATATATATAAACTGTAGATGGAAAGATAGATAGATAGATAGATAGATAGCTGATGCTGCAAGACCTCAACGCAGGCAAAACGGTACACTCCAGCTTTATTGTACTTACAAAGAGACCATTGTCCCGGTATTTTTGTATGACAACAGTGGTGAAAGTGGGCTACTCCCACTCTGTCCACCGGATGCCAATAAACACACACACACACGCACACGCAAGCGCCCACGCAGGCACGCACACACTGGATTTCCACTTTAGTTTGTTGCCAACTGCGGGCAGTGGGGAAGTTGGATTTTCAATGCTAACTAAGCAGTGTCTATGGTTTAGCGAATGTGTTGTTTCTTTTTCACTGGTATTTTTATTAATTGTCATAAAACTGTTTATTGTGCAAGAGCTTTTTTTAATAAATGTATGTAAGGAGAGGTTGGTGCTTTCATAGAAAATCAAGTACACCCTTTAGAAAGCAGTTGTGCGTGGCAGTCACATGTGCCGCAAGCAGAGATGACTTCGATGATAAATTCATCCCATGAAATGAATAAACGTGAAGCTTCAACCTAATCAATTCCACTGGCAAAAATTGTGTTGATTCCACGAAAGCTTAAAGCTTGAGGCAATTATCCGCCATACAGATAGTTCGCTGGATTATATGCGTGCGAAGTTTCTGCTAGTTGTCCCTTTTTCTGATTGATTGTCAAGGCTTAAATGACAATGGAAGTACAATACGTGAAAATAATACAATAAACCACGAACACAAAAGCGTTAGCACACGTCGCCTCAAATTCCTGAGGGCTTCGTGTTTAATTGAACTGAGATGGGATTACTAACAGCACAAGTCCGTATTTACTTAGCAATGTGTTCAGTTAATTATCAAAAATGCGCGCCAACGTCTGGTTGTAATTCCCGGAACGCATCGCTACACCGCTGCAAGCAGAAAATAAGAGGCATGAGGTTGAGCATTTGATATTATCTGGGACTTGTAGTTTTATATAAATGTCATAATTTTTTCTGTGTGCATCGTTCTAATAAAAAAGCAAGAAGACAGGAAAGTGCGCGTAACAGTTTACCTAGCAGACGCGCAAATTCCACTGGAAGAACTTTGCTGATACAGACCTTATTGCAGCAGCTATGATGGTTCGCACATTGAAGCGCATTCTGTCAGAATGGGGACTTCTTTATCACTACTAAAAGTGTTCTCTGTACCAAACACCAGTTCTGTGTAGGAGCATTCAGTGACCATGTTAATGAGATCTGTCGACATGTTTCGGCCAAGGGCGTTGTGTAAGAATGAATTATTATATATCAGCTGGCGTAAGTGACCTATTTTTTAATGCATAAGCGTTCAAAGCAAGCGAGAAGATGGGTACTCTTTCTTTACGTACAACCTCGACACACAGAGAGTTTTGTTAGCAGTACATTATTATTCGCATCAAATCATGTAAAACCTGCTCACTAAGACCAAAATTGAATCAAACAAGATTGTTTGTGTCTCCATCATTTCATTAACCCTAAGTGAATATAACAACGTTCTCGCCGAGCTTGTTATAAATGCCATGGAGCTGGTGGAAAAGCTTCCACGTCCTTTCTGCTTGACTGCGACTAGGCTTGGCAACCTTCTTGAAGACAGATTACCGCTCCGAAAACAAGCTGACTGATAGGCTAAATAAACAGACAAAAAAGCGCAATGTCACTGGCCTTTTGCGACATACATGCCAAAGAAGCCACTGCGTGTCTACTTCATTAGTATTCAATCTGCCACGTTGTATTATGTTGCCCTAATGGTGGCGACAGCTTTTTTCGTGTTGACCAGAATATAGACACAAAATTAAAGTACAAAGATTCTCCCACTGGCTGAAACGGACCTATAAGTAGGATTTTTCCACTGGCTGCGCAGCGCGCTTTGCACAGAAATTACTGCCTTAGATTGGAAATTGTTTCGCCTGTTCAGTGCAGCATGTAAGTGTGTGAGGGTGAGATGATGAATGCGCTGCAAGATTTGTATCTTCGATGTCGCACTTATGTAATTACTTTCGAATCATTTACAAAAGTCTAGTGTGCTTACACAGCGATTTAGCAACAACACCTATTATGCACAAGATACATTTTGGTGTTGCACTGTCAGAAAAATAGCCGCCTCTGGTCATAAATTGTCGAAGAAAAGCTAACGTAGCGCCTTAAAAGGTAAAAAAAAAATGTTGCTTGGAACACTTACCGTCCTTTTTTGATCGCCTGTTTCTGCTCTGTTTTTCTGAAAGAGCAGGCAGGTGCTCTGACCCTTTCAGCGACAGTTGCCAGGAACGTCCTTCTTCCTTATTCTGATTGTGTCATTGTATATTTGAGTATGTTTTCGTATGATCTTTCTTTACATCCTTTGCTCGCTTAGCTCAAAATGAAGTCGTCGAAAAACAAGATATTATCACAGCCGATAAGTGAAAATGTTTTTTTTTCAACCGAGATCAATCTATTCGCGCCCTAGGGAGCCAGAATAATGAGGGCGAAAAGAGTGCACACTAGTAGAACACATAATTCTAACTTATTTACTGCAGCATATAAGGAATGTCTTGTACCATCACGGAACTGGTTGTACACATAATTTCTCTCCAGCGCCTGTGCTATTGCTGCGCTTGAAGCGCTTACTTCTATGATATATATATAGAACAAACAATTGATCTTTTCCTAAGGTGGTTGTGCTAGACATACGAGAGGCCGAAATTATTACTATTGATACGGGACTTTCGTTGAAGTGGGGGAGAGGAGAAAGAAGTGAATGTGTTCTGTGCCAGGCACGGAGGTGAGGTCACGACTCCATGCAAAGGTCACCCCCCGATAGGGCAGTGTGGCAAGATTATCCCGCTGACAATCTTCAGCAGTGAGTGGGGCGTGAAGCACCTGTGTGCCCCGCCGCGGTGGTCTAGTGGCTAAGGTACTCGGCTGCTGACCCGCAACTCACGGGGTCGGATCCCGGCAGCGGCGGCTGCATTTTAAATATAGGCGAAAATGCTGTAGGCCCCTGTGCTCAGATTTGGGTGCACGTTAAAGAACTCCAGGTGGTCGAAATTTCCGGAGCCCTTTACTACAGCGTCTCTCATAATCATAGTCTGGGGTTTGGGTTGTTAAACCCCACATATCAATCAAAATCCCGTCGCGTACGTCATCGAGCCTTTTGTTCCCGACACGTGTGCCACGTATTCGTACACCACGGGCCACGTGATGCAGGTATGCGTCACAGGTGATTGGCAATATATCTGGAATGGTGAAGACAGACATTGGCAATTTAAGTGCGAGAGTGTTAAGAAGAATTAACGTAAGGAGCATCAACCCAACGATTGTACAAGATAAAAATTACGATCCGAGCAAGAATCGAACCCAATCACGATGCGTAAACAAAGCCGCGCCAGGTGTTCAAACTACATGCTTTGGAAAAAAAAAAAAAAACCTGTGCAGGCATGACGCCAGGGCAATGTCACCTATGTTTGCAGTTCTGGCAATTTAATTTGATAGCAAGGCAGTGAATATTAAGGCAGATTTTGCAGTTCTTCTTAATTCTACTCATGACGTTATCCTGGGGATAGACTTTTTGAAAGAATGTGGAGCCACTGTGGATTGCGCAGCTGGTGAAGTTTTACTGTCTCGTTTTCGTGAAGAACCCACGCGATGCCAACAGCCTATCGCACCTATCGCCGTCGTTGATGACATAGTTTTACCGGCCCAATCGATAGTTCAAGTGCCTGTGGATGTTCGTGGTATCACAGCAGATAACGTTGACGGTAAAGTTCGCCCAATCCAGCTGAACTGTGCAAAAAAAGATGTGGTTGTGCCGCACTGCGTGATTTCTTCAAGTAGCGGCAAAGCCTTGGTATGGGTGCTCAACTCCTCTTTCGAGCCGATTGTACTGCCTGGTGGAATGAGGCTGGCTGTGTTTGAGTTCGACGTCAGGAGCAACGTTAACATTGCAGTCATTAGCAACGACAGGAAAAAGAAAAATGCGTCTGATGTGGCTTGTCCTAGTGATGACATATTAATGAATACGGTAAATAAGTCGCTATCGCCAGAGAAGAGACAAGCGTTAGTTCGGATCCTCTCCAACCATGCATCCGTTTTTGATTTCGCACTCAATAGCCATAGATATTTTGCACCACCTTCACGCAATCTTCATGCGATTGATACTGGTTCCGCCCATCCCATTAGTCAGAGACCACACAGAGTATCTCCGTCGGAGCGTAAAGTTATTGCTCAGCAGGTGGAAGAAATGCTGTCTAAGAAAGTTATGCAAGAGTCGGCTAGCCCCAGGGCAGCACCAGTTATACATGTAAAAAAAAAAGGATGGGTCTTGGAGTTTCTGTGTAGATTACCGGCGGCTCAACTCAGTTACAAAAAAAGACGTATATCCGCTGCCCCGCATCGACGACGTTATCAATTGTTTGCACTCTGCTTCGTACTTTTCTTCCGTAGACTTAGGATCAGGATATTAGCAAATACCTATGCACTCTGCTGATAAAGTAAAAACGGCTTTTATAGCTTCAGATGGTTTATTTGAATTTAACGTCATGCCATTTGGTCCATGTAACGCTCCAGCCACGTTTGAGCACTTTATGGACACAGTTCTCCGTGGCTTAAAATGGGAAGTATGTCTTTGCTATCTTGATGACGCTGTAATCTTTGGCCGCACGTTTGAAGAAAACAATCATCGACTTGATGTCATTTTCACGTGCCTTGAGAAAGCAGCACTTACATTGAATTCGAAAAAGTGCCATTTTGGTGATCGTGAAACGCTAGTTCCTGGCCACCTCGTAGACGAACAAGGCGTTCGGCCTGATCCCCACAAAATCACCGCGGTCAGCACTTTCCCTCAACCACGCTCACTACGAGAACTCAGAAGCTTCCTGGGCCTGTGTTCATATTTCTGGCGCTTTGTTCCTAGCTTCGCTGATGTTGCTGAGCCTCTTACTCATCTGCTCAACAAAGACGTACCCTTCAAGTGGACGAAAGAGTGCGAGTCATAATTTTCGCAGCTGAAGCTTCTACCTACTTTTGGGCCTATTCTTCGTCATTTCGACGCATCAGCCCCAACTGAGGTTCTCAGTGACGCAAGCGGAATCGGTGTCGGCGCAGTATTAGTTCAGCGCCACGGCGCCGCCGAACATGTCATTGCCTACGCGAGCCGTTCTGTGAGCAAAGCTGAGAGCAATTACACTGTTACAGAGCAAGAATGTCTGGCAGCTGTCTTCGCCGTGCACACGTTTCGTCCGTACATCTATGGCCACCGATTCTCCATCGTCACAAACCACCACTCACTTTGTTGGCTCACTGGTCTACGAGATCCAACCGGTCGTCTTGCACGATGGGCGCTCCGTTTGCAAGAATTTGACTTTGATGCTTGCTTCAAGAGTGGCCGCCGTCAAGCGGACGCTGACTGCCTATTGTGACTTCCCCTTCCCACGGCTGAATGCGACGCCGACAATTTAGACGACTGTCTGGCCGCTATTGACTAACGTTTTCCAGATTTGGAAGCGTTACGTACAGAACAACGTTAGGACCGTAGTCTGGCTCCTTTTTTCTCATCTGCGGTCAATAAGCCGCATCAGAGCCTATTCGTCATGCAGGATGACATTCTTTACAAGCGAAATTTCGCTGCAAAGGGGGCCCGCCTACTTTTGGTTGTCTCCAAATTATTGCGACCCAACGTGATGCAAGCTATGCACGACGATCCAACATCTGGGCTTATGGGGTTCGCCAAGACCTATCACCGCACACTAAAACGTTTCTATTGGTCCCGCATGCGTCTGGCTACATATAAATACGTGACAAGCTGCGAGCATTGTCAACAGTACAAGAGTCCAATAAGTGCGCCGCCAGGATTTCTCCATCCTATACCGCCTCTATGTTTTCTCTTTGAGGTCATCGATATTGACTTGATGGGCCATTTTCCATGATCTATCACTGCAAACCGCTGGATTATAGTCTGTGTAGACCACCTCACTCGGTATGCTGCAACCGCAGCGATGTCAGCCGCAACAGCCGATCACGTTTGTGACTTCCTGCTACGCTACATCATCCTCTGGCATGGGTCCCCTCGTGCCATCATCAGCGACCATGGTCGGCACTTTGTAGCCGACGTCGTGGAAGAGTTGATTCGCCGGTCTGCTTCCTAGTTTCGTCACGCCACTTCATACCATCTACAGACCAACGGTTTGACTGAGCGTGTCAATAGGACGCTCATTAACATGCTCGCTATGTACGTTGATTCGAAGCATAAGAACTGGGACGACGTTTTACCGTTTATGACCTATGCCTACAACACTGCGCTACAAGAGACCACCGGCTATAGCCCGTTTTACCTTCTCTACATTCGTGAGCCACCTACTACCCTCGACACAATGCTCCCGTTTTCAGAGCAAGAAAACTCATCCCTTGCAGAGACACTCTGTCGCGCAGAGGAGGCACGACGCATCGCAAGTCTCCGGACTTTTGCAGCCCAAGACCGTTCAAAGGCTTGATACGGTAAGCGACATCGAAGTGTGTCGTACAGCGAAGGCGATATGGTGTGGCTGTGAACTCCAAATCACAAAAGTGGTTTGTATAAAAAGTTTCTGGCCCGCTATACAGGTCCCTCCGTCGTTTTGTCGCGCCGTAGCGACGTTACGTACGTGATAACACGCCTCACATCTTCTGGCCATTGCTCCAGGAAAACTGACGTCATACATGTCACCCGGTCGAAGCCATACCACGCGCGACACTGACTCGCCCAGTGGGCATCGTCTGCAACGGGGGAAATGATACGGGACTATCGTTGAAGTAGGGTAGAGGAGAAAGAAGTGAATGTGTTCTGTGCCAGGCCTGACTGCTGCAACCATCTATCATCCCGCCTGTACAATAAACATCTCTCACCCGTAACACTATGTTTGGTGACACATCACACTTCTTGACTTCTTACGCATTGTTGACGCTTCTTGGCTCCCACACTGAAACTGGTACTTTCCACAACACCACATTAGTTCCTATTCTTTTTTTTTCGGCAATACGAATGTGTCTAAACACGAAAGAAAAAAAAAGACCAAGCATGACGAAATGCCGCAAGAAATTTTGTCCTCAAACTTCAAACCTTTTATTTCACTTCCGTATCGACACAAGTTCTCATTTATTTTTTTTTAAATCTTACTGGGCCACTAGGAGTACGATTCGTTCTTTCCCGTTACATTGTTCGCGGTTACGTTGCAAAATTGGAGCAAAAATAAAGAAATATACGAATGAAAAGTGGAAAATTTTCAAATTTACCCTACAAAGCAGCAACAAGGGCACTAAATAAAAAAGCAGCCGAAAAAGAATAAATGGCTCGCAGGAACTGCGTGGTTGAAAGAATCAAACCCGGAATTAGGTGTGAGCACATTCGGTCGCAACTCTGAGAGTAACGTGTGAAACTTGTATGTTTATTTCCTTTTTCAACTTGCTATACTGGCTGAAGCGTTGTCGTTTTTTGTGTGTGTCGCTTCGCATAGAGTGCCAAAACTTCTTACGCTTTGCGGCGGCAAGGTGGAACTGTCAGAAGAACATGCGCTTCGTCAACTCTCAAAGCTTCACGAAAAGAAGAAAGATAAAGCAGAAGACTTACTGTCAAATCTAAACTTTCTGGACGCAGTTTCTACGTTGGCGTAGTGGCCTGTAAGAAAAGTGAAAGTCAGATAGGGAAAGGAATTTTCGGTGCGATTGCATGAAAACAAAAATACATGACAAGGCATCAGCACAACGGGGCTTGAAGCTGGAAACACAATGTAACCTTACGACAAGAATGCCGAAATTCCTCAACGAGTGTCTACCCACGGGTGTGAGTGAAGAAGCAGCATGATAAAAGGATAGATGTAAGCCAGAAACTTTTCCACAAAGTTGACCGCCTACAGTAAAAACGAATTTTTTGCCATTTTTTGATGCTGATGTACGTGGCTGGTGACCGCTTGCGCTGGAAAGTATCGAAAGGAATCGAACGGATCAATTTTAGTAACCGAATAGCTTGTCGTTAGGTAGTACTCTCAGAGGTCACGAAGGAATGTTATGGTTGGTTTTCCTGTGTTGGGGAAACCAAAGAAGAAAATAACAGGCGACAAAAAAAGAATCCCTGCGCTATCGTGAAAATGGGTGAATCGAGTAATGGCGTGTGCGGGCCTGACCAGCTACCTTTCGTTCTTCTTTCAATTTTTGTCGTTCTTTTTTTCACATTGCGCTGTGTTTTTTCTAAACTTTTTCTTTGTTGCATGCTGGCACTTGGACCTTTAGGGACGTGCTGAGCACCGCAACGCATCTGTTGCTACATGCAACAACGATGGTCATGCATTCGTATCCAGGCAACAATGAAACATGGCAGCGCAAAATGACAAGTGACCTCGATAAAAGCTCACATTGCAGTATTAGAGGCGGCTCATCGCCGAGAAGGCCACGATCGAGAAGGGATCAATTCTTGAAAAATGGTGCACAAAAATAATAATTACTGCAGCTGCAACAAGTCTATAGGAGGAAAAAAACGTGCAAGTCTTGCAAGGCTGTGTTACAGCAGTGCTGATAGGCACTGGACTTGCCGCCGGAAATCACCACGTGTGACAAAATTAGTGAATATTACGGAGGGAATCGCAAAATATGTTCGGTCCCGCATACTCATCTAACAAGGAAACAGGCTACGATCAGAAAGCAAATCCAAACCTATTCCTTGCCCAGTCCTCATTGGCTGTCTAAAATAAACTCAGAGGAAACTACACCAAAGTTTACACATTGCAATTGCACCAAAGCTACCCGAAGTCACATTATGCATGGATGCGAGGGGAACCCAGCCGTTAAAATAACACATCCAGATTCCACCCTGAGGCATGGGAGTCCCCCCTGGAAGCAACTGGCTATCACAAACAGGCAATGGTCGTGGCTAGATGCTGGCCACTACCTTTCGAGCCACCATCGGGCTAATTTCAATTGTCTCGTTGTGCCATGAATAAAGTTAATTCTAAGTATACGGATAACCATCTGCACTGAATCAAAGGGCGGTGATTAAGTGCGCCCCACTTCATGATGATACTAATTTTCTTTCTGCTTCTCTCGGCATACCTGGAACATAGCTCTGCTGTAATACGCATGTAATCATCGCACTTTTAAGAGCTGGATACCTTGTGCGCTAGCAGGTGTTGGGGTTTCACGTGCGACTGCATTCCTTAACTCTGTGAGTAATAGGCTTCACATAAAGACCTTGCTTTCTCAATGTCTTTATGTCAAAATACGCCTGAACGAAGCAACGGAACAGCAGACTATATACATTGAGGCTATGAAAGCGATCGGCCAAGCTCTTCTTGAGTCCAGGTTTTGCTGCTCTTGTTGTGAACCATAGAGCGCAAATACCTTTCAATCTACACATTTGCATTCTCCTGCTGATTATCCTTGTGATTTGATGTTTCTGTGCCGTCGCATCTTGCTGTTTACATAGCGTGGCTTCTAACTAATGCGCACTACATTTAGCTTTTCGTTTTTTCTTGCTGACTAATTGCCCTTCACAAAGCTGCATACGTGCAGCTGAAATTCAAAGTAGATTGTCAGAGCAACCATTTAAGAAAATGAATGCTCAGCCGTTGCCTATTTCAGTTGGTAAAAGAAATTTGTAGTTGTTCTTCCCCTTCATGTCTTCTTTTTCATCTCCCAACCTCTCCCCCTCTGCAAAACAGCACAAACAAAATAACGCAAGCATAAACGAACTGCAATTATATATAGATCAGTACATGATCTGTTGTTCGGACCAATACGAGCCCTAATTTTTTTGTCCAGAGAAGAAAAAAAAATATTCGTCATCTCTGTGCATGTAGTGTATGAAGTGTATCCCGCCGTTGAAGGCAATTTTCCGCCATCATGCGTAACTGTTTTTCTTCAAGCAAGCACCGGAAACAAGAAAAAAATCCACGATACCGCTAGTATACAAAGCCTTTGGACGACGAATGTACGTATGTACCTTCCATACACCATCTAACATTTCCAAAGATGTCCTGTGAAAAAAAAAACGCGTTATAAAATGTTTTTTTTTTCAGTTCACTCTCATACCTTAAGGTTCCCTCATTATGAACTCCCGAAACCCTTCGATTGAGAAATAGAATGTCAGCTGATTGCACATAATATATTTTTCGCAATCAAAGAAACCTTCCGCTGCCCTATTATGGTTATTCATGAGCCGAATGAACAGCTGGTCGCTCACATAAGACTGTTTCGTCACCGCATTATGTAGAAGCAGCATGACATTGTGTATCAATGGATACCGGGCCACTGCGGCATCGACGGAAGCAACCATGCAGATGAAGCAGCCCAACCTGCTCACGACGCTAGCACTTTGTGCAGCTATACCATTATCAATAATAGACACCACTACAAGGCTTAAATCCATTGCACAAGAAGTGACGCTCGCTCAGTGGAATTCTATAGCATTTACCAGCGCCCGTCTTCATAACTAGGAACCACACCTACAGCTCTGTCTTCCGTCTGGAATAACCAGAGATGAATAGACGCTCTTGTGTCATGTTTGGCTCGGTGTGTCCTTTACGAATACTTATTCGTTTCAAATTAGAAAGGCCGGCAGCCCGGCATATGACAACTGTGGCTGCGCGGAGATTGTTGCACATCTTCTTTGTGACTGTCCTCGCTGCAGTGTAACTAGAAGATAACTTTCGAAAGTTCTAGATTGAATTGACAATCCCCCTTTGTCAGAAGGAAGGTTCTTAGGACACTTGCCGAGACAACCTTCGGCATGCAAGACAATGAGAGCGTTGTTGCACTTCTTGCGGGCAAGTGGTCTCAAAGACAAACTGTAAACAGTGTCGTCTATTCTACTGTTGATCTTTTTAAAGACAGAAGTCTTTCTTGGGGAACTTTGACGTAACAATTTTTGTCTGTCTGTCTGTAAATTCTGTTTGTGTGTTTAGAAAAAGTGGGAACGATTTAGAGTACTAGGTACTCAACTATGGGAGAGCATAAAGCCGTCCCGTACATGTCGGGCCCAGTGGATCGAACCATCAAACGAGCATCTTTAATCTACGCTTAAAGTTACCGGGTACTCTGAATGGCCGACCTGATCCGCAACGCCCACCAATGTTGCTCAAGGTTTAGCGTTCATACTTGTGCGATTGATAATTAAAAAGCAATTATTGCGCATATCTCAGACAACATAACAACACGTATATATACTGTATGTGCGTCTTTTACTGGAAAAAGCATACATAGATAATTCTAAGGACTGTAGCGCTTATCACGCTGCGCTGAAAATGCAACGGCGACATGGTGCTAAGGCGACATGGTGGTGGCCCCTACCCGTTGCTTGCAGAAGACAGGCGCGGGCTCGGACGCTTGAGAGGCAACACGGCTCCCGACCTGGTGTATTCTACGTAGATATAGCAGGGCCTTCGCCTACGGGATTTTACACGGCCTCTGTAGTTCACCGGGAAAAGCATGTCAATGGGCTCTCGTTCCGAGCACAAAATCCAGAACGCGCTGAGGAAGTCGCGATAGCGCTTGCTGCTGCGGACCCCAACTCGAAAGTTATCATCGCGGACTCCCGGAAAGCATGTGCTCATTACTTGGTAGGAGAGATATCCCCCCTAGCCAGCCAAATTCTAAAACGGGCTCTCGCTGATCCAGCCCCGAAACGTATCGTATGGGTTCCTGGCCATCAGGGCTTACGAGGTAATGAGGCCGCTGACGCGGCCGCCCGAGCGCTTACCCACCGGGCTCCTCACCTTGGCTCTTATGACTCGGAGGCCAATACACCGCTGCTGCGGTTCAAAGAAATTCTGACTTATTATCGCGACACTCACCGCCTTTACCCGGCTCCTGCAAAGGGGCTGAGTAAGGCGGAAGAGCGAACTCTAAGGCGCCTGCAGACAGGTACTCTACTCTGTCCTGCAATCCTAAAACATTTCGATGCGAACACAGATGGACGGTGCCCACACTGTGGGGAGACGTGTGATATCTTCCACATGGTATGGGCATGTCCGAAAAATCCCCACCTACCCCCTTCCCCTACCCCTTCCCGAGAGGCATGGGAGACTGCCCTCCTCAACTGCTCATCACTAGAGTCTCAACGGGCTCTGGTGAGACGGGCGCGAGTAGGGGCCTCGTCATGCGGTGTCCCGGACTAAGGACGCCGACCATGTAGCGGGGTCATGCTTTGGCCCCGTACCTCTCTCTTTTATAATAAATGTTTTTCATCATCATACCCGTTGCTTTGCGTTCTACACCTTATCACTTCTAAGACGGGCGCGCACGCCCATCTCAGAGCCACGCGTTTCGTTTTCCAAGAAAACTGTCACATAGCACTCATGTCTCACGTGTGACGTGACTTGATGTGCTCGTTCGCCTCCACTGCACGCTCAAGGCACTTTAACGCAGCGCCTCCAGAATACCATTCACCAATTTCTTGCGCAGAACATCAAATAAATGTTTTGTTCACTCTCTCCAGATGCAACACTATCGTCTTTTGGCGACATTTGTAGATTAACATGCAGATACGGGGCCAACTTTTTTTAACATCTCTGTTCTGTCATTTTTTATTCCCTTACCCCTATCCCCAGCACAGTGTAGCTAGCAGGTCTGAGAACTGTCTAACCTCCCTGCCCTACCGTTCCCACTCCTTTCCTCCTCCTCCTCCTCCATAGAGGTTTCAAAGCAATCTGCCTAATATTAACGGTGCAACTGTCATGGACAGCGTGTGTCGCCATCTACGGCATCTCTCATAATCATATGGTGGTTTGGGACGTTAAACCCCACAAATCAATCAAATCAATCAGCGTGTGTCGCCGCGTGTTGCCTTTGCACCTGCGACTGTTCGTATGTGGTACTCTAGCTGGATCGAGATTTATGCATGTGTAAATCTCTCCAGAGGGGGAGGGGGTGTAGTAGCGTGTACGCTCGGTTTTCATATTACCATACACATGCGAAAAAAGAGCCACACGGTGTTTTTCTTGCGTAGTTATGTGCCGGGTTTGTTTACCTTATGCGCGCACAGACCGTCTCTTTTGTTTGCTCACTCTCTCTAATCAACAAAGGAGCCGAGAACAAATCATGGCCTGTGTTTATATAGTGCTAGTACACTTTCTCCATTGTCCACCTTTTGTTAACACCAGTGTTCTTTGCGAAGAAAAAAGAACCTATTCTTCATCCTTTCTGTCATTTTGATCACCTTCATTTTGACCTTTTTGATAATTATATTTCGTTCGTTATTTAATATTAACACATAATGCGTAAACTCAAAAACTAAGAGAACTCGAGAAGCCATCACAGTCATTTCTGTCATTTAAGGGAAAAAAAGGAGGGGAAGCTAGAAGAAACACACCTCTCTGTATTGATATATGTTCATGTATCGCTCGCTCGTTCACTCGCTCCCTCACTTCCTCCCTCCCTCACTCACTCCCTCACTCACTCACTCACTCACTTTTTTCCAACCTTTTTCTTCTAAAGTCTAGGTCCTTCTCCACTCCGGCTACGCAAGCATTTTAAGCTGCGCGGGCAGTCGAAAAAAAAAAAGTGGAGAGTTGCCGAAGTGGGAAAGAAGCCGCATAAGTATATACACACACAAAAAAATGATAGACTTGTACATACCGACTTGACTACGTAATATGGATTCACCATTGGTATCTTAGCGCGGCGACGCCTCACGCCTGGTTGCATAAAGCTATTGCTGCAATGGAAAGAAAAAGAGAGCGATACATATCAATTTCACTGGTTTGCAAGTGACACTCTCTATTGAAACCAATAAATTTACAGACACCCGCTGTTGCGACACCCCGCATTGCAGTGGACGTAGCCTTCCATATAAACAGTATGCATTTTTTTCATGTGCGCGTGCGTATGAAGGTTGCGCAGTTGCCCGCAAAGTTATATTCTATACGCGAGTGTCGTGTTTTTTGAGAAAATGAAAGACAGCTGCCACTACCATAGTCTTCTCTGCTGTAATAGCAGCGGTGGCACAAGCAAACGCAGTATATCAGTGACCATGCGGCTCTATCAAAACAAGCCGACGCATGAGTCCCAGGCTGCTGCGAGAGAAGTAGTGCATATTACAATGCTAGCGGTTTATCTTTATTTAAAAAATATATGAGCGGAGTCATGGGAGGGCACTGTTTGCTATTTAAGAAACTTCACCTTCCCGGCCTAGTATTTTTCAATGAAGTGCAACAAGATATTGCAACAGATCATCTGAAGCACTAAAAAAAAGTTAGTGCGACCACGATTAAACTAAATTCTGCCACAAAAAACACCTTTTCTTTCTTAATTCCCCCACCTAGTATGCCGCATCAACAATTAAGTTGCTTCCCTCACTCACATGTAGAAGGCATGTTTTAAAGTAAACGTCATGTGGGCATGTGGGCCAAAAATGTTCATACTGCGAGGATAACGTGGCTGCACTATGCACAAGATTAGGTAAATTGGCGAGACCTGTTAGTCATATTTGCTCACCACTTATTACTGCAGGACACAGGCTACTGCACAATCTTTCAAACGCCTTCGCTAAACACACGATCGTTAAAACACCTGATGACCACTTGGCCGTCAGCAGCAACATGGTACTTGGCAGGCACTTACAAGTGCAGTGGTGGTGTGCCACTCCTCAGCCAAACCTTGTTTTTTAACAAGGCAAGTACACGCACAGAAAAAAAAAAGACAATTGTCACGTAAAAAAAATAAAGTAGGCACTTTTTTAGTGCCCCCTCACTAGATTTGAGTGAAAAGGAAGCGATAATTTGTAAAGATAGCCTGAAGACACGTTAGTAAGTTTATATTGTGTGCTGCCCATTCTTCTGCGTACATGTAGCGTGGACACGGGTTCATGTGCCCCGCGATGCTTTTGCAGCTTGGTTCAGGGCTGTACCTATAGCGCATGCATCAACTTCGTTTCAGTTACACATGATGATATGCCTGTTTTGCCCTGTGTCTCTTTCTGCTATGATATTACCTTATTTGACAGCTGGCGTGCTTTCTATATATAAACAGTTACATCCATGCCTCTCAGATAGTTTCTTTGCTTCGTCCCCGCTGTCTTTGTACCTTATTTGTTTTTTTCCTCAATTCTATGAATCAACGTGCTAGCAGTGGGCGCTGTTATAACGTTCTGACGTTTGTTAACAGCTAGCGTGTCACTGAATGTCTTCCAACTGTTGGCCCTTCCCTGAAACCATGAGGTGATTTTTATTGCACTTCCTTGTACTAACTTTATTGCTGAGCTTCAAGCTTAGCTTGATCTTTGTTAAAAATTCCAAGTGATTAGCATAGCATGCCGCCCCTTCTAACATGTCTCTTAACATAAACACTGCCCTTAATTATGATTGCAATAAGAAAAGGAAAGGAATAAAAAAACGTTTCATTCAAATGCTTATAGTATCCTGGATTTAAAAAGAATTACAGTGTATTCTTTTGCAGTTCATTCTTCTACAGTGTACTTAAACTCAAGTTGAAAATAATAACACCACAAGTTGTGTATCTCAAGTTGAAGATCGTGTGCATTGCACATCCTTTTTCTCACATTTCTCCGCATGCCAATGCCATAGAAAGTGGCGTCCTATATTATTAACGTCCCGTATATTCAGAATGAAGCGACACACGACTCTGTACAAGGAAGCAATCAGGAATCCCATTCCTAACCACAATTCACTCTGGTCTTCGGTATTGCTTTTTTAATTGAATTCTAAAGAAGATAGTAATATTTCTGTTTTTGTTGGTTGCATTATTTTTTAGATATTTTTTCTCTTCGCTTCCTTTTGTTTTACGGTTTCTAAAGCTCAGGGAAATGCAGCATTTACTCACCGTCTACTAGTACTCACTCTTCACGAAAAAAAAAAGTCATATGCAATGCAGAACAAAGAGAATCCACACCTGGGCGCACAACGTACTCAGTGCACGCACGAGATACTGCAGGAAGTTGACTTGATTTGCCTAATTACTATCAACCAAAGCAATGTGTCTCTACTATGTCATAATAGTTAGAGGGCATTATATGGAAGAACCCAGCATATAGGAGTTACTCCAAGAGTGTTTAAGAATGGCTTATAAAGGCCACTTTTCCGGCTTGTGCTGTGACTGTGCTGCGTGTTCAGCGCAAGCGTAATGGACTTTTTTAAACACGTCCGAATGAACCACAAGTAGTTACGCAATATACGTTGTTTATTGAACTCCGAAATATGCCTTATTTTTTTCCCTGTACAAAATCATGTAGATAAAATTATTAGTCATGCTTTCACGCGCAAAGACTTTATTCGTTCAATCTACGTCAATTACCACAAATCAAGCAATCATTTTTTTTTCTCTTTTCGTGTCTCTTTCTCTCTTGTTTCCTGTTTCAAGCCTCAGATATATGGACCGCATTGAGGCTCCGTTCTAATGGTAGCCGAGCCCTAGCTCATCGTTCACTGCGGACAAATCACAGTTCTCTCTAATGACAATTGCCGAACCAACCATTCACGAATGGATTCCTTCCCACAGAATAGCTGGTGACAGATGCATGCAGTCGGGGCAAGAATTGATTGAGAAGCGCTGGCAGCCACGAGAGTGGAATGTACGGTGAAAAGGCCCAGCGAATTTTGGAGCGAAAAGCGAAGTTTGAGGCAGATGGTTCGCATTGAGTTCGAGTGATACATCAACTAGTCCAAGCGTCAAGTCGTTCTAAGTTCACGGCAGGTTGAAGGTGGGAGAGTGTGGACAGCATAAAAAGACCTACTCAAATGCATGCGATAACAAATGGTTTCGTGACTCATCTTGCCAGTTATGAACACTTTCTTGCACGAAGCTAGCGAGAGATGCAGTAACATGCAGTTTGCCACCTTGACAGGTCAAGCAAAAGAATAATTTTGAAACTCACCACTGCAACAACCTGTAAAATATGTTTCGTTTTTTTTTTCGTTTCTACAATCATCCTGTTCTTGTCATTGAGAGAGTGCCTCCTTCTCTCTGTATACTCCGTCAACCTTTTGGTAAACTCAGGTCTAACGCTAAAATTTCACCACGAAACCGAATTTTAAAGCGTTTAGTAAAAAAGAAAAAAGAAAAGAAACACCCAAGTTCTTGCATCTTTGTCGAAATATCCGCGTTTCAGTCAGTGTTTATGTACTCTGTGCAGTGACCTCACTGAGAGCAGGGTCAATGTGAGAACACGCAAACACAGGCGGCGCGATGCTAATATGTTTCACGGCAGCACGAGTTTACAGATAGCTGTGTGAGAGGGAGAGTAAACTTCCCCGCTACATGCCTTGTGGGGGAGAAGTCTTGCAGTCACGCGCGGAGCGGCTGCTCCTCGCTCGTTTCACGCGTTGTTTGATAACGGAACTTTGCTGTAATTGAATTCGGCTTCTATAGCAGGGCACACAACAGCGAGCCTCTGACTTGGCTCGCGAGCAAAGACAAAGTTGAAAGGGCATCCGCGAGTCAGTGGCTCGCTGAACAGGTTGCTTTACGAAGAGATACACACTTTAATTTTCTATGGCGGGAAAGAGATTGTTTTTTTTATTTTATCAACGAAACAATTTTCACGCGAATGCCCAGAATGAGTTGCAACAAATCATGAAAACACAAACAAGATTGACTACGATGCGAGGAATGTTTACCGCTGTGGTTATTACAAGGTGAAAAAAAAAACGAAATACGATAGCATTACTATGGTGGCCTATCAACAGCTCTGTTACAGGAAAGCAGAATTGTTCAATTCTTTGTGTCATTTTTTTTCTTTTTGCGAGAGTCATTTTCTGAGATGTGGGTCTGCAACACAGCCATAAGATGCGCAGCCAATGCCGTTATCGTTGAGTGGGCACTGTCTCTATATAGTTTTTGTTTTGTTATTGCTGAGGAAGGTTGAGCGTCGGAGCCCGTATATGTTCGCCAGGAACACAGCGCCAAAGTTCTCTTAGAAAAAAAAGTATTGAGGTTAATTCTCTCGAAAGAGTTTACGGTTCTTCTAGTTCGCTCACATAGAGGTAAGTCATTTCAGTTGTGGCAAACGGTCTCGACATTAGGTATATTTCTGAGCTACCATATCCGGAAGTTTTCAGAAAGGTGCATTGTACAAACTTTTTTTGGCAAACGTATTAGTATAAGCACCGAATGCGCACACGAGTAGATATTAAGAGTACCTGTGCAGTGTACTATCTTTTTTTGGATTTTGGAGTGTCCGAAAATAAGGCAGGAAATTTCGTTTTTGAAGAAAATGGTGAGGGACCGTTCGACTCACCGAGAAGCGGTTGCTGTCGCCGGGCGACATCGTTCTCGTCGCCGACGTTCATCTAGAAAGCCTGCCCACAGCATCAAGTCTTCTGTAAAGCCTCCTTTCGTTGAATCGGCTTCACCACCACCGCCGCCGGACAGAAGGAACACGTGCACTGAGAATGCTGCCCCTGAAAAGGAGGCTCTGGAAGAGGCATGGCCATCACTTCCAAGGATAACCCCTGCAGAAAAACTGGAGCGTGCACCGGTAGCATTACTTTCTGCATCTCGCCAAGATGAGGCGACAGAGCGTGACCGAGAAATTTTGACGATGATTAAGTCTCTCATCAATGCCATTCGCACACTTATAGGCAACACGAGCACGCCTACAGCACGATGCGCAGTGCAAGTATTGGATGCCCTGAGTCCAGTGCTTGCCAGCTTCGCATAGACAAATGGCTCTTTCACTGCCTTCATTCCGAGAAGAAGTACGTAGTGCGACACTTTTACAGTGGAATGCCAGAGGACTTATATCAAGGATCTCATGTTTTCGACATTATGTTTTCCGCAACAGATTTCCTATATTAGTAATATGTGAACCAAATTTGTCAAAAGCGATAAAGCTTTCTGGCTACGAAGCCTTCACTTTATCGACTTGTGGTGAGCCCAGCAAAATAATTATATATATCCGCACAGATTTAACCTACATTCCACATTTGGTGCAACCCCATAACGGAAATCAATACGTATGCCTCCGCGTTGCGAAAAAGAAGCTAGCCTTCACACTTATCGGCGCATACATCTCACCATTTGGTCAGTTCGATGGTGAAAGACTACATGACATCTTGACCGCTACACCTGGACTTTGGATTGTTATTGGTGATGTTAATGCTCATCACTTGCTTTGGGGAAGCACAAAGATTGATTCCAGAGGCCGGAAACTTGCTGAATTCGCCTCACGCCACGAACTTAACGTGATGAATGACGGCAGTCCAACGTCTTTGCGTGGTTCGATATATAGCAGTTGCTTGAATCTTGCATTGGTGTCACGGCAATTCGCCCAACAAGTGCGATGGTTCACTGATATTGAGTCTCACGGCAGTGATCATATTCCAACGTAACTGAAGGTCACAGGTTTTGCAACTTCCTCCTCATCAACTAACAGAAGAGTTAATTGGACAATGTACAAGGCAAAGGTGGAAGACGCATGCGATGATATCGCGTGCGGCCTCGAGGAGGTAATGAAAAATGCGATGGAAGAGGTTACGTGCGCCTTTAAATACACATCAAAGCGTACAGAATTTGATATAGAACTGGAACGACTACGAACGATTCGTAGGTGGACGGAGAGGAGGTACAGGCGCACTAATTCGATTCATGACCTCAGAGACGCTCGACGTCTACAAAAGAAAATCCAACGTCGAATGGACAAGCTGGAGGACCAACGGTGGAAGAAATTTTGTGAATCACTCGATCCTCGCAAGCCTATGCCCATATATGGAGGACGGTGCCTGGCCTTGGCTCGACTCCACAACAACGTCCATTCAGCACATTGGCTCTCCATCAAGGCCGCCTGCAGGTTGACGTTGCTGAAGATTTCTGCGTGAGGATTGCGGGCAATGTGGTTACCATGAGTGACAAAGTTCTCGGGGATGTTCCCGTAGCACGAACTGAATATGCTTTTCTCACTCGAGGAACTGGATGCAGCTCTAGCCACCTGCAGACGTTCATCGTCACCTGGGCCGGACGGTATTACATACGCTGCTTTATGCCATCTTGGGAGACGCGGCTGAGACCAGCTACTAAAATGCTACAACCAGTCATGGAACGATGGCGTCGTTCCAGAAAGGTGGAAATCCAGCCGCTTGGTACCAATCCTCAAATCTGGAAAGTCGCCGCTTGATCTGGCATCATACCGACCCATTGCGCTATCCAGCTGCGTGGGCAAAATAATGGAAAGAATGGTTCTGACACCCCTCGAGTGGTACCTTGTACGCTATAATATATACCCAGAGGCCACGGCTGCTTTTCGAGGAGGCCGCTCTTCTATTGATAATGTCATCGACCTCGTAACCTCTGTGCAATAACAGAAATACCTCAAGCGCATCTCGGTTGCAATGTTCCTCGATGTGAAAGGTGCATATGACGACGTAACGCACGATGCCATCCTAGATGCCTTGGCGAACATTGGAATCGGTGGAGAAATGTTTCGATGGATTCGGAGCTACCTAGAGAGGAGATCCTTCTTCGTGCTCACTGCGGAAGGCCACACCGTTGATCATTACACCGCTCGTGGCGTTCTACAAGGCGGGGTTCTTAGCCCTACGCTGTTTAACCTCACGATCATTGGCCTTGTACAAAGCCTACCTCGATCAGTCAATATCTCTACATACGCCGATGATATATGTGTCTGTGCTTCAGCAGTGACACGACTCAAGGTACGCGCACGGCTCCAGAAAGCAGCGAGAATAACGTCGACGTGCCTCCATGCTCGAGGCCTCACGATTTTCACCGAGAAGTGCGCCTTAGTCCCTTTTACCCGCAAGCCCATGATCTGTTATCCTGTTTCTGTCGACAACGTGAACCTTTCGTATATGAGACGTCACCGATTTCTGGGCGTCACTATCGACAGAGATCTCTCGTGGAGTGCTCACATCTCGCACTTGAAGAAGAAGCTCAGCTCTATCACACACGTGATGAGATTTCTCGCTGGTAAAACGTGGGGCACATCAGTGTCATCTATGCTTATGCTGTACAGAGCGCTCTTCTTGGGATATTTGCGGTATAGCACGCCCGTGCTTTCCAACGCCGGAAAAACTAACTTCAGGGTCCTGCAAAGCATTCAAGGCCAAGTCCTCCGCACATGCATGGGGCTACCTCGGTGCTCTAATACGTTAGCAACAATTGGTATTGCTAAAGACCATCCGATCACGACATATATAACTGTCGACACACTCCGGACACATATCCGTCACATATCCAGAGTGCCTAACCACCACCTTGCTAGCTTTCCACTAGAAAGACCAAAGGCAGCGTTTTCCAAAGTTGTTGCGGCTAACCAGAATTCCATCTCGTGGAGATTCTCGCCCGCAATCATACCACTATCTCCAGAGTGGTGCATGAAAATACCGACTGTGCACCTTGAAGTGCCGGGGATATCTAAAAAGGCAAGCCCGTCATCTGCAGCCCTCAAGCAGATCTCACTGGACCTCTTGCATTTGTCGTATGCTAACCGAATTCATGTTTACACGGACGGTTCGGTCTCGGGAAGTTCGACAGGTGTCTTTGTCATACCATCTCGATCAATCACCGTCAAATTCAAAACATCACACGTCACGACATCTACGGGATCCGAGCTTGCCGCTCTTCAAGCCGCTGTGGAGTTTGTTACGCAAGAATCCCCTAGTAGATGGGCCATTTTCTGCGACTCCAAGGCAGCCCTTCCATGCGTGCGAAGTCTACGACGTGGAAACTACCACCAGATGGTGTATGGTATTAACGAAATTTGTCATCGCGCTGCTGATCAAGGGCATGACATTGTTTTACAATGGTTGCAGGGCCACTGTGGTATCAGTGGTAACCATCTCGCCGAGGACGCTGCCCGATGTGCCCACGATGGAGCGCCCGCACTGTTAATACCCTTGTCAAAAGTAGACGCAGCTAGAGAACTTCGTCACATCGCGCATAATGCCACGCTTGCGCTCTGGAATTCTCCACTTAACTCCAATCATCACCCTAAGAATCTTAAGTCATTATGTCAGAAACAAGTGCCATCCAAGATTTCTCGACGTGACGCTACAATGCTGTGCCGGCTGTAGACTGGGGTAGCGTTTACTAAGTCATTCAGCCATCGCATTGGCATGGCGGATTCATCCATGTGTGCAAGCTGCAACTGTATAGAGATTATTGAACATCTCTTGTGCCACTGTGCCCAATTTGATGAAGATCGCCGGACTCTCCAGTGTGCCTTGAATAGACTTGATGACCGGCCATTTAATGAAGCAAAGATCTTAGGAGCCTGGTCGCGCAGCACATCAGCACAGAAAGCCACACAAGCCCTCTTGAGATACTTGTCAGCAACTTCATTGAGGGACCGCCTGTGAAACTCGGCATTGTGTGTGAGATGAGACGTGTGTCTATCCTTCTCTCTCTCTTTTACTCCCCCCTCCCCCTCGCCATGTGTAGGGTAGCAAACTGGACGCATAGTCTAGTTAACCTCCCTACCTTTCCTACATTCCTTCTTTCTCTCTCTCTCTCTCTTACAGAACATAAAAAGCCCCGCCATGGTGGTCTAGTGGCTAAGGTACTCGGCTGCTGACCCGCAGGTCGCGGCACCAAATCTCGGCTGCGGTGGCTTGAATTTTCGATGAAGGCAAAAATGCTGTAGTTTTCTGTGCACGTTAAAGAACCCCAGGTGGTCGAAATTTTCAGAGCCGTCCACAACGGTGTCTTCCATAATGATATGGTGATTTTTGGGGGGGGGGGGTTAAATCCCAGGTGTTAATTAATCAATCGCCAGGGATATAAAAATAACTCTCTAGTAATATTTTTATGACCATGGCTGCAGAACGTCATCAAGAAAGATTTCTCGATTATATATAGAACGACATGACAGTGATGGCATGAAAAAAAGAAGTGGTGACAAGATAACAACGACGGAACGATGAAGATTTATAGAATTTCGGTGACCATGTCCGTAGCCAGGAATTATATTCAGTGGGGAGCCACCTGCTGACGACCATACTTGTTTCGAAATGACACCTATTTTCATTACTGCGCCAAAACACCCCCTCCATCAGAATTTCTGGAACAAACCCTTAGGAGTTTTGATGGAACTGGTATAGCACATTGTGGAAAAAAAATAAATGACTGAGCGTGCACTATACGTCAGCTCCCTGTCAAACCTTGACTAAGACAAACTTCGTTGTTAAGAAAAGAAGCTGAGCGTCGCAGTGAGATTAGTGGGCTCACGAAAGAGGGATCCTTGTATACCGTTTAGTTGAAACAAGCCACGTGTAGGGTGTTCACCACAAACACACAGAAAGAAAATGAACAGGCGGCACACTAAAAATGAAGTACTGCCACTTTTAGGAGAAATGATCTGAAGATTCCAACCTCAACTTGCATATTGAGTAGATCGGCCGGAATCAGCTTGTTGGTTTCCTAAAGCTGACAGAGACCCCGCCAATTTATTCGATGCTCGGCAGTAAGAAAGAAGAAAGATGGAAAAGGAAGGCGAGTAAGGGAGGCTGCCGGGGCCTTTCTGTGTACGACAGCCACAAAGCCTTGTTTCCTCTTTCTCTCCACACAGAAGGCTTCTTCGACCCTTCGGGTGCGTGATGTCACGTCGCTATTACTCTTCACACTCCTTCCTCAAAACGTGATGATCATGACTATGACAGGGGCAGCCCGTAGTCAAAACGATGCAGGAGGTCGGCGTGCGTGCTCCAGAAGTCTGCCTTTGCGTGCTTCTGACTTTTAACTGGGGTCACCATGCATCCGGATTGTATTCTAAGCGTGGTAGCCAAGAAAGGGGACGCTACACGCTAAACCAAAAACTGACCTTACGGAAGCACTAAACATTGTGTGAACCACAGCAGGTTTAGGGACACGGCAACATCTGTTGTACTCATCTATTCATGATTCATCTGTTCACATGCCGTCTTGTTCAATTTTCATAGACCGCACACTGCAGTGTACACTCGCTGGTGATATGCATGCCCATTGAAACTACCACATGGATTTCAAATAACGAGTGAGAAATAAACAGCCACAAGCGAAGGCACGAAGAGAAAAGACGCGGCTTGTGCGTCCTCCCCATGGAAAGACAGCTATAGTTAAGATAGAAAGTCCTCTGCATGCACTGTGACCCCTTCCAGTTGGCAGTCTTCGTTAGTGTTTACTTCCTTGGTCGTCTTGTGCGTGTAGTTTTCGCGCCTTATCTCCTTTTTGGATAGACATAACATGTGCCATCGCTTTTAACAAACGGTTTATTGTCACAAGAGACACCTTTATACCGTGATCATGACCAATCGCTGCAACGAGACGCCATGTGTGGAAATATAATTTTTCCCTCTCTTTTTATTTCAAGATGTAACGGGCTGAGTCGCTTCGTTGCTTCTGCGCTGAAATTTATTACTCTACGCTATTCACGATAAAAAAGAAAGCAAGAAGAGGAGAGGCAGGGAGATTGACCAGACAAGCGTCGGATTTGTTACCCAGCACTTGGTATAAGCAATCGGGCATCAAAAAGATATCATGAAAAGTTAACGGGGTACGTTTTTTATTGGCACACGTAACACTAGTTTACACTGGGAGCGTTCGCGACAAGTAGAGATAATAAATACAGTTGATCGCCATAATTTGCCAGAATGTGCACTTCACAGATGATCGCCAGAATGTGCACTTCATAGTGAAAAATGCCAGGCCTGCGCTGAAAGCACAGCACAGTGACAGCGATAGCTGGAAAAGGGTCATCACTGGAACCAGTTGTAAACTCAATGAATTGATTGATATGTGGGGTGTAACGTTCCAAAAATATCATATGATTATAAGAGACGCCGTAGTGAAGGGCTCCGGAAATTCAGACCACCTGGGGTTCTTTAACGTGCACCAAAATATGAGTACACGGGTCTACAACATTTCCGCCTCCATCGGAAATGCAGCCGCCGCAGCCGGGATTCCATCCCGTGACCTGCGGGTCAGCAGCCTAGTACCTTAGCCACTAGACCACCGCGACGGCGCCAGTTGTAAACTCTCTTGGGGATATTATCGGAAATACGCTTGGATACTGGACTGTTTCAAAACAGGAGGCTCAAAAGTACATTTGATCAATCATGCAGTTGCCCTGCAGGTGCATTTGTGCGATAGCGGGTGTTGAAAGTAAGCGCCCGACACCAGAGTACACGTGATGCCTCGCAGCCATGCTAATCCAAGTCTGGCATCCACGGTCACTCTACCTTGCAGCGCCACGTCACCCGATAATCTCGGCACGCTTCAGGTGACGTTAATGCCACGTCCGCACGCATTAGCCCGTTGCCACCCGAGTGCGACAGAGCAACAGCGGGCCCGAAATACGAGAGGCGAGAACTTGGGTGTTTCGGCGATTTTATTTGGACACTGACTGGCAGCAGACTTGGCTCAGTGCGTACGAAAGAGACGTTTGTCACTCGGTTTTTATACTAGCAGGAAACTGGGGGGAAGGGACGGGGGGACGGGAATTGCTTCACACGATTGAGTTTTCTTTGTCTTTGTTTCTCGTGAATAGAGAAAGAGAGAAAGGATTAAGGGGGGCTCTTTATTTGTTGTGTTCTAGCTTTTCGAGGTTGTATGAGATCCGTGACTGCATGAACGCATTTCAGCGGAACGACGATGCAAGAAGGTTTTTTTTATTCACGTTGCTTTCTTTCTAAGTAGCGTTATTTCAACTCGCGAAATACGAGACCACAGAGAAAAAAAATCACGACGTAACGACGGCACCGACAAGTTTATCTAACCGAGTGTTTGTGCAATGATGGAGTGTGTCTGTAGGTATAAACTGAAAGCAGTGAAACGACATCAATGAAGAGGCCTGTGCTCGTAGCAGATAATAACAAGTCTGCAAAGAAACCAAACAATATTGAAGCGAAATTCGTATGAGAGCAGTGCAATGCTTCGATGTTAACTTACGCTCGCCTTTTTTTGTGTGTTTCGTTCACAGATTGGTAATGAGTAATTAGTAATATTTAACTTGCTTAATAAACCTGGGCAAAATATCATGCAATGTGGATAATATCACACAATGAACTCCATCAGATAGATTAATGTACGTAAGAGGATGTTTCAATGCCTTAGTCACACAAGAAAAGACAGAAGCCGACAGTGAAGCCAGGGGTTCTGCCTACAATACCCTTAGGCCAATAAATTCAATTATTTTATCTCAGTATACTCATAATACTGGTATTATTAGGAAGATCAAGAAGTAGACAAAGAGTTATGTTTTAATAATAACATTATTATATTAATATTATAATGTATTATTATTATTATTATTATTATTATTATTATTATTATATCATTATTATTATTATTATTATTATTATTATTATTATTATTATTATTATTATTATTATTATTATTATTATTATTATTATTATTATTATTATTATTATTATTATTATTATTATTATTATTATTATTTCTCCTATTTCGACAGTTATATGAATTCTGGTGTGTGAATCATTTACAATGCTTGAGCGACTGTAGTTATTAGCAGTGGAAAGGTTAAAATAAAAATGGCATAAAATTTGGTGTTCTCGAGTATCACAGAGTGATTGATGCCCCGGATATCCTTCTCACGAAAGCAACCTGACGGAAGTTCCGGAGAAGGGGCATGGTTCTGGCATCATCCCCTTCAGCATCGCTTATCTGATTCAACCTTAGTGAATAGAGCTCCCCTGTCGTAAAGGCTCCCGTGAGACCATACGGACGTCACAAAATCGAGAACTTTCTGTACAAACAATGCCTGGCGCTGGAAACAAAACTTATTGTTTCAATAACAGACTGTGTATAGTCTGATAAACATAACTACATGGTTGCCGAGGCCGACAAATTTTACGTTGTTTTTTTCTACCCAGGAAGAGCAGGAAGTAGTGTGTTAATACATAGTGTACTTTGAAAGAAGAAATGAAAATGCGCAAGCTGCTGCCGAACCGAAGGTCCTGGGATCGAATCCCAGGCATGACGGCCACATTTTCGGTGGTGGAGAAAAACACTTCAGACCCGTGTGCGTAGAGATAGGGGGGTTTGGGGACATAAAACCCCAACAATAAGTTTTATTTCTCGCGGAATGTGAAGCATAGTGCAAATGCTGTTGCTTTATCAACAAACTGCATTAAAATGTAGCGTTCGTTTATCCCTCACAGATATTGCTTTTGAGCTTTTTTTTCAATATAGGTCTTTTTTTTTCTGAAACAAGAGAGCAAATTTCATTGATATGCCGATAACTATATGAGTTTGTTCAGAATTCGCACTGTGGTTTTTCTAATAAGCGTTGAATTTGTGCTTCTGACACATCCAACTTTCCGATTTGGGAAACACAAACATAACTTTATCTTTAAATTAAATGAGACCCTATCGCTAGCAGGACTGTAAAGCACCCAGAGCAGAAAAATGATGATTAACTACGGTATTCAAGCAATGGTGAAAATGATTTGGTAGTTCTCATTGAGATAAAAATTATAAACACAAAAGCTACACTCTCGCTCTTGTTGACCATACCACCCAACGCTGGGAAGTCTGTATCATTGTGTGTTTCATCCGAAAATTTTCCAAGTCCAGCCTCCACATGCTTGTGCAAGCCATGAGCACACATACAGAGGTCTTGGTCAACGTTTATTCTGTAGTTATCAAATGATGAGACTAATCAAACCTAAGCCCATGTTCCTAAAACTGAAACTATTTTGCGTTCTGGCTTCCCATTTATTCAAATAAACTCACGGAGAGCGCCTTACCAAATCCCTGGTGCGTCGTTATGGGGGCGCCGAAAATAGATATTGAAGGAGCATAGAACAGTAGACGCAACCAGAGAACAGCAACATCTGGCGTTATGGTCGCCATAAAGTAACACCACTTCAAATCAGTCGCCTAGACGGTGCTACGCATGCAAAAAAATAAAAAAATCTGCAGCCATGAGGCACACGATCGGTTATATGTTTTTTTGATACATAGCGTCTTTAATGAAGGCCGTTTGCAAGGGGGCAGAAGAGGAGTGAGATAGCAGTCGTAAAAACGTGGAAACTAAAATGTGGCCATCCATCGTCACTGCTACCAAAAACTCGTCCTCGAAGTCTTTGATAAGACGGAAAAGTTGGAAGATGTGTTGAAGAGGGGCTATGATGAATCAGAAAACGTATAACAAATAAGCATACAATTAGGTTAGAAGCTGTGGGATGGTACGAAAGACGCGCCAGCAGGAAAATAGAAAGAAGGAGTAGGCTCGAATAGTTTTGCTAGTGAAGAGAAAGTGAATAGAAACGTGTCTTTGGTCGTACAAGTCAACCACAAAGAGCAGTATTAAGTCAGTAAGAAAAAAAAGTTGGTAAAAAGTAGTATTGAAATGTCTTTTTCGAAAAGCAGTAAGAAGGAATAGCGACACAAACAGCCACTAAAATATAAAAAATACGGACCTACTAAAGAAAAACATCAAGAGAGAAAAATAAATACATGTCGGACAGTTAGGAATATGGAGGATCGGTGGAGTGATGGCTTCTTTTTTGAAAGGTGCTGTGTCTTTTACGGAGAAAGAGCTCGACGTCCCGTTCTATAAGCCTTCTGAATAGCGCCGGGAACAAGCAATCTTGCCAAGATGCATTTTCTTTCTTTCTTTCTTTCTTTCTTTCTTTCTTTCTTTCTTTCTTTCTTTCTTTCTTTTTATTCTTTCTTTCTTTCATTCTTTCTTTCTTTCTTACTTTCTTTCTTGCTTTCTTTCTTTCTTTCCTTCTTTCCTTCTTTCTTCCTTTATTTATTTATTTACTGTTTATTCTTGAACTGAAAAGGCACGCACAGACCAGTTATCGCCTGTGCTTTCCAATGTTAAATATTACAAAAGAGTTGAATACTATAAAAAGGCGTGCCTGCCCCGCCGTGGTAGTCTGGTGCCTAAGGTACTCGTCTGCTGACCCGCCGATCACGGGATTGAATCCCGGTGTGGCGGCTTCATTTTCGATGGAGGCGAGAATGCTGTAGACCCGTGAGCTCCGATTTGGGTGCACGTCAAAGAACCCCAGGTTGTCGGAATTTCCGGATGCTTCCACTATGGCATCTCTCGTAATTATATAGTTAAACGTTCAACCCCATTTATCAATCAATCAAGAAGGCGTATTTAAATGTCATAATAAAAAAGAACAATAGCGGTCATGCATGTTTCGAGAAAAAGCTTTTGGATATTTTAGATTTAGTAAATAAAGTGAGAAAATGTTCCTACTTAGGCATATAAACTTCGATCTGGAATTTGAATTCTATAATAGACTTCCCTAAGGCAAAATAAATAGCATCTTCTAAGACGTTCTTTCCTAATATAAATACATCCTTATTCGTTCCTTTATAGCAATTGAACTCAAGCTGGAAAAAGAGTAAAGTAAATCTAATAATATTACGTCTAGCATTGTTTTGCTAGCACGGCGAGCAAACTGCATTATTAGAAGAGGTGAATCATAGTAGATGAGTGAAGACGTGCTTTCCACTGGTTTCTTACAGATAGGCTGCTTATCTACTAATTGCATCGCCTGCTGTCCCTTGACAGTGCGCGGAAGGCATACATTAATCATCTTTGATAAATTACTTGGTGATCTTGATAAAAGGCTTCACCGCGAGACATACGGCGAACCAAGGCAGTAATTTTGAGAAAAAACACTCTTGACATCCCGGCTATACAGTAAAGCCCTCCTGCAAACTTAGATGAAAAATTTTAAACTGAGGGTGTTTGCTGGAACCGATCTGGCGAGTGGTATGGTCTTTAAGGCGGCAACTGATGCAGCGTTGAATAAAACAAATGCACTTGTCAAAGCATCGGCTCCTGCACACACTCCTGGTTTCCAAATTTTTTATCGCGAGCTTCTATCTTCCATACACTGCCTCTATTTATTTTTATGAGGGGAGGGGAGGAAGGGGGGAGAGAAATGTAAGAGTGGTTTTCCACAATGTTTATGCAAAGAATAAATTATTGACTAATGATATCTGCATTTTCACGCGCTAAAACACAATATATGAAAGACGCCGTAGCGAAGAGCTCGAGAATACGGACCATCTAGTGTTCATCAAAGTGCACTGACGTCACACATTGCAGTGGTCTGGAGTGTTTTGTCTTTATCGATATACGACCACTACGGCTGGGGTCGCACCCATGACTTCTGGCTCCACAGACGGTCACCATTTACCACTGCTCCACAGCTATGGATGATTCTAAGAATGAAAATGATAATTTGATCAAAGCCAGCCAGCAGCATCCGCGCACTTTGGTATGGTAAATGTTTTGTCTTAGTGGTGCGAATTCTTTAAAAAAAAGCCGCCGAAGTGATTCGTACATAAGTGTAATAACCAGTGAAGGGGCCACATCCGGCCTTGGTTACAAAGGTTAAACGCTTCAGTTATATAAAGCATTTATCAATTATCCCGTGTCTGGGAATATTGAAATATTGGAAATTAACCCGTGTCTGGAAATATTGAGCGATGCTTCTCGACTGTTGTTCACTTCATTTTTTTAATAAACCAATAGGGGGTAGAGAACTTTGCCCAGTGCTTGTGTGCTGTGAAGAGCTTGACAACTATTGTCTAGCCATAAAATAGCTCAACACTATAAGAAACAAAACTTGTGTCTTTCTTCGAGACAACCACATGTATTTTACTCTTCAGAAAGAGTAATTTTTTGAAGCCAAAGGCCTTACATGTCTTTCAAACTTGTTTCTAAACTAAATTCACCGTGAGCAAAATGAAGAAAAAAAAACGTAGTTGATCGTGTCACTTTTTGGGTTTGTCTCGTTTGAGCTTTATTTCGTCGGTAAAACATGCACGAACTTACCCATCACAAGATCTTGTATACCGACGTCTCTGCTCAAAGTGAGCGCTGCCGTGACGTGCGACCATAAGTTACCCAGTGTAATCACCAGTGTATTGGACGCTCCTTGGAAGCCCACGTTCATGCAGTGAAAGGAGAAAACGAATAAAAACGAAAGCACTGGGAGGTTAACCAGTTCTCAGATTGGCTGCTGCACATGATGTTCACGCATCTCGTAGCACTTGCCTCAAAACCAAAAAAATATTAGCGTACTCTTCAGCACTATGCTTCGCATAGCCAACATCACGGACTGATACAACATTCTAGCCTGCCACTGCTGATGCTGGTAGTGCACACGTTAATGGTGGCGACGCTCCGCAACTTTGAACAAGGAGTTCTCACATTGGCATGTTTTCTATAGGTTCATGAATGCGCACGAAGTTTGCTAAGTACTACCTCCATCCTCTTCGTAACGTAGTGCTCGTTTTAAAAGGCCGACATAGCAAAGTTTTTTATGTATGCCTCGCATGTCATCAATTCTCCCGGTACGTGATATTTGCCCTTTTTTTTACAGAGAGCGCAACCAGTATTCTACTTTCAGCACCTACGGCAATGTTTGGAACCCTCGTAGCTCCCAGGACGACGACGAAGTGATTGCTTTGTAGATCACTAGATCGCTGTTTCAGTAGGTGTTCTCTTTTTTCACCTAATTGTAAGTGAACTTCGCGAATATCACATCCGTGTCCGTCGGTGATGGACATGGACCTCCACGGACGTCGCCAGATACGGTGGCGTCGGCGGCGGCTGCATCCAGCACGCGTACGGGACTCTACAGCGACTACGACAGCGAGGGCACTTTTGGCTACTCAATGAGCAGCGAAAAGCCTTCCGACGACGATGATTTTAAGTTGGTGCTGAGCCGTAAAGCGAAGAGGCGGAACGTCAGAACATCTTTGTCATCGAGTACGTTGAACGACAGAGTACCTAGGAGACCCGTGACAAACACTATCCTTTTTGTCCCTGAGGTACCTGACGGTCATGAAGCGCCTCAAGAGGCAATCTAATTCGGTGATGCTGGAAGGACTCGTGCCAAATGAGATCACAGACACCAGAGTGAACACGCGTAAGAACGTATTGGCCATCAACATTTTACATGCTGTGGCACCTAATATACTGCGCAACGTCAATGAGCTGGGGGGAATGAAAGTTCGCTCCTACATTCTTGTGAGCTCTAATGTCGTTACTGGAGTCATCTACGATGTGGATACTGTCATTCCTAGCTCCGACGTCGATGTTTTGGTCAAACTGGCAAATGAAGCCAGTGTCATCGCAAAATTTGTCCGTTTGGCAAACTCACGCTGCTTGAAGATCATGTTCAAGGGCGACTCTCTTCACACGTAAAGGTGGGCCATTTTCGGCATTATGTGCGACCTTTCGTACCGAAGCCCTTACAGTGTCATAAGTGCATGAAGCTGGGCCACGTGAGAAGTGTATGCAAATATAACACGGTGTGTCCTCGTTGCGCAGAACCCCATTCTGCGGATGACTGCGAAACAACTACCCTCAAATGCTCGAATTGTCATGGGTCACATGCAGCTTCGTCAAAAGAATACCCCAAAATCCAAAGAGAAATAGCGGTATTGAACCAAATGGTTAGAGACAATTCATCGCACCCAGAGGCTGCCAGGACCGTCCGAAAGAGGCGTCATGGTCATCGCAGTTAATCAAAGAATGCCGCAGACGCTGCATCGACAGCGCCACTCCACCACCCTTCTCTTTCACTGCCCTTGCCTCCCAGACCGAAGGCGGCCAGCGCGGTCAAAGAACCAACGAACGGCAATGTTGCAGGTGAATCAGTTTGACCTTCAATGCCGAAATCACAGCCACCTGCAAATTCCAAGCGCACATCGACAATCACATCCCTCCAGCCAGCCGCTGACAAGCTGCCTGAGGAGGACACAGAAGTCATCAGAATGTTCGAACACTGCTGGATGCCATGCGAAAGCTGTGCAGCAGCCTGAAGTTTCCACTCGCTCAGAGTGCACTACAAGTACTGGATGCTCTAAGTCATGTATTTGCGAGTCTCCAGTAGCAACCATGGCTCGACCAATTTTCTCCTTCGGCAACGAGGTCCGACAAGCGTCGATACTACAGTGGAACGCGAGAGGCCTGAGATCCCGCATCTCTTCATTCCGTCAGTATATATTTATGAATCGTATTTCTGTAATAGTTATATGTGAACCAAACGTGCAACAACCTCCTAAACTATCAGGGTATGAATCTTCCGTTTCTTCAACGTGCGAGGAACGCAGCCAGGTGGTTGTTTACATTCGCACAGATTTCACATATGTGCATCACGCAGTTCAACCGCATGATGACAATCAATATGTCTGCTTACGTGTTAAAAAGGAAAAAAGTGTCATTCACACTCATTGGTGTCTACATATCACCATCCGGACGGTTTGAACAAGACCGACTACGAGACATACTCACAACAACTGTGGGCCCGTGGGTTAAAAATGGAGACTTCAACGCACATCACTTAATCTGGGGTAATTCGACAATCAACGCTAAAGGAAGAAACCTCGTTTCATTCACTTCCAAGCACGACCCATGTTTCTTAAATAATGGCAGTCCTACATACCTGCGGGGCCTTGCCTCGATTTGACTCTGGTATCCAGAAACTTCCGGTCGCCAGTGCACTGGTTTTCAGACATAGAAACGCATGGGAGTGACCACATTCCCACTTATATGCGAATAAGGGGTCTTACTAACTCCTATCTTAGGACCACAATACGAAGAATTGATTGGTCCGAATTTCAGTGACTCATGGAAAATACATGCCGTGAAGACCCTGACCAGAACTTGGATGATGTCATCAAAGAGGCAATGAGGGAAGCTTCCTGTCTCCTCCCGTTCACCGGCAAGCGTTCAGATTTCGACGTTGAACTGGAAAAACTGTGTGCGCTTCGCTAAAGGGCGGAAAGGAGATACAGACGGACGAAAGCAATATGTGACTTGAGGCTGGCACGACGCATACAGAAAAAAGTCCAACGACGTTTAGACAAACTTGAACAGGAACGCTTGAAATCATTCTGCGAATCATTGGATTCCCGAAAGCCGTTGTCACGCATCTGGAGCACTATTCGTGGCCTGCACTCGGCTCCCCAACAAAGACATCCTTTCATGGCTTTAGCCCTACATTTAGGCCGCACCCAACTTGAAGAGGCAAATGAGTTTTGTACGCGAATCGCTGGTGTGTCCGCCTTGTCCGCTGGCACCGTTAATAGTGTTATCCCTGAATCCCACATCTCCGAAATGGACAATCTTTTCACTGTAGAAGAACTTGACGCATATCTGGCGGCTTCCTGACGATCATGTTCACCAGGACCCGATGGCATCACCTACGCCGCTCTAGTCAACCTTCAACAGGAGGCCAGGGGACAGTTGTTATGCTATTACAACCACTCATGGCAGTCGGGCATTGTTCCCCAGGTTTGGAAGATAAGTCGACTTGTGCCACTACTCAAACCAGGAAAGACACCATTTGATTTGACATCATTTCGCCGTATTGCCCTCACAAGTTGCGTAGGAAAAGTCATGGAAAGGATGATACTTACACGCCTAGAATGCTACCTCGAGCGCTACAACTTGTACCCAAACTGCATGACGGGTTTTCGGCGAGGTAGGTCAACTCTTGACAACGTGATTGATCTCACAACATTTATCCAGCAACAGAAGAGCCTCAAGCGCAAACCACTCGCACTCTTCCTCGACATCAAAGGGTCTTATGATAACGTAACACATAAAGTCATCCTACACTTGTTGGAAGCTGTCGGAATCGGTGGTCGGATGTTCCAATTCATCCAGGGTTATTTGACGAGAAGGTCTTTTTCTGTACAAACCGCAGATGGACCTACCCCCCATTACTATACTTCACATGGCGTCCCTCAGGGTGCCGTATTAAGTCCCACTTTATTTAACCTCGTGATGGAGGGTCTTCGTGAAATTTTGCCCAGTACTATCCTCATATTCATAAATGCTGACGATATTTGTCTATGCACTTCGGCTGTAACTAGTCTACAAGTACGTGCAAGAGTCCAGCAGGCTGCCACCCTGACATGCTCATATCTCCGCAAGCAAGGTCTTTCTGTCTCAACGGAGAAATGTGCATTGGTTGCGTTTGCTCGCAGAGCCATGACACAATACCCCATTACCATCAATGGACAAAATATTCCATACCAGAAGAACCATCGCTTCCTGGGTGTGATTATTGACAGAGACCTTTCGTGGAGTGCCAAGGGCAATTACCTGAAGAGAAGGCTAACTTTCATCGTCCATATAATGCGGCTCTTCTGCGGAAAATCTTGGCGCACATCGATAAGCTCAATGATGCAGCTATACAGGGCAGTGTTTCGGGGATTTTTGCGCTACAGCTTGCCGTTACTGGCAAGTACGTGCAAGACAAGCATCCGCACCCTCGAAAGTCTGCGAGGACAAGCACTACGCGTGTGCTTAGGATTGCCGCGATGCACCTCAACCTACGGGGCAATTAGGATCGCAAGAGAGCATCCAATTCAAACATACATCACCACTGACAATTTGAGAGCCCACATAAGACACCTCTGCCGAGTTCCTGGTCACCAAGTTGCAGCGTTGCCACTTCAAGGACCACAAGCGATGTTTTCAAAGATTATTTCTGCTCATAGAGAATGCCTTCCTTTTGGCTTCACTCCAGCAACAAGACCAGCGTCACCTCCGTGGTGCCTACAACAACCACAGGAGTGCCTCTCTATTCCGGGAATAACGAACAAGAGCCGTCATTCAACAGTGGTCCTACGACAGGGGACATTGTCGCTACTTAACGAAAAATACGGCTAGAGGACCCACATTTACACCGATGAATCAGTCTCGGCTGACAGCTCCACAGGTGCTGTTGTCATCCTGACGAAACAGGTCACTATAAAGTTCAAACTGTCGCATAGGACAACATCCACAGCAGCGGGGCTTGCCGCCTTACGTGCTGCTATACTTTCTATCGTGGAAGCCCGACCTCAAAAATGGGCTATGTTGTGCGACTTTAAAGCATCCCTTCAGAGCTTGCAATCAGCATTACGACAAAGGGTGCATCAACAACTAGTGAATGCAACAAGAGAAATGCTTCACGAAGTTTTATCGAAAGGACTTGACATGGTGTTCCAGTGGTTACCGGGATATTATGGTATTGTCGGTAACGACCTTGCTGATAATGCTGCCCGATCCACCCACGCGGACGCCCAGACAACCCCAATTTCATTGTCGAGAACCGACGCTGCAAGGGGCCTTCACTCGTTCGCTAACACAATGTCGGAAACTTGGCTGAGTGACCCCAGTGTCGAGAACCGCCACCTACACAAAATGGACCCATAAAAAAAGCTTCAAGTTATATTGGACCTCTCCCGCCAGGATGCAACTTTACTGTGCCGCCTGTGGTTAGGAGTAGCTTTTACGAAGGCGTACTCCTTTCGCATAGGAATGGCGGATAGCTCCCGATGTGAATCGTGCGACACGGACGCGACAATAGATCATCTACTATGTTCATGTGAACGTTTTGCGAGCGAACGCAACTTGCTACGCGAAACGTTAGAGACACTAGATGGTGTACCTTTTTCCGAAGAGAAGATCCTTGGTTCGTGCCTCTACGCGTCGCAGGCCAGCAAAGCGACGCGGGCATTGCTAAGTTTTCTAAAGACGACTGGACTACGCGACCACTTATAAGCGTGCAATGGACAAGGTCACATCTACGCACACGTTGCCCTTCACTTCTCTCTCTCTTCTCCTTTAATCCCCTCACCCCTTTCCCCAGTACAGGGTAGCAAACCAAGCGTGCGTCTGGTTGACCTCCCTGCCTTTCATTTCTTCCCTTCCACATCCTCCTCCTCCTCGTAGCTCCAATACTTATTTCTTTTTTCATTTAGCCACATCCTGTGAGGTAAGTAATGTGAATTAGAACCAAACGAAATAGCAGTATGAGGTAATTCTAGAAATACTGAGAGCGTGGTCGTGCTGTTCGTACTACGAGCCAACCTGCCGGTTAACGGTCTTGGCTGTTGAACAACTTTGAGTTCAATAAGTGAATATTGCTCGAGGGAGACAAAGTCATTGCTAGGTAATTGTATACCCCCGTAGTCATTAGAGTGCCGAGTGTGCAAAACAAGGCAGTCTGCTCAGGAAGACGTAAACCGAACAATCACAAGAATTCGAGTGGTACTTCGGTCTTCACAATGCGCGAAAAATAGCTACTATTATCTATTTTTTTTGCTTGCTTTGTACGAACGCCATGAAGCTGTCATTAGCATTACGTCACTGGTAAAATACTTCTTGCTCCGAAAGCCGACAGAAGTGCAATCGTCCCATTTAAAGCTCCAGGTTCACCTTAGTAATAAACTTGGGTTCCCAGAGAGATGTTTTAAATAAGAAAATAAGCTTTTGAAAGAAGCAGTCGTGAGAAAGTGCGCAACGCCAGACAAAATTGCAATATGCACTACTACGTGTTTCCAGCAATATTCGTAGCTTAGTTATAAGAACGAATCATTTCATAATGGCATCTCCCTCAAAAGCTGTCGTAAATTCGTGTTCCTTCTTTTCTGAGTTTGGAAGTGGAAGCTCAAGATTTATGGAGATATTGTTAGCTTTCCTGATGCTTACAGGCGATGTATGATGGCATTTAGGAGTGACGCGTCTCTCTGAGTGGAAGCATAGTTACCATGTTTTTTTGTCAACGCAATTCAGCAAAAGCTTGAGAGTCTGAAATAAGCAAGCGAAGACATTAATTGTCAAACTTATTTCACTCATTTGCTGCTGTACCTAGGTGTTTATTTCGACAAAAAAGATGAATTACGATTCCTCTATTGCTTCCCATGGATAAGACCTAAACTAATAAGCATGTAGTGGGAAGGCTCCGGTGTCGTACCCTCTTCTGGTTAACCTGTAGCATCTATTGTATTTCTCTGTCCCGTTAACTATTTATTAAAGTAAACCTGTTAGGAAAACAAGTTGTCCCGTTCATCAACGACCAGCAAACTTTGAACTATCGGTTTGTGCATTTGCTGACTACCCAGAAATTTGAGCAAACTCAGGCACTGCATAACACTGTGCCTACAGAAAAGATGGTTGGCGATGACGCAACAAGACTAGCTTCACAGGGGCTTAGTTGTTATGATGAACCTTACATTAGCATTGAACTGATTAGATAACGGTGAACAATTGTTCTTGCTTTTTTTGCCAGCCTAACTAATAATCATTACTGGGGTTTCGCATGCCAAAATTGCGTTTTGATTAAGAGAGACGCCGTTGTGAAGGGCTCCGAAAATTTTCGACATCTGTTGTTTTATAACGTGCACCTGAATCTAAGCACACGGGCCCACTAGCGTTTCGCCTCCATCGAAATGTGAATGCAACCGGGAGATGGGAAGAGGGGGGGGGGGGGGGAGATTCGGGTTACGAATTTGCCTTCTTTCTCGGAGATAACGTTTTTTCACAAATATCACGAATCCTTTCTTGTTCCTTTTGACTGAACAAAGCTGATGCGCCAGACCCTCCTTCCTCCCACTGCCGTTTTCACAGTTACCCTTTCTCCTCCCTTGTTTGGGTTACAAGCATGCGTGCGAATTGTTAAACATGCCCGGTAAGAAGAGTGGTTGCACCCTCAAAGCAGCGAAGTCCGACTGTCGAAACGTCCGCTCTAACGACACCTCGTGCTCACGTATGTTTCTTCTCTTTAAGCGTTCATCTTCCTATGAACTCCTGCTATTTTATGAACGTCAACAAGAAAAGCAAGAGCGCATTGCTCCACTTTACTGCCATTTAAAAGCACTTCTACAGCTTGCGAAAATTGCATTCCTTCCTCTTCAATCGGCACCGTTGATTTGGAGGCACTCGACACGAACGCAAGCATTGACCTTATACTTGGGCGCGATTCATTCATATATTCTGCCAACACGTGTTATCCTATATTCTTTGCTGGAACATTGGAATGCCCTAATACTTAGGCAGCCTGTGTGTGGTGAGGGGCACCGGAGTACGGTGCCCCTCATCGGCGAGATTGGGGGGCACCGTACGTTCTTGTGTCAGCTTATACTACGCGTCCTCTAAAATATGGACTAACACTCTAAAACAGAAGGCGCTCTGAAGTTTTTCCGCAAGGGCCGAAAATGACGTTAGTCAACATAAATCTCGAGCAAAATTTTATGCAGAGAGTTTTAAGTCTATGGCCGGACATCGTGAAATTTCATTTTAGAGTCGACGGCATCAGATAAGAAGCATGGATTGGAACCATAAGGTTGGGCAGAGGCTTTTCTGTAAACACATCGGCTGAATGAATACGCCGCCTTCCACGTTATAGAAGATACTATGTGAAGAAATATATGCCGAGTATGCAAGAAAAGCCGCAGCTGTTGCATGAGAATAGCACTACGCTCTGCAAATTTTGGCAGGTGCGCATGCAATCGCGTTATTATTCTCGGCCTCAAGAAATTCACCTTAATAAAGGCGCTGACAGCAGCAGCTAGCCCCAGTGTTATCTAATTATTTTTTACTGATAAGGGTTCATAATAACGGTGACCACCATAAAATGAGTGAACTAGTACAAGAAAAGCAAACTTCTAATAACTGTTCCTGTGTGTAAAAAATAGAATGACAAGAGGGAGTGTTGGCTTCCACGTTTCTGCCTTATTTCGTGTTATTGTGATTTCGCTTGGCTGGGCTCATTTTTTATATGCAAATACAGGCACATGCAGCCACCCTCGTTGTTTATTTTCCTCCTTTACGTTATGGTTACAACGTGATTTCGTTGTCCGTTGGGCCGTGATTTTTTTTTCGACAGATGTTAAATCGAAAACTCCCACGCATATACAATATCGAGAAAGCAGTTTTCCAAACATGGCTCCTTCTTTAATATCCAAGGACGGCATAATTTATGCTTCAGCTGCTCTTTTCTACATTGCCGAAGCCTCTTGAATGTTCACCATATTAACGTGACAAGAATGCAGACAAAAAGAAAGTTCTGGATAAAGGCTCTCGGTGGAAATGCAGCTTGTCGTAAGAGCTAATGTCCCGAATGTTATATTTGGTCAATTTTTAATTCTTCCGTCTTGTGCTTAAAACAAACTTTTTTTAGGTCTAACAGGCAGATGGTTTTCAGAACTAACATGACCCGACATTGCTCGTAGCCTCATTTTTCCAGTAGTTTTTACCACCATAAACGTGTTGTTCAAACAATGACATCACTTTAACTGACAATCTTGGCAAGTTATACACGTTAAAATATTTTCCGTTGCAATGTGAAATCTATCAATGTAGCTTGCAGCGTAGTTTCTACACCAATGTTTTGGTGACATCCTTATGCAGACAAAACTGAAAAGCTATCTTGCACTGAGCGTCATTTGCACTTAAAGAAAGGCTGTCAGAAGAAACCGCACGAACTGCTTTTGTGACATGTATGCCATAGCATTTATATCTTTCGGGGACATGAAGTGGAATAGGCGTAAGAAATATCACGTTCAAACTGCTAGAGAGGGGGTGGAGGAAAAAATTGAATATCATAGCAAAAAGCCGCTACGCTCCTATTGAGTAGGCTAAGAAAAATAATAATATCCGGCGTTCTACCTCACAAAGCCATGGTTATACAACTATGAGGGACACCGTAGTCGAAGGCTCCTGAAAATTTTACCCTCTAGCGCTAATTAGTGTGCACTGACTTATCACAATGAACACCCTTCTCTTTTGCGTGCCTCACCGAAATGGGACCACAGCGGAATGCGGTAATTAGCTAGGAAGCCGTCCTAAAGCACGGAATCATCTCAATGGGAAGGTTCAATTATACAGTTGATGTATGTCTCTCTTTGGTCGGAGTGTCATCATCTAATTCAATTGGTTTGGAAAGACATATCGACAACACTCCACTTGTAGCACGAAGGCACTAGCAAACATATAAAATTCTCAGAAAGAAAGCCTCGACGACGATTATAATTTTGTGACAACCAAGGAGCTTTGTTTCTCAAAACTCCTCGATTTCCTTGTAGCTTCATGCTGCAAACGAGTGTTTGTTAAATTGGATTGATAGATGAATGGATGTATCCGGCTGTGCCCTTTGAATCGGGCGGTGGCTCACGCCACCTAGCCATAAAGCTAAGTACTATCACTATATGTGTTTAAATTGAATTTCACTCGCACCTTGCTTGTAGCCACCAATCTGTTAGCCTCCTCTTGGTTATTTCTACCCGCTTAAAGTGTATTTTGCCTTCACTATTCCTAAACCGCAATTCATTGAAAAATTCCGCACCATTATCTTGGACTATAAAGTGGAGCCCTTAAAAAGGTTATCAAATGTTCAGACGTTTACTTCTAGTCTCCACACGCACTGCATATCATATCTGTGCCTTCGGATTTGGCTCGGTACGTCTTGGTCCGCAATACTCCCGTTCACGCCTCAAACAACAGAGAACTACCCCTAGAAATATCGTAGATCTTTTCTTTTGCAATTTCCTACTTCAAAGTTCGGTAGGTCTCCAGTGATGATTTCGTAAGCAATCTAATCTTCCACATGTCTCTCTCGGTTTTCTTCACCTTCTTATAAAGCGATGTTTTCTTTTGGCTTGGTATTCTGCTGTTGTCTAAATACTTGATTGACAATTTTCTAGTTCGCTTTCTCCATTTAGTATCGACATTCTTCATGTACAAGTAGCTGAAAACAGTCCAAGCCCTACGCTCCTCTCCCATGTTTCTCAATCGCTCCTCAAATTCTATCTAGCTGTTAGCTTCCCTGCACTCAAACGATGCCCATTCCATGTAACCCTGCACCCCTGATTTGGGGTACTTTCAAAGCAACACGCTGTTTAATTTCCAATCTTACTAGAACCTCTGATTTCATGTACAAGACCGCATTACCGAACGTCAAACCCGGAGCCATGACACCTTTCCAAATCCCTCTCATAACATTATACCTATTGTAGTTCCAGATTCACTTTCCTTCGTAGCTTCAAGGGCTCGTTCATCCCAGAGTAGGCCACAGCAGAAACATCGCGGCATAAGAGTGTCACACAAGAACTCAGTCCTTGTCGCAGTAAAGCCATCGAAGTAAGGAGTTCTCTTTAGCTGTGATATCACTGAGGAGA
Source organism: Rhipicephalus microplus (assembly GCF_043290135.1). Taxonomy (NCBI): domain Eukaryota; kingdom Metazoa; phylum Arthropoda; class Arachnida; order Ixodida; family Ixodidae; genus Rhipicephalus; species Rhipicephalus microplus. Next base: position 55,331,204 of record NC_134702.1, read on the forward strand.
AACAACTTTGTGGAAACGATGGTAAAAGTTCACTGGGAAGTATGGACACAGCTCTCCATGCGCTCTCATATCACAAAAAAGAGTCTTGGAACAGCTCCCGAAGAAGTGTTCCTTGGATTCTTGGCAGCTTTCAGACACGGCTCCTCGTATAGTGAAGTACGCTTGGTGACTGCTCATTCTCGACCTCAATTTGGTCTGCACTGCTGTCCGCACACTTATCAGCTCACTTTGTTACTAATATTTTACGAGTATGTCCTTGCTGTTTTCAATTATTGCATTATTACTACGTACATGCTGGATATTGCATATGATGTCATATATATATATATATATATATATATATATATATATATATATATATATGACATCATATGCAATATCCAGCATGTACGTAGTAATAATGCAATAATTGAAAACAGCAAGGACATACTCGTAAAATATTAGTAACAAAGTGAGCTGATAAGTGTGCGGACAGCAGTGCAGACCAAATTGAGGTCGAGAATGAGCAGTCACCAAGCGTACTTCACTATACGAGGATCTTGCGGCTGCGGCTCAGCTGTTGAGAACACGCTGCTTTCGCTGTCTCAAGGCGTACCTGTGCTTTGTTTGCGTTGTACCGCGACACTGGTGGAGGTGCTGGCTCGCGACCCCGCCTGATGCTCCGCACTCTCACGGGGAGTTGTTCATCCAGCCCGGATGCACTTGTAGACACTCCCGTGCATCGCTTCAGTCGTCGTTTGCGAGGCCTCCCTCCAGAGTTCACCCCCTCACAGGAACACTCTACAAGGCACCGCTCACACCTACCAATGGCCACCGCCAGTCCACAACAGTTACTACGAGACAGTAGTCTGCCTACCCCATCTCAGTTAACCCCCTTCTTTCACCGCTGATGCCTGATCGCTTTGGTCGTGGAGCACATGAAGACGTCGAAGTCTGGCTTGATCACTATGAACATGTCGCCAACACCAACCAGTGGTATCTTGAACAAAGGCTTTCCCGCGCCTTTTTCTATCTCTTAGACAGCGCTCGTACCTGGTACTAGAACAGAGAAGGCTGTTTGTCAACATGGAGTGACTTTCAAAGAGGAATGATTGACACATTTGCCAATGTCGACTGGCGCGAACGTGCGCAGAATTTACTCGAGCTACGGGTTCAGAAACCCAGTGAAACGGTTGCAGTGTTCGCTGAGGACATGACCCGTCTCTTCCGTAGAGCTGACCCGCACATGACCGACGACAAAAAGTTACGCTACCTCATGCACGGCGTTAAAGAGCAATTGTTCGCCTGGCTTTTGCGGAACCCGCCAAGCATCGTGACAGATTTCACCAAAGAAGCTACGGCTATCGAGCGGGCGCTTTACCTACAATGCCGACAATACGATCGCTTGTCCAGCAACACCTACATTCAAGTCGCCGCTTAGACATGTGAGAATCAAAGCTCGTTGCGCGATTAAATACGAGAGATTGTTCGCGATGAGCTGCTGAAGCTGCGGACTCTGGTCACGGAACCACCAACGGCGTCCATCGCTGATGTCGTCCGCGAAGAAATACGCCAAGCGTTTCCAACAGCTGATCCTACTCACGATTAGCGGCCTATGAGCTACGCAGCCGCGCTTCACCACCCGCCGCCCGTTGCACCGTCGTACCGCCAGCCATCGGCAGCCGTTCCTTGGTCGCCACGGCAAGAAGAGACACCGTGGCGCCCTGCCATCATGGCGCCGCACCAAATTCCGCCGTACCAAGAGCCGTCTCCCAACGAGACACGGCATCTGCCACATTACGAGCCGTTTCGGCGTCCACAGCTTCGTAAAACAGACGCCTGGCGCACTGTAGATAGGCGTCCGCTTTGTCTTACCTGCGGAGGTGTGGGCCACATTTTCCGTCATTGCTGGCACCACGTCGTTACGTTTTGACCTCTTCGGCAATGGTCTGACGATCGACGTGCCAACGACGACTACGCACCACGCCGGGACGCTGATTCTCAAGGACCCCGCTTGTCTCGGTCTCCTTTTGACAACCGCCGTGTCAACAATGACGGCAGAGTGCCTGCATACCAGCCAAGTTTGGGACGTCGACCACGCTCTTAGTCTCCGGCATATTCACCTTCGTCGCGCCACCACACTACAGTCGACATTAATGGAAGGAGGTCACCAAGTACACGCCGGGGAAACTGAAGGCGGCGAAGTCCGGGGGTGAGACTGCAGGCCGTCAAGGTGACGAAAAAAGGTCCCCGTTACTGTTACCACCGGACGTCGTAGAGCCGAGTAGTTTTAACACCGACAAAACCTTGACCACAGATCTTCCCGTTTTTTGTAGGCGAACAGCAAGTAACAGCCTCTGTAGACACCGGTGCCGACTTTTCTATAATAAGTGAAAACCTTGCCGTACGCCTAAAAAAGTGAAGACTACGTGGACGGGATCTCACCTGAGGACAGCAGGCGGCCAGCTGTTGATGCCTGTCGGAAGGTGTACAGCAAGACTCGATATCAGTGGCTCTTATTTCGTGGTGACGTTCGTCATCCTCACCTCATGTTGCAAGGACCTGATCATAGGGATGGACTTCATAAGAGAATGTGGTGCCCTCATCAACATTCCGGACCGTTCGATTACGTTCCGCACCAGCCCTGGTTTAGTTGACTCTTCCGGCGGAATACGTAACACTTTACGTATTATTGATGAAGATGTGGTCGTCCCGCCACGGTCATGCACTCTTGTTTTGGTGGAAGGGCATGAAGCGTTTGATGGCGAAGGCATTGCCGACCAAATTGGCTCGCTGCTATTTAGCCATGGCATTTCGGTCGCACGAGGTATCGTCCTTTTCACTGGTAAACGCACGAATTTGCTTTTGACCAGCTTTAGTGCTGAGCACCGGCACCTTCCGAAGGGCACAGCTATCGCTTCGTATGACAATATCGGAGAAATGCGAGGCAGTTTATGTTTGTCGGTATTGGACGAAGCGCCTAATAAAGAACCAGAACCCGTTCTCGGCGTTGGCATCACTCTGTCAAAGGAAGAGCGACAGAGACTTTTTCAGCTGCTAGCCGAATTCCGCGACTCTTTTTCATCGATATCACGAGTTGGTCGAACACCTTTGACAAAGCATCGAATAATCACCGAGGACATGGCGAGACCTAATCACCAGAACCCTTATCGTGTAGCTTTAAAGAAACGCGAAGCCATACAACAACAAGTCGTGAAAATGCTTGAAGATGATGTCATTCAACCGTCACAGAGCCCCTGGGCATCGCCTGTAGTGCTAGTAAAGAAAAAGGAGGGCACCCTGCGTTTTTGCGTGGACTACAGGAAGCTGAATTGTGTGACCAAGAAAGATGTGTACCCGCTCCCACGTATTGATGACTACCTTGACAGACTTAGGCAAGCTCGCTACTTTTCTTTCATGGACTTGAGGAGTGGATACTGGCAGATCGAGGTAGACCAAAAAGACCGAGAGAAAACCGCTTTTGTGACGCCAGGTGGTTTATACAAACTTAAAATCTTGCCTTTCGGTTTGTTCTCCGCGCCCGCAACTTTCCAAAAGCTTATGGACACGGTACTTTTGGGATTGAAGTGGTAGACGTGCCTTGTCTATCTGGACGACGTTGTAGTGTTTTCAACCACTTTTGACGAACCTCTCAAAAGGCTGGAAGTTGTTTTACGTGCCATACGGTCCACGGGCCTAACACTAAAACCAGAAAAGTGACATTTCTGTTTTCAAGAACTTCAGCTGCTCGGTCGCGTCGTCAGCAACGCAGGTGTCCAGATCGATCCTGAAAAAATTGTCGCCGTCGCACAGTTCCCAGTACCCTCCAATACGAAGGCTGTCAGACGCTTCCTGGGCCTTTGTGCCCATTATCGCCGGTTTATCGCCGACTTCACCCGCATAACGTCGCCACTAACTCGTCTCACAAGAGACGACGTTGCCTTTGAGTGGAAAGAAGAACAGGAGGCTGCCTTTAATGACCTGCGTCAACGTCTTCAAACGCCCCCGGTGCTTGCCTACTTCGTCGAAGAAGCCCCGACGATGCTTCCACAGACGCTAGCAAAGTAGGTCTGGGGGCTAGGCTTATGCAACGGCAAGAGGACACAGAGAGGGATCGCCTACGCAAGCCGAACGGTAACACGCGCAGAGGCTTACTATTCAACAACAGAGAAAGAATAACTCGCCGTAGTATGGGCTGTAATGAAATTGCGCCCGTACTTGTATGGGCGGCACTTCAAAGTTATTAGTAACCATCACTCCCTTTGCTAGTTAACTTATCTAAAAGATTTCACCTGCCAATTAGCGCGTTCGAGCCTAAGACAGCAAGAGTTTGACAGGACGGTCGTACACAAGTCAGGCAAGCGACATATGGACGCTGACTGTCTGTCCCGTTCACCCATTGAGTCGGCAACCCTACCTGAGGAGCAGGAAACGGCATTTCTCGGTGTCCTCGACACGACCGCCATTGCGCAGCAACAACGTGAGGACGCCGAGTTGCTTCGCTTAATTAACTGCTTGGATGGCAGATCTCAGAAGGCGCCAAGAGTTTTCGCAAGAGTGTTGTCATCGTTTTGTTTACGGAGCGGAGTACTCTACAGAAGAAACTTTTCGTTGACGGGATCCGCCTATCTGCTCGTCATCCCAGCAGCCCTTCGTACCGAAGTACTCAAAGCATGCCACAACGAGGTAACCGCTGGCTATTTGGGTTACACGAGAATGTTGACCAGAGTACAGCAAAGGTATTACTGGCCGAGACTAACCACAGCCGTGAAGCACCACGTTCGTACCTGTGTCGACTGTCAGCAACGCAAGTCAACACCGACTAAACCAGCTGGCCTCCTGCAACCCGTGCATGTCCCCACAGCTCCATTCTACCAGATCGGCATGGACATTTTGGGCCCACTACCTACTTCTACTGCGGGGAACCGCTGTGTTATGGTCGCGACGGATTATCTGACCGGTTATGCCGAGACAAAGGCTATCCAGAGATGTACAGCAGCGGAGGTGGCGAGATTTTTCATCGAGAATATTGTACTGAGGCATGGTGCACCAACTGTCATGATCACAAACAGAGGAACCGTAATTACGGCAGCTCTTTTGGATGACGTCCTGATGCTGAGTAAAACAACGCAGCGTAAGACCACTGCCTACCACCCACAAACAAACGGGCTGACAGAGCGTCTGAACAAAACCATTGAAGACATGCTTTCGATGTACGTAGACGTTTAACACAATAATTGGGATGAAATCTTGCCATACATATTGTTTGCGTACAACACGGCCAAGCAAAAAACGATCCGCATGACCCCGTTCACCCTCGTTCATGGACGAGAAGTACGAACTATGATAGATGTGATGCTACCGCACGACAGTGACGACATCGACCCAGACGCCAACACGTTTACGGAACGCGCGGAAGAAGCTAGGCAACTTGTACGTTTACGGATCCGCCAGCAGCAAGAGTACGATGCAGCCCGTTACAATGCTCACCGCAGAACAGTTGTCTATCAAACTGGCGACAAAGTATGGGTTTGGACACCAGTAAGAAAACGAGGACTTTCCGAAAAGCTCTTAAGAAGATACTTTGGGACATACCGTGTGCTGCGACAACTGAGTGATGTCACTTACGAAGTTGTTCCCGACAGTTCGTGTAGTACCAAGCGTCGCCAGCACCACCCTAAACTTGTTCACGTAGTGCGCATGAAGCCTTACGTCTACGAGTGATTGCGTGAGACTTTTTTTTAAAAAAAAACTGCATTATTGACTTCGCATCCAGTCGATGCTCTTTGAGAGGGAGGCAAATGACGCGGGTATACATGTGGACGAAAACGATAATGGGTGTATTTAGCGGACACCAGGTAGTGAGCCTCTGGCTTGACTTGAGAACTAAGAAGACAATCTTGTGGCTCAGCTGTTGAGAACACGCTGCTTTCGCTGTCTCAAGGCGTACCTGTGCTTTCTTCGCGTTGTACCACAACAATATATATATATATATATATATATATATATATATATATATATATATATATATATATATATATATATATATATATATATATATATAACATTTCACCCACTTTTATTTCTTCTCATTTACAATACCTTGCTTCTAATAACCTCCGCTATACATTCCTTAGAATTGCCTGTTAGATCTCATTATTACTGTGTCAAAACACGGAAAAACGAGCCGTTAGGTATACACCTGTTTCCCTTATTCATTAAAGAGGGTCTCGTGCTGGCAGATTTGGTGCCGTTAGGTTGTATACGAGGGACTATTGGTCAGCTGCCCGCTCGTAATATGCTCTTGTGTTACGTGACGCCACGCTCATAAAAGGGTGTTCCACACTCGCCGCTACGGCTAAAGATGGTGCTGACTGACACTCCCACGTTTAAATTCACATATAAACCTAATAAAGTGGCCGGTAGGATGGCCGCCGTGATAGCTCAGTGGCTAGAGCATCGAATGCGTTATTCGAAGGTCGTAGGTTTGATTCCTGCTCATGGCAAGTTATTTTTTCACCACTTTTCTTTCTTCTTAGTTACAATACATTGTTTCTAATAACTTCCCCTATACATTCATTGGCATTATTGTCTGTTAGATCTCATTATTATAGTGCCAAAACGCAGAAAAACGAGCCCTAACGTATATTCTTTTTCCCTTATATATATATATATATATATATATATATATATATATATATATATATATATATATATATATATATATATATATATATATATATATATATACACTTTCTCTGACACCTTCTTGCTGTTCCCTGGCGTGTAGCCTATAACAATATGAAGACGAGAAATAAAGGCTGGGAGTACTTTGTAATGCTTTAGTTGAACAATTAGTTGTTGGGGAAAATAACTTTTAAATGGGAAACTTCATTGGTTCTTGCTACCAAAAATAACACCTGCCAAAGTGTATCTTTTTTGTTTTTGTTTTGTTTTTACTTTCTAATAGAACTTCTGCATAGCCTGACAATTATATATTATGAAAAAAAAACTATTTTTTGTGAAATACTGGTTGGAACGTTTGCGCCAACTTGCGTCGCAAGAAGACAATAATACCAGCACGCTTTGTGTAACCGCAATGCGTGTCTTCTTCTGTTCTACATATATCGGTACTTCTTACATGAACCTTTCGACACTGCTAACGACGGTTATACCTGCGTTAGACCGCTGAAGCTTAAACTTAAGTTGAAGTCAGTGTTGCTGAATACAAACAACGGCACCTTATATTCGAATAGAACGTGTTCCGCAACCGGATGAGAGATCTTTTGTAGTTTAATGATACGTTCTACGTAGGCGCATGGAGAAAACACTAACTCAAATTTTGCAAAAGCCAGAAGGATAAATTTTCAATGAAAATCACTTGAACTGCCTGGAAGCACGTGACAAGTATAACATCTTCAGAAATAAAGCACAAAAAATTATCAAAAGCAGATGCTTCGAGACAGATTATTTCTGGGTCCAGGTGTTGTAAAAAAGCTGCATAATCTGGGAGCACCTACTGACTGGATTACCGTAAGAAATATTACAAAGAAAGGAAAGCCCAGCGGAGTTTCGAAACTCAATTTGCATATTGAGTAGATGATATGGAGTTATCTTGCAGGGTCCATCGGGGACACATGGACAAGCTCACGTTGCTCGAAACACCGGTAGAAAAATAAAGTGGGGTGTCGGGTATTCACCACGAATAAGATTACGTGGTACTATTTTGTAGAAGTCGTCACTTTGTTGTTCTTCCACATAGAAGCTTTGTGCTGAATTTCGGGAAGGCCATGACGACTTACACGTGCATACTCTCCTCTTATACGTGACAGCCTTGATTAAGAAGGTGGCAGACCACCTTTCAAAGAATATGCCGGGTCATCCTATATGCGCAAAAACTGACAGCGTGCCTCGTCGGCATTGTCTTAAGTTGTAGCCGCTGACATGATTGCATTCCTAGCACGACGTCCTAGGAAACCTATGAGAAACTTTGTCGACACAACACGAAAGAGAGCCTTTTTGGCTGCACTTCTCTGCATCTTTGTTTTTATTTAATTTTATCGGACTATACCTTGTATTCTTTTCCTGAAGGACTGATGAGACAGTCTTTCGTTCAATTTTATTCTGGACCAAGAAGTTATTATTTCAATAAATACAGGGCCTATCATAACATACTAGCCACATTTTTCATGGTATGGATAAGTCGGTAAATGGATCCGCCGAGCAAAATTTGCTTTTTTCAAGCTACATTCTCTTCAAATGCAATTACTCGACGAGTAATATACATTCTTAAGTTTCATCGCATATTTATTTTTTGTTAATTTTTCAGAAACAAATTCTTCTACATCTGGAGATATTCTAATATTGTTCAGCAGCTGCTTTGACTTCATTTTGACATTGCTGGCATTCACATAACCATCTAGCATTGACGTTACTCACTATAAGCTTTAGTCATATTTGAAATGTGAACCATTTATTATTGAAGGTTGGCGACTTTGAACGTATATGTCAATCTATCTATCTTACGTTTTGGTGCTCTCGTGGTCACCCCCTTAACTTGGCGTGAACCAAAATTAGCATGGGAGGGTAAGATGGTTTGACAAATATGACGCGCTGGTAAACCAAGAACAATGTCACAATCACGTCGCGTACCTCGTCAAACACTTCCCGCTAGGCAGTGGCACATACCCACGGATGGGTATGTGCCGCTGGTACGCGGGTATGTGTCACAGGTGATTGACACTTAGTATCTACCCAGGAACGACGAGAACACACGAGCAATTTTAACGCACGAGAGTTAGGAAATACCCGACACTGGTAGCGTCCACCCGCCGAATGCAAAGAATAATTGTCAGGGTCCAACCTGGAATCGAGTCCAAGTATTCTTTCTGCATGGCTATGAAGCATTCTACCACAGAGCTACGCCCGGTCTCGGAAAAACTTTTCAAATAGACGCTAATCTTTGTGAAACGTCAATAGTGGTGGCAGTGCTGCCTACCCAGTTTTCTAAACATTACATATGTACCCATTGGATACTGCTGTCACGTCGGGGCAATGTCAATTGTGGTTGTTTGCCACGCGCTGAAGTTGATTTAATTAGCATTGTCCAGGGCCAGCATCTTCATGACCATCAGCACTTCATATCTTCTGGTGCTGCTGGGACTGACGAAGACGAAGTGTTGCTGTAGCTGAGTGTTTGTCGTTCATCTTCAGACTTTTTACTTATTTTCGCAGTTATACGGGGAACATAGTTCCCTTTTCGGCGGCGATGGAAGTGGACTCATCTGCACGCCCACCCGAGTTGCCGGCGACAGCGCCGGCAGCCTCAAGGAAGCGAAATTGCCTTTCCAGTGACAGCGAGGCTACCCTCATTGACACTGCCGAGAGCATCGACAGCTCCAACGACGAATACGTGACCTTCATGAGCCAGAAAGCAAAGCGGAGGATGCTCAGGGCATCCATAGACGCATCTGCTGGGAGGACCCCGCAAAGCCCGCCGAGGTACACCGTCCTTTTTTTGCCTACGCAACCATTCATCAACATGAGACTACTGAACAGGCAAGCTGTATCTTCAGAGCTCGAGGCTCTGGTGCCGAAAAGTATTAAGGATATCAGAGTGAATCCCCGGAAAAATGTTGTAGCAGTGGACGTCGCTCAAGCATCAGCGTTAGATTCACTGAGCAAATTCACCGTCCTTGGCGGCATGAATGTTCACACTATCATTCCGCTAGGAAATCAGGAAACTACAGGCGTCATATATGACATCGATGTGACCATCTCGAACGAAGATCTGCCTATTCTTACTAAGCCTGCTAATGATGGGCCCCAAATACTACAGGTGTGCCGTCTAGGAAAGTCGAGATGTGTGAAGATAGACTTTAAGAGTGATTGCCTGCCGACACATGTTAAGGTGGGTCATTTCCGACATGCTGTGCGGCCATTTGTCTCTAAGCCGCTTCAGTGCCGAAATAGTCAGAAATTTGGTCATGTGAGCGCCGTCTGTGGAAATCCTACAACATGTTCTCGTTGTGGTGCACCACACTCTGCCGACAACTGTAAGGCTAATTCCTATAATTGCCCGAATTGCCAAGGGCCCCACGACGCCACATCAAAAGAGTGTCCGAAAATAAGGCAGGAGATTTCGGTTCTGAAGAAAATGTTGAGGGACTGTTCGACTCACCGAGAAGCGGTTGCTGTCGTCAGGCGACAATGTTCTCGTCGCAGACGCTCATCTAGAAAGCCTGCCCACAGTATCAAGTCTTCTGTAAAGCCTCCTTTCGTTGAATCGGCTTCACCACCACCGCCGGACAGAAGGAACACGTGCACTGAGAATGCTGCCCCTGAAAAGGAGGCTCTGGAAGAAGCATGACCATCACTTCCAAGGATAACCCCTGCAGAAAAAGTGGAACGTGCACCGGTGCACAACTTTCTGCGTTTCGCCAAGATGAGGTGACAGAGCGTGACCGAGAAATTTTGACGACGATCAAGTCTCTCATCAATGCCATTCGCACGCTTATAGGCAACACGAACACGCCTACAGCACGATGCGCAGTGCAAGTATTGGATGCCCTGAGTCCAGTGCTTGCCAACTTCGCATAAACAAAATGGCTCCTTCACTGCCTTCATTCCGAGACGAAGTACGTAGTGCGACAGTTTTACAGTGGGATGCCAGAGGACTTAAATAACGGATCTCATGTTTTCGACATTACGTTTTCCGCAACAGATTTCCTATATTAGAAATACGTGAACCTAATATGTCAAAAGCGATAAAGCTTTCTGGCTACGAAGCCTTCACTTCATCGACTTGTGGTGAGCCCAGCAATGTAATTATGTATATCCGCACAGATTTACCCTCCATTCCACATTTGGTGCAACCCCATAACGGAAATAAATACGCATGCCTCCGCGTTGCAAAGAAGAAGGTAGCCTTCACGCTTATCGGCACATACATCTCACCATCTGGTCAGTTCGATGGTGAAAGACTACATGACATCTTGACCACTACACCTGGACCTTGGATTGTGATTGGTGACTTCAATGCTCATCACTTGCTTTGGGGAAGCACAAAGATTGATTCCAGAGGCCGGAAACTTGCTGAATTCGCCTCACGCCACGAACTTAACGTTATGAATGACGGCAGTCCAACGTATTTGCGTGGTTCGAGATATAGCAGTTGTTTGGATCTTGCATTGGTGTCACTGCCATTCACCCAACAAGTGCGATGGTTCATTGATATTGAGAATCACGGCAGTGATCATATCCCAACGTACCTGAAGGTCACAGGTTTTGAAACTTCCTCCTCATCAACTAACAGAACAGTTAATTGGACAGTGTACAAGGCAAAGGTGGAAGAGGCATGCGATGATATCGCGTGCGGCCTCGAGGAGATATTGAAAAATGTGAAGGAAGAGGTTACGTGTGCCTTTAAATACACATCAAAGCGTACGGAATTTGATATAGAACTTGAACGACTACGAACGATTCGTAGGCGGGCGGAGAGGAGGTACAGGTGCACTAATTCGACTCATGACCTCAGAGACGCTCGACGTCTACAAAAGAAAATCCAACGTCACATGGACAAGCTGGAGGACCAACGGTGGAAGAAATTTTGTGAATCACTCGATCCTCCCAAGCCTATGTCCCATATATGGTGGACGGTGCGTGGCCTTGGCTCGACTCCAACACAACGTCCATTCAGCACATTGGCTCTCCATCAAGGGCGCCTGCAGGTTGACGTTGCTGAAGATTTCTGCGTGAGGATTGCGGGAAATGTGGTTACCATGAGTGACGAAGTTCTCGGGGATGTTCCTGTAGCACGAGTTTCTGAACTGAATATGCTTTTCTCACTCGAGGAACTGGATGCAGCTCTAGCCACCTGCAGACGTTCATCGACACCTGGGCCAGACGGTATTACATACGCTGCTTTATGCCATCTTGGAAGACGCGGCCGAGACCAGCTACTAAAATGCTACAACCAGTCATAGAACGATGGCGTCGTTCCAGAAAGGTGGAAATCCAGCCGCTTGGTACCAATCCTGAAACCTGGAAAGTCGCCGCTTGATCTGGCATCATATCGACCCATTGCGCTATCCAGCTGTGTGGCGAAAATCATGGAAAGAATGATTTTAACACGCCTCGAGTGGTACCTTGAACCCTATATTATATACCCAGAGGCCATGGCTGGTTTTCGAAGTGGCCGCTCTTCTATTGATAATGTCATCGACCTCGTAACCTTTGTGCAACAACAGAAATACCTCAAGCGCATGTCGGTTGCAATGTTCCTCGATGTGAAAGGTGCATACGACAACGTAACGCACGATGCCATCCTAGATGCCTTGGCGAATATTGGAATCGGTGGAGAAATGTTTCGATAGATTCGGAGCTACCTACAGAGGAGATCCTTCTTCGTGCTCACTGCGGAAGGCCGCACCGTTGATCATTACACCGCTCGTGGCGTTCCACAAGGCGGGGTTCTCAGCCCTACGCTGTTTAACCTCACGATCATTGGCCTTGTACAAAGTCTACCACGATCAGTCAATATCTCTATATACGCTGATGATATATGTATCTGGGCTTCAGCAGTGACACGACTCCAGGTACGCGCACGGCTCCAAAAAGCAGCGAGAATAACGTTGACGTACCTCCATGCTCGAGGCCTCACAATTTCCCCCGAGAAGTGCGCCTTTGTCCCTTTTACCCGCAAGCCCATGATCTGTTATCCTGTTTCTATCGACAACGTGAACCTTTCGTATACGAGACGTCACCGATTCCTGGGCATCATTATCGACAGAGATCTCTCGTAGAGTGCTCACATCTCGCACTTTAAGAAGAGGCTCAGCTCTATCACACACGTGATGAGATTTCTCGCTGGTAATATGTGGGGCACATCAGTGTCATCTATGCTTCAGCTGTACAGAGCGCTTTTCTTGGGATATTTGCGGTATAGCACGCCCGTGCTTTCTAACGCCGGAAAAACTAACATCCGGGTCCTGCAAAGCATTCAAGGCCAAGTCCTCCGCACATGCTTGGGGCTACCTCGGTGCTCTAATACGTTAGCAACAATTGGTATTGCTAAAGACCATCCAATCACGACATATATAATTGTCGGCACACTCCGGACACACATACGTCACATATCCAGAGTGGCTATAACCACCACCGTGCTAGGTTGCCACTAGAAAGACCAAAGGCAGCGTTTTCCAAAGTTGTTGCGGCTAACAAAAATTCCATCTCGTGGAGATTCTCGCCCGCAACCATACCACTATCTCCAGAGTGGTGCATGAAAAGACCGACTGTGCACCTTGAAGTGCCGGAGATATCTAAAAAGGCAAGCCTGTCATCTGCAGCCCTCAAGCAGATCTCACTGGACCTTTTGCATTTGTTGTATGTTCAGCGAACTCATGTTTACACTGACGGTTCGGTCTCGGGAAGTTCGACAGGTGCCTTTGTCATACCATCTCGATCAATCACAGTCAAATTCAAGACATTACACGTCACTGCATCTACGGGATCTGAGCTCACCGCTCTTCGAGCCGCTGTGGAGTTTGTTACGCAAGAATCCCCTAGTAGATGGGCCATTTTTTGCGACTCCAAGGCAGCCCTTCAATGCGTGCGAAGTCTACGACGTGGAAACTACCACCAGATGGTGTATCGTATTAATGAAATTTGTCATCGCGCTGCGGATCGAGGACACGACATTGTTTTACAATGGTTGCCGGGCCACTGTGGCATCAGTGGTAACCACCTCGCTGACGACGCTGCCCGATGTGCCCACGATGGAGCGCCCACACTGTTAATACTCTTGTCAAGAGTAGACGCAGCTAGAGGACTTCGTCACATCGCGCATAATGCCACGCTTGCACACTGGAATTCTCCACCTAACTCCAATCATCGCCCTAAGAATCTTATGTGATTACTTCAGAAACAACTGCCATCCAAGATTCCTCGACGTGACGCTACAATGCTGTGCCGGCTGTGGACTGGGGTAGCGTTTACTAAGTCATTCAGCCATCGCATTGGCATGGCGGATTCATCCCTGTGTGAAAGCTGCAACTGTATAGAGACTATTGAACATCTCTTGTGCCACTGTGCCAAATTTGATGAAGATCGCCGGACTCTCCAGTGTGCCTTGAATAGACTCGATGACCGGCCATTTAATGAAGCAAAGATCTTAGGAGCCTGGTCGCGCAGCACATCAGCACAGAAAGCCACACGAGCCCTCATGAGATACTTCACAGCAACTTCATTGAGGGACCGCCTGTGAAACTCGGCATTCTGTGTGTGACGTGACATGTGTCTATCCTTCTCTCTCTCTTTTACTCCCCTCTCCCCCTCCCAGTGTGTAGGGTAGCAAACTGGACGCATAGTCTAGTTAACCTCCCTACCTTTCCTACATTCCTTCTCTCTCTCTCTGATGCTGCTAATACGCATGTTGCAGTTGGAATCGTCGCGCAAGTGCAAACAACTGTTTATATAGGCATCTGCAACTCTTCAAAATATGTCTGTGCGCGCAACAGTTCTTCATATATTTAGCGTGATGTCATGACGTGTCACTCTATAAAAAAAATTGCAACACGGTCAGCTTCCCTCCACACGCTTCTCATAACGTCGATTCCCAGGTACGCGGGATCTGCCTAATTTTTTCATCATCATTATTATTATTATTATTATTATTATTATTATTATTATTATTATTATTATTAGTTCGTTATGATGATGGCTTTCACAATAGAAACTCAAAGGTAGCCATTGAGTTTCTAAAGCAGCTGCTGGTTCTTCAACAATATTATAAACCATCTTCCCGAAGGGAACCCTGATGGGATGGGAAGCAGCAGTGGTGTGCACGGCGTTGACCAGGTTAAAACGGGCGTCGGCGCGGGTGCTGGAGCAACGGTTTAAAGGGAAACTTAATGTAGCGTTTGCTCGAGCAAACGCTCGTTTGAAATGCGAAAGACACGGCAGGTGGGTTGGGTTTCATGCAAAGATGATTGCAGAGAAACTAACCGAAGGAGTGTTTTCACTCGACGTGTGGTCAAGCGTTGTGGGTGGAGCGGGCGAAGCGAAAGAGAAGTATGTTGCGTGTGGATGGAGGAGCCGGCAGCTGCAGGCTCTGCGGCGAGAGTCCTACGGTTGAGGGAGAGAGTGACGTCAGTGTACAACTGGGAGCGGATCATGCGAGTCGAGCGTGAAGTCAACGCGTAGCTGCGGCGCGATCTACTTGGCACCACTCCAACGTCTGACTCTAGGGGAACGCTTTGCGGCGCGTCGTACGAACGCACATACGTACGGTGTAAGAGGGGCTTCGTATCTAAATTCAGTATAGAAAATTACAATCACTTTACTATAGAAGTTTTCCCAGCAGTACCGTCATAGTGGCGAATATTTTTGTAATCGCGTGAGTGTTCTGTCATTGAATTTACGATCATGCTGTCACTGTCACGTTGGTATAAAAATTTATAATGTGGAAACACAAAGTGCAGATTTGGGTTGGGGCTCTGTAACTTGCGCCAGTGGAAACAAATGAAAATGAAAACGTTCATGGGGTATCGCAGTCACAGCAGTAACCGTCGTTGGTCCCCAATATTGTCACAGCAGGTCTGACACATTGAATAGTAATACAAGGACTACAAACAATTTCAGCATAACTGACAATGGTCGCGCACGTTTCATAGCGTATTGTGATATTCACGTAGCGCATAAATCTCCTTCGACTAAGCAAAACATTTTGAGAAGCTTGTGATACGTTAAGGGGTAGATTGCGCAAAGAGAGGCGGAATATCCCAGATGCGACAGCAGCAGTTCTATGTAATTTGTACTTTGCGAAGAAGATGGAATTATCTTCGGCAATTTAAGTGAAAAACGATAGTTACGCTTTCAGCGACCATTTCGCAATCTCTACAATGCCTTCCCATTCCTTGACATATATATACCGCTGTCGAAACAATCGCTTGTAGTGTGAGCTTCCACCTTCCCTCCCTCGTATATTTCTATATGCCAGGAATGAGTTGCATCGCAGGGACTCAAAAAGCTGTCTCGCGGACCACGTGAGAGTTAAACCTATGCTGTCTCAACAAGTCTCGACACATATTCCTCGTCTTGTCTGCATGTTAGTTTAAAGGAAAGGTTGAGGTAACTAGAAAGTTATGCTCACGCACACGAGCATTTACAACGGGAACAAGGATCTTTGGTAAATATAATGCCCCTCCATTTATGCCCTTGCCCAAGTGAAATTTACCAGTATAGTGGCATTGGAATAACTAGCCAGGGACAAGGAATAACTGCACTGTCCTTTGCCAGCCTATGATATCCTCGTAACGTGACATCTACGAGAAAGGCAGGAACTACTGCTATGCATAAGAAGTATCACTCTGAGTATTTTGGAAAATCACTTAGATATAGGACAGGAATAAATATCATTGCGCTCAACTACTTAGTTTGCTGTTGCATCAGGAAACGTGGAGCGAAATGTATTTGAGTATTACGCACATAGTCCGATGTTTATTTTGTTTTCACGAATGAGGCTGTAAATATTTTGTGCAGTAATGCTGAAGTGCTAAATTTACGGTTATTGTACAATTATTTTAACCACGAATCAGCTTAAGCTAGTTGTAAAACGTCGACGTTGTCGCTATGCTGTTATTATAAACGAGTATGTACCACAGAAATAAGTTAAAGTTTCATTTCTGTGGTAAGTACTCAGTTATCACAAATGTGGTACATGCTCGTACTCGCCACTGGTAGGCCCTAATTATTCAGCCATGTGCGATTTATCCCGACTACAAACGCTACTTAGCATACATAATCTGACAGAGGGGTGACGTCTATTTCGGGCGTATCAGTGCAAATTAGCCGCTAGAGTTACGCACAAGGTAACATGTGTCGTTTCGTTCGAATAAATTAGCCTACAAGTTCACTCGGGTCATTTTGATATTGGAATAAGTGCGAGACACCATCGCAAAGCAACAGCACAGAGCTTCTGTGCACTGTCTTTGTTTGAGCAAAGTACGCGGCCTGTCGTTTAATCCTTCATCGTCTTTACTCCCGCGATGAACCATGTGTGGTAAAGATAATGCCCCTTCACTTTGAGAGCTACGTTGAGCTCTAAGACTGTTTCCTATGTATTTAAAGGATGCCTAATTGCCCCTCAAATGCTTATCTACTTGAGACAGCTGGAGTTAGGGAGGACTAAAAGGAAAAAGGGGTTCGGAAAGCTGGGACGTATCAATCTTTCTTTTCAAGGAGGCGCATCGCAAATTAGTTTCTGACTCGCGATCCTAAAGTGGTGTGCACTATAGTGTGCCTTGATGCTAGAAGTGATATTTCGATATGTAAAAAATTGCAAAATTTGTTATATTATAAAAATTTGCGTAACGGATCAAATGTTTGCTATATAGGTAATACAGATGAAAGATCGACAAATAACGTGGCACAGAAGCCCTACAAGAAAATGAAAATGAACTTTTGATTTCACTTGAAACCTCCTCATATGACTATAATAAAGTTATCACTATGTTATTCAGGAAGGTGTTGTCATCCAAGCATTTCATCATTACAACTCTTTCTGAAATCGTGTCTGCCAAAATACATAGGTGGTCTTTATGCAAGGAGTATTTGCATGACTAAAATGGAAATTTCGGTGAAATTTGTGAACATAATATTTGATTGTGAAGCCCTGTTACGGATACCTGGTGCCGTTACTCACGCAAGCAGGTGACATCTGATTAAGCAGGTGACATCTGATTGTAAGCTTGTATGAGGTGACGTGGCAGCAGACATATTCACTGTTGTAGCAATACAAACATGACACTGTCGCGTCCTAATGGCAGAGATTCATAAAATTGTGGAACCTTTGATAAGTGACTATTAGTTTCGTATCTCCTGGTAATCACAGAGCTTTGAAGATGATTCCCATAGCCTCAATCAGCGAAGTATGGCGATTCTTCATTACCATGGATAATTTCGCGACTTTGTTGATAATGTTGATAATACCGTTGCCATATTAGATCATGGAATGTCCTTTCACGGCAAAATTTTCTGAGCAGTTAATTTCACCCTAACGTAAAAATCAAACAGTTCTCTTACACGCGCAGTTCACTCAGACTGAAACTAGTACAAAGAAACTTGGACATGTATGCACACAACATAAGGTTGCTTTTAAAGAAAGGGGCTACGTATACCCCCGATCATATCGATATCTTTCCGCAATGCCTTACTATTGAGTGTCCGCTTCCTTATTTTATCTCCTTAACTTCAAAGGAAAGAAATTATAATTTATTCTCATATGTGACGCCTATTGTATAAATTGCTTCTATGGATATTTTACGAACGTGTACACCTTATATGCAGACCCATAACTAACGCAAGACAAATTTCAGCATGGCGTTTCGTATATTATATGTTACTACCACTACTATACTGCCCCCCCTCCCGTGTTTTTGTTTTCCCCGAGTAACTCTGGCATGCATGGCGTCACTGCGATCCATCTAGCGAGAATTTTATGACCCTAGACACTCAGAGCAAGAAGCGCTTATAGCGAGGACACTGCCTTGGTGGACATCGTTCACGCTTTCGCAGCGAGGTCTTCAGATTGGCGGCCGTCGGTGAGTGCCCGCAACCTAATCATGACCCGCCATCTCTATGGAAACCATCGTGGTATACTCAGACGGCGCCAATGTGGCCTTACGAGTGCTGCCAGCTACGATGTCCTTGGTGTCGAAAGTCGGTCATTTGGGGATGAGTCAGGAGACACCAATAAAAAAGCGCACTTTTCTCCACAAGAACTACAAACAAACAAACCTTCATAAATATTTACAGCAAGTGCATACGTGTATGAAAAGAATGAAGGATGGAGGAAACAAGATAGTGAAACGATGATTTTGCTCTTTTTTTCTCCTTTTTTTGTTTTGAGCTGAGTGACCATAGTCTAATGATCAGTCGGCCATATCATCTTTTTTGTAAACAATGATGCTGTAAACAGAGCATGAAAACACATGGGAGAACTCTAAAAATGAATGGTGCCTGAAAAAGTCACAAATAAAGCTTAGAAACGGGTCGCAATAAACAAGAATATATAAAACAGCTTTCATGTATAATGGCTAATTAGTTGCCATTGTCAATTTATAATGAAGTCGTGAAAATGAGTGAGTGAGTGGGTGAGTGGAGTGTTCATAGCTATCGCTCTTCGCAAAACAGTTAAACGATGACGGAAGCTAAGAAAGTGTTATGCGTAAATTGCATTCCAAAACGCAATCAATCAAGCACTTGTGCATACTCAAAATAAGCAAACGTACTTGGGGTGCAAAGAGTGGGGAAAATACGCGGTACTGTTTAGAACGCTAAGGACACAGCGTAGATATATGTTGTGATAATAGGTTTGATCATTGCCCCTCCCCTCATTTTCTACACCTTCCTCACAACACCCCACCACTACTTCCCTTTTTCGATTCCTTGCTTTACTGTAACAAATTCAAGGCCTCGTTTTTATAAGAAAGAAAACGAGCCGCTAAATTTACACATCTTTCCTTTATGAACGAATGAATAAACATTATTTAAAGTCCTGCAGTTTTCACCGGGCGAGGTGGGGGAAGAAGGGATTAACGCCTGTCCTTTCCCACTCTTCGTCGATTATGATGGCGTTGCCTCAGGTGACCGCTCGAAGTCCTTGGACCCGGGCGGCATCTTCTGCTTGCCGGATGGCCCAAAGCTGGTTGGCCAGCAAACGTGGGTAACAAGGTTATACTAAGCTTCCACCTCACAACTGCGGCGAATTTTGAGCGGTTGTCTGCCATGGCTATATTTCACGCTTAAACAGCCCCACTCTTCAAAAGTACGTCACCGTGAAAAGAAAAAAAAAATGTTCTCAATATATTTTCAGCTGGCAAGAAGTCAGCTGCTGACATTTGTGCACGCTCTTTACTTAATTTTATCAACAATTCCCATCATTTTTGTCGAATCATGTTCTTCTTGTCATATTACTGCTCGTAGCCGCACCCTTCACCAGTTGCGCCAATTGACGGGGCTGCACCATAATAATATAGCTACATATGTTTCATGGTCACCATAATAAAGCACTCACATCTCTAGTTCTCGCACAGCCAGCAGTATGACTTTAACAACATAACCACCTAAAATATCGTTAGAAAATCAACTGTTCTTCATATTGCCAGCTGGCACGAAAGCTTTAGACAACCGAGTGGCATTTACCAATTGTAATTTTTACGTGTGCTTATATTGTTACCCACTTTACGCGATAAACCCCGCGAGGGTTTGATTTTCAAGATCGCTTTTAATTGGCGTGCCAGGTTTCTCTCGTTGATAAGGTTGCGTCTTCGTCCAACAGTGTTTCAAAAAAAAAATAAACTAGTAGCTTTCTCGCGCACGATTACAACCGATGAGCGAAGCTCGTTCGAAATGGGACGGGAACGACTGCGCGCCCAATCTCGCTGTTGCCATTCATGAAGGTGGTAGGGTGGGGACGAACGTTAGTGGAATATCGCTTGTGCGGACATCGTCTGCTGCGCTCGGTAGCAGGAACGACTGAGCGAGTGATTGTGGGACGTGTGCTACCCAGCGCGCGCCATGTACCGTAGCGCCTGCACTCGCCGGGAGCACGCACCTGTTGCTTTACTTGGCGCGTTTGCCCGGCACTGGGAGCTTCGCCTGGTGTAAGGTCCCTATATGGAACTTTCATCTAGGGACCTCAACCCGGTGGCGATGGTGGAGTGCCGGTCTAAGCAGCTGCGACCCCCATGGTTATTGAAAGGACATTCTTAGGCCTAATACAGATTTTTCGGCAGGTGACACTTTTGAGTAAATAAGCGTTACTCTTTGGTTATTGCTTAATAATTTATAGCCCCGTACGCCTCAGCCGTTTAAAAGAAAGTGACTGAGGGCTGAAATTATTTTATTATAGTAGGTGAGGAAAGTAGACATGTACACAAGGCACGAGAACCAGCCAATAGAAATGCCGCACTCTTTATGGGTTGCGACAGGCCACTTATGACGATCACAATGAGAAGCGGCTTTAGGGTATACCATGCAAAGCCAAAAAATACGCGTGCAAACCCAGGAGGTGGTAAATAAACGAACCAAAATAATCTCGCCCGAATCGACTGTCAAGTGCTTCCTCACCCCAATCAGGATTAGAAAGTGAACGAGCAAACCAGAAATCAGCCTTAACTTAAAGCGGCTCTATCACAAAGCAGCTCTAACCGAAGGTGCCACGAGAATTAACTCCAATGAATCGTTGGCACCTTTTTCGGTTAGCTCTGGTCATGCAACTTAAGTTTTCGCCTGCTTGTCCTGTATTATTCTTTTGTGTGTTTTCTTTTTGTGCTCTGTCAACTATGGATGGTTCATTTTTTTTGTTCTTTATAGCTGTGCTATTGGTTGCCGCCGCGCCGGCGAGTTATTTGGGGACATTAAGTACGGTGTTTCAAGCATTCTCTTCAATTGAAGCTCACTCTATACTATAGTGGTTACAAGAAGCGCAGTTTTTTTTTGTATAGCGAAAGCTGTTATGAGATCACAACAAGGGTCGCGTGCGCCGTATTTGACCACTGCCGCCGCCAATGTCCGTAACCATCATCGCTACCATTAAGGGAAAAAAAACGAAGTATATAAAAAGCAATAGGGACACAATGGGAATATAACCCGGCTCCGCTCCGTTCGAGCCCAGTAATCTACCGCAGAGCCATGCCGATGCTTTAAATAGCGTATAATCTAGACACGTTTGTATATGTATCAACTCGTTGTACAGCTTGATCAATATTTTTATACGTGTTCTATCTAGCTTCAGTATTAGTGTGCAATTGTTAATTGTTGCATTGCGAATCAGGGTGTGTTTTTCGTTTGAAATGAAGAGCTTTCACGGATTTGTATATATGTATACCTGCTTTATTATTGGGAGATGTATAGTTATATCCCCAATTTGTTTGTACAGTGTGTCGTACCTTTCCTGTAATGACCCTCAATAGAGGGTTGACAGTATTTCTAAATAAATAAAAATGATAATTTATGCTCATATACAATTGTGTGAAGCATTCGACATACCTCGCGAATACGTTCGGACAAATATGGCTTCTGCTGTGGCTTCGGGTCACGATTCGTTGACCTCAGGGCACATGAGTACATTTAGTTTTTTCGTTAAGAAACACTTGCCTTCTTCCTATAGCTTTTTATCGGTGGTGGATTTAGCGTGACATTTGCACGTAACTTCCGAAATACTTTTGATTATGTAAATGCAAGTAATCTTTTTTCGCATTGACTGACGCATCTGCTGCTTGCTTCAGTCGTCAATGGTGAAAGTGAAGTGATGGATAGCGGACAACCACCTGTATAGGCCCACAAACTTTCTTGTTCTGAAATGGTTGAGATCGAACGTTTAAAAGCATTTCTAATAGTTTGAAGTCTTTTTCGAAGATCAGGCAACTGAAATAACGAAGGCTCTTCTGGTATAGAGAAGATCAACATTGTTCTTAAAATGAACAGAACGCGCAAGAAAACACACGAAGCCTCAAGAATGGGATCGACTTTATCTTCGTATTTTTACTTTTTGCCTAAAAGTTTCTGATACTAAAAACTAGAAAAAAAACAATGCATTGACTTTACAGTAAGTGAATGAAGAAAAAAAAAGTTTAAATCCACGTATTGTTTGTGCCACCTCAAGTGCATCCGACAGGATTATTATGTACCTAACTGCTTCTTTGAGTCCCGACACCACTTTTTCGGGTGTTCGGGAACTTCCCGTAAATTCCTTGCTTTCTTGGCTTTGTTTTCTTTCTTTGCCAGCGCTTTCAACTTTGCCATTACCACCAGCAACTTTTCTTGCTTTCTTATATTTCGCAGCAAGTAGCGCAGCTCGTTATTCCTAAAGTCTGTGAGATTTCAGTTTTTCTTCGAAAGCGGCCAACTAGGGATTTCGCTTCTATGCAGACCGCGATGCCGGGACGCTTCCAATCTTGAATAAGGCGACACACTGCTCTCCTGAAGAGCAAACGAGGCACTTCGTTTTTTTTTGTTCTTTTTGTATGGTGCCGTACTGCAAAGAGCATATGCTGCGGAAGAGGTACACGAAGTCGAAACTACAAATAAATGAAAGAAAACTGTTTTTCGACAGGCCACTGCGTTTAAACAGAATCATATAACGGATGGAGACGACGTGAGCGATTATATTCTCTAGAGTCGACTGAAAGACTACAACTTGAACACAACGTGTACAAACAGGTTCGCCAACGGTGACTGAATACGAGCAAGTTGAGCAATTACGTACGCTTGTATAAACTGTAAAATCGAAAATATTACATTGGGAATAACGAAAAGTGCTCATACATTTTTGCCCGCATAAATTAAAATATGAAAGACATAATCAAACGCAACTTGAACAGAATTGTGCAAAAAATATCCATACTCAGTTCACTAAAAAAGTTGGTTGGGTAAAACCTGAAAACGTGCTGCACAAAAAATCACACAGGTAATTTGAGGGGCGTCTCTCATAAAAATGTGGCGAGTTTGGGTCGTTAAACCCTACATATTAATCAATCAGGCAATCTATCAGAGGGCTGTGAAGCTCAACTCGACTATATGACAGTTTTAGAGTAACAACGTGGACGCTGCGCCAAGAAACAATGACACTCAATTATCAGATATACCAATTTTTCAGCCACACACACACGCACACGGACACAAGCGCACGCGCACAAGCACGCACGCAAAAGAAAAATGCTTCGCTTACAATTACTGATGTAAGCGTTTTCGTACTACAATGTGGCCCATTCCTAGCTTTTGGGTTATTACCGCAGGGTGCCTTGCCAGCCACGGCAGCTGCAGTTCAGTGGCGGCGAAATTTGTGTTCACTTCAGTGAACACAAATTAGATACATGTGATAACTCCAAAAGTTGGAAGTTCATTCAAGTATATTTACTTCAGGGTGCTTCGTAATCTTATTGGCATGCTAAACGCCACAAATATTTGGCCGATATCAAAGCCAAACAATGGTGTACGGAGGTACGCACAGTGTGTCCAACCTTCTGCGCCCTTTGTTATAATTCAACGGTGACCCAAAACATTCAAACGGAGCACTTTACTTACCCAATAGTCTAGAGTGAATTAGAAAATACACTACACTTAACCAATGAGGTATTCAGAAGTGCCGACTGGAACATGAACATTATTGAAAATCACAACTATAATCTTCGGCGTATCTGGAAGGCTTCCTCAGCCTTAAGAATTTCGCATAACGCATGATATGTATATAAAATACTGTTTGTCTTATAGATTTATTTAAGTGTTATATTGCTCTGTCCTCGCTCCTCAAAACAATATTGAAAAGATACCCCGGTAATACCTAGCGCCATGATACAAAATTAAAACGTTCACCTCATTTTGTCATCATCACAGGAACAAATAACAAAGGAATACAATAGACAAGAACACAACTGAAACGTTCTCATTGAAGTTTGTTAAGAACAAGTATTTCGCGCATCGCACAAGATTATCCGTTCGTCTGATTTTTTCGTAGCGCACATTGAGTACTAGGCAGGCATTTCCTTCCTTCTTTTTATTTTAGCTTTTTGTGGATGTTAAGAGCTCATGTCACTAAACACTTGTAATCGTGTGGAAGAAATTATACGCAGAAAATTTTTCACAATGACCATACCGGGAATCTACATGTTGAAGCGCCCCCAAAGGCGCTCAGCTCATGTGTAAAATTCGATTCAGCCCGGCACACATACCGACAAAAAGGAAAAGAGAATAAAACTGAACGAATGGTTGTAAATAAAAATTGACTTGCGAAAATTACAGGAGGCAGCCATCTGCTCCAGGCAGCTGTGACGATGAAGCGGTCTCTCTTCATTAAATCGTCGTCTTAAAGGTACAAAAAAGGTGAGGGTCGTTGCCCGGTACAGCTATCTCTCAAATGAAGATGAATTATTACTAATTAGTGAGAACGTGATGAGTATGTCCCGTACAAAACGACTGACTCGCGTGTTTTCTCGGTTGAGCATGCGACATCGAAGAGAACATGACCAGGTTGAGGGACAAATTAGTAGCATAATTAAGCAGGGTGTTGTCTGAGCGGGCACGTATACAGGGAGCATGACAGTATACAACGAGTAATTACAGGAGGCGCTGGTTCGATACCTTCTGCGTGTGCACTGTTTGTCAGAGTCGTCGGGCTTTAGCACATTACATGTTGCTTCACTAATTACAGAGGCACCATGCGCGCAGCACGTGATCGAAGTATAATGAGCGACTTTTATTATTGTTGAGGCACCAGTGTTAACACCCCAAAAGAGAATTGTTGTTTGATAATTTGTTATTTCAGGAGTCGAATGTCTCGTACCACCTTGTCAACTAACACTTTGTAACAATTGAGAAAAAAATATGTATGCCTTTTACAGAAAGTGGTGGAAATCACCATTTAGGGAGGTTGTGGTGCGCTGAGTCTGGAACTGTTCCGACAGATGTAATATCTCACAATTGTGAGCGAACATTAGGATCTTGCTCTCAAGTAATTTGTTTGATCTGGTAGATTGATGATATGATTTATATGTGGGGTTTAACGTCCCCAAACCACGATATCATTATCAGAGACGCCGTAGTGGAGGGCTCCGGAAATTTCGACCACCTGGGGTTGTTTATTGTGCACCCAAATCTGAGCACACGGGCCTACAACATTTCCGCCTCCATCGATAATGCAGCCGCTGCAGCCTGGATTCGAACCCGCGACCTGCGGGTCAGCAGCCGCGTACCTTAGCCACTAGACCACCGCGGCGGGGCTCGATTGCTTCCCATAAGTTAGGTGTATACTCTGTTTACATTCTCGAAGCTCACAAACGGGAAGAGCCAACTAACTAAAGGGAGCATCTTCCTCATTTTACTTATAGTTAAGTCAATGTTACCGGGGCTCATTTCCATCTTTAATTGTGGATGGTGCTTGTGCTCATCAGTGCATTGTCTTTCACTGAGTTGAGAAGCTGGTTGTGTTTTCTAATGGGACTGTCCTGGAGCATAAGTCTACTATCCTATGCAAAAACCAGAACTTTGAGTTCGCGATTTCTGTTTCAATTGTCACTTGGAGCATTTTGTGCCTGCTTCGAGTCATTAATAGCAGAAGCGTTGCCAATTCAAATCCAATTCTGGGAAGAAAAAATCGGAGCAGTACACTATCGTGCAGACCGTACACTGGTTGTACTCTTGGTGGTAAACAATTTATTGATAAGTGCATTTCTCTGCCAGCAGGCACTCTCGCAATATTTGTGCGCGAACGACTAGGAAACACAATCGCCGTACAAATTGTCTCCCTGTAACAGTCGCGATTAATAGTTGAACTCGGAACTGTTAGTCAACCGAGGCCCTTAACTCGCTGGTAGTCTCGTAGTGCAAAACGCTTTACTGTACTCGCAATCCACTTGGTTGTCATCATGTGCCTCTTTCATTAACTGCTTTCTCAAGCGGTATCCGTTTATTACAGCAAAATCTGTTGCGAAATCAAAACACGCGTCACGTGTGGCGCCGTAGTTAACCACCGCCGCCGGTGCCCGTAATCTCTATCGCACAAAATAAGAAAGAAAACTCAGTAAAGAAAAAACGCCAAGAACATAATGGAATTCGAACCCCGGTCCCCTGCGGGCCAGCCTAATATTACACCACCGAGCGACGCCGGTGCTTGAAACTAGTTTGTGAACTGGACTTAGGCAGGCTGGATGTTGGGAAGGGAATCGCGTTAATATGTGCAATAAAGAGTTTTAGAACATCAAAGGAATAACCAGCCGTCACATAGTGCGAATTGCGTAACGAGTGGGTCGTCCAATGTTCCATACAATAGAAGAGCTTGTTCCTAAAGACCAACTCCGGTCCTTTTTTTAAACTCAATTCACGTAAATGAAATTCACTGGGTATGTACATTTGCACATTGCCGTCATTATTGCCAAATTACAGGCTTGAGAGATGCGCTGATTTATTATTACTCGTAGTCTGCCAATGCATAAAAAATTGCACGAAATTCCTTACAAGTGTGTAGTGGATATCACGCTTCTCCGAAAAATGACGAAGGATACCATAGTGAATGCCTGCCTTGTACACAAAAACTCTGATTATGTATGAGATAGCACATAGTAGCTCACATAAAAGAAATACATTTAAAATATGGGTGATAAAAATAAAAAGAGTGTGATTGACATAGCCGACGCCATTCGATGCACGGATAACAGTGAATCGCAGTAATTTAGTACGTATGTAGAATGACAAAAAAGAGTAAACCAACAACGAATAAATAACCAGGATGCTGAACAGAAGTTGATGAGACCTCCGATTATAAATAAAAAAAAACTAGATGCCTACGGCTCAAGGTACCATTTTGATAGAGGCAGCCAGTAATGGTTCTAATTTTAAGCAGCAAACGGGCAATCTGAAAGCCCGCACTCACATACGAAGGCGCAAGAATATAGTGCGTGAATTCGTAATTTTTGCGTGCTGCGTTCATTCATAAAGGGCGGCACATCAATGCGGTAGACTTCTCCAGCTTTATGAAGAATACTGAGTAGTACGGCATCGTAAGAGGGAAAGAGTGGCGAAAACACGCGTAATGCAGTATCAAAACCTATGCCCTCGAAACCAGCCCGATCTAAAAACAAGACAACAGAAGAAATATTTGTATTGCGCAATATTAAATGGCAACGAATGCTTCATTGTTCACATTACAAATTGTTGCTGCTGTGGTTTGCTAACTGCAACACCCTTTTTTTTCCTTTTAGAGGTGATAAAAATATCCTACGTATAGGTTTACAGCTTGATGCAACGGGCTTTAAAACACGGGAGCAACAAGGAAAGACCATGAAGCTAACTTCAGACACACGTTCAATTTGCCGCTTTGCACTTATATTTTATATTAGTGCGAAAATAGAAAAAGAAGGAGGGAGAGAACGTACAAGTTTAGTGAACAACAAGCGTATAGATGGTTGCTGAGCTATACTGCTGCATCAAACCCGTTGATTTCTTGATGCTGCTTCTGAAAAGAGCAGTGCAGCAGGGGGTCATCCACAATGAAAGCTTTGTCTAGCTCTGAAGATGACCTTCAGCCAGGCTGGTCTAACGCTCTGTGGTGTTGGCTGCGCCGGACATGATACCGAGAGTAGAGACCCGAGAGGTGGTTGGTATTCAGAGCAAGTAGGCATTACATACTTTATGTACTAGAACTAAAGCTATATGGCTGCTTCATCAATGGGCAGCAAGATGACATAAAGTTCTTTCGCGATGATGGGCTATTTAAAGCAAGTGGTTCCTTCAAGACGTTTGAAAGATAGGAAATTTTCCAGCCCAAAATCACAAACTTAGACTGATGCAGAGAACAGATGACGGAAGAGTAAAAAAGCTTGTCTAACTGCAGAAATCAATGTGCGTTTGACGGTGGGGGTGGAAGCACGCCCCTTTTACATCTTTATTATACTCTTTACAGCTTGACTCAACGTGAATTCGCTGCACCGTCTTCAAGATTTTTGCTCACACTGACGTCATGTACATTTGTTCATCTCAGCTGTGCTGGCTACACTCGTGACGGTCAAGCTGACCCAGCGCACGCGGGTCGTGACGTTTGTGTTGAAAGGACAGTACCTTTAGATCTTTAATATATCCTTTGCAAGTTGGTGTACTCAGGTGAATTTCTGATGAAAGACTTGTCTTACCCTGTTTCTCTTGCCACCACCTGTTACCACCGTGTTTATACTTGTTTCGGTGTCAAGTTATTTCGCGCTTTGGTACTCTTTGCACAACGTGTACACTTGGTGGGCCAATGACGACGCGATGCCGGTCCTGCGAAGACTCCCTTGATTGATTGATATTTGGGGTTTAACGTCCCAAAACCACTATATGATTATGAGAGACGCCGTAGTGGAGGGCTCCGGAAATTTCGACCACCTGGGGTTCTTTAACGTGCACCCAAATCTGAGCACACGGGCCTACAACATTTCCGCCTCCACCGGAAATGCAGCCGCCGCAGCCGGGATTTGAACCCGCGCCCTGCGGGTCAGCAGCCAAGACTCCCTTCCCGCGGACGGACGCTTAATGAAGGGCTCCGACTGTAAGTACGGCTGTCATCTCGGTGATTGTTCTGGCTGCAGTGAAGCAACGCATAAAACAAAAGGCGAGACTGGGTGTAGGGCGTAGCGATGTGTGTCGTGCAGAGCGCCAGACGCTAATACAGCGAAAGGACAGGTGATGTATACCAACCTTTCGGTCATCTTGCCACGGATAACTCGCAAGTTAGACGAGCTTACCAGCTAGCCACAGCAGGTTGGCGAAGTAAAAGCTTCAATACAGCTAATGTCTGAAGATTGTGGTGACATTCTGAGTCGTCAAACTGCCCCGGAAAAATAACTAACCAAACTGGGAAAAAAGTGTCTTAGCTTGAAGAAAATGCAAACGCAAGTGATACACTTTCAAAAAACCAACTTGAGCACGAACACACGATGCATTCACGCACACACACACACACACCCAGGCATCAAACACACACAGCGTTTACTCCCAACTGCTCGACATGAGAGATGTGTGTGTTTGATGCCTGGGTGTGTGTGTGTGCGTAAATGTGTCATGTGTTTGCGCTCAAATTAGTTTTTTTTAATGTTCTACTAACTAACCCAACAAGTTCTTTTACTGGCGATACTCAGCAACTCAAGGCGTTTGTAAACGATGTTGAATGGCGCATCAGGGATCTTAAACTTGAAGTACATGTAATATCAGTCACTGATAACGAATATCTCATCAGAAAGCTAAATCAAGAAGCAAAATCTGTGAGCTTGTTTGAGCTGATGGCTACTGATGTTGAGGAGGTACAAAAGCTGCCTTAGGGGGGGGGGGGGGGACAAGGTATTTTGAATAATCGTCCGATTTTGAGAGCTCTGTCTGCAAAACAGGTAGATCTAAAAACGCAAATTGTTACGAAACTTGTGTGCCGACGTTTCAATCTGTGATAAGATGACCGTACAGAACCCGGAACTGCTACGTGACTGAAGAGAATGAGCAAAAGCAAATGGTCATCGCTTCGCGTGGCATGTGAACGGGAAAACTGTTGTTCGAAAGAAAGAGAACGAGCCAGTGGTTGCCACCCGCTGCACGACTGACCTTGACAAACTGTCCTGCACATGAATTTAGACAGCCAACGTTTGATATATATGTTGTTCTCATGGATCGAGTAAATTTCTCGCATTTCAATAATATAATGCAAAGCAACGTTTCGAATTGCTACAGTTGCATATAGGTCTGGTGGAAACAAGAAACATGAACTTGGCTTTTTTTTTTGGTAGAAAGGAATGTCTATTTGGTGTTGTAATGTTTTCGGAAACATGGTTTGCTTCAGAAGATGTGCGTAACTTTTGCTGTTACAAACCGTTTTTCATGAACTGTCGGGATGAACGGGGGGAGGTGTTTCAATGCTGGTTTGAAGCCTAACTCCGAGCTTCTTTCTGAATTCGGTTCTAATAATGAGCACCATGGCACTTTCGTAGTTAAATGTAGCAGTATTATTTATTGTTTGCTACCGTCCACCATCAGTAAATTATTTGCAGTTTTTATCATATATATATATATATATATATATATATATATTATTTGTTCTAGTTAGTTAACAATAACAGTTATCTAATACTTCTTGGAGGTGAACTGAGCACAAATATGATCACCCCCAATAAGTTGAGATTAGAAATGGAATCTCTTTGGCTATTCATCTCTGCCAAATGCTGTAGCATGGCCTACGCGAGTTACGGCGTTGGACTTGTTCATCGCTCATTTTAATTTTTCTTCTGTGAAACTTGGTGTTATGGTTTACACAACAAGTGACTACCTACCTGTGTTTGTATTCATTGCTAACGCCGTTGAAAAGCATAAAACATCACATGAAGCATCCTGTTATCGGCTCGCAAATACTAACACCTTGTCTGCATTCCGAGAACTAATTACCAGTGCCGCATGGGATCATGTGCATAGGAAAAAAAGTGGAGATGCGGCTTCTGACAAGTTTATGCAATTGTTTAAGCAGATACACTATACGTGTTTTCGAGGGAAAAATTTAAAGCAGAAAAAACGATATTGCAAACTGCGGATGGATAAGCGCTTGCTTAAGTGTATAAACGGAAGTGGTGGGTTGTACAGTTCATTTATGAAAACTAAATAACCGAAAGCATTAAAAGCATTTAAAGAATGAAGGAACTACGTAACAAAACAATAAGGTTTTGCCAAGAAGCACTATTCTTTTAGTCTCCTAGTCATCTGCAGGACGCCGTGATGAAATTCGGAGGACAGTTATTTCGATAACTGGAACTGTACTTGAAAGAACGACGGTCCTAAAAGAAGGTAACAGACATAAAGGGCTCGATCTTGCCAATGCATTTATTGATTACTTTGTGCCTTAGTCGAATATATTGCCATGTACGTTTCTTATTTTCACTTTTGTTTCATTTGATTAGCGCCCACAAAGCCTAGCTGTCAGGAATGCTCAGCGCAAACTGCACCTCATTGATCGAGAACGGTTCACAATTTTTGTGGATAGCTCTGTTAATACTACGCGCAAAACACGAAAACTCGAGATTATTCCTGATCTTACGCGGCGACCAATGATAAGACCGGAAGATTTGACGGCACGTGCATAAATGCCAACGCACTTTACCGCTCCTCGGTTGATCGATGCCGACGCTTTGTTCTCCGCTTCAATACCAGTGCGCTACTGTAATCTGACTTTTCCTGTATCGGGAACAAGTTCGGCCAAATAAACATTTTGTTCTGAAAAGATGGCGCGCCATACTCGCGTTGGCGCTCTCTCATGGTCGCCGCCTCTAGCATTTCGTTGCGAGCCGCCTAAACGGAGCATGGCCACTGTGCGTGGTCTCTCCTGCGCACGCGCTTATCAGACTCGTGATTCGGGAGAGCACAAAGGTCACTTCGCTTGCCGCCACGGCCGCGTTTACGAAAGGAGCACGCTGCTCACTGCTGTCTATCTTTCATCTCCCCCATCCCCCTCCCATGCGCAGCGTAGCAAACCGGCTGCCTATAGGCTGGTTAACCTCCCTGCCGTTCTTTTCCTCCCATTTTCCTTCCTTCCCTGCTCATACAAGAAGAATTAGGAATTGTGGCAGTTGTTCGCGCTTGCCCTGTTTGTATTTGTGCGTTCGCTTTGTGCGTCTTTCTTTCAGTTTTAACAACTCGCTTATTAACTGCCGAGTTGTAACAGTGAGTCGGCGCTCGTTCTGTGTATGCTCATTTTGTGCGTGCTTTCTGCTTCAGGTGTTCGCTGCAAGTTTAGAGGTGGTAGCACTTCTACGCTTCACTTCGCCATTTGTTGCTGTAGCATTCACTTCTTCACTCTTGTGGTGAAACGATGCAGAATTCACGCTCAAATACCTCTGTTGAGGCATGTTTCACTTTTGTGTTGTACCGATTTCCAGAAAGAGGAATGAGCCACGTTTTTTTTTACTTGTGCTTTAGCGGATGTGTAACATTGATAGACACTAGTGAAGAAACTTTATGCCTGCCACTATCACGTGGTTACACAACAAGGACAGAATGCGCGCATGGCACCGTCTTGCTGCTTTAGCGGAAGCGCAACATTGATAGACACTGGTGAAGCTATCGCAATATGTCAGCAAGGCATTTTATGCCTGCCTCCTGAACGGCATCACGTGGTTACATGACACGGGCAGAATGCACGCGTGGCACAGTTTTGCTGCTTTAGTGGAAGCGTAACAACAATACACACTGGCGAAGCTATCGTGCTACGTTAGCAAGACGTTTCTTGCCTGCCTGCTGTACGAAGTCGCGTGGTTACACAACGAGGGCAGATTGTGCGCGTGGGCCCCTCGCCAATAACGAAGACAAATGAGAGACTGCGGCGTTCTTCTCGTGGGATTGCAGTCAGCGCCAGAGATCGCATACTTCAAAAACAATGCTTTTCTCCGCTCATTCCGCACCACTTGGGAAGTCACCGGAACGACGGCGGCTGCGGCGAAACCCTGGCATCTTTCCGGATCATAAGTTCTCGTTCTGTGCGCAGTTGGAGACCGGCGAGGCTGGCACGTACAAGACAGAGCTTGTTTCCGCCCATATGTTTCCCAAAGCCTTTGCGATTCGCGCTCTTATTTTTTTTGTTATTCACTTTTGTGCTGGCTGCTTTTGTCGCAATTTGCGATGCAATTTTTCATGCTGTTTTTGCGCCGGTCACGAAACGTGAGCAGATCGACCGAGGAATGCTGATGTCGTGTCTTGTAAGAGTAGAGGTAGATTGCGACGTAAGTATGTCATTTCTTATCTCGTTCTGGCTCTTTATTGGCATATAGAAAATGAAAGGCACAAGCGCTAACGCAGCGTATGTCTTGCGATTTTGGTAGGCGTGATCGATGAGCGTTAGTGTTCAAGACAGCATGCATGTTACTTCGGCAATGAAGCAATTCACAAAAACGGTGTATCACGAGACTCAATTCAGGTTGTACAGGTCCATCGTGTAGTTGAAAATGTTTCTTGCGTAGACATTGCAGAGGAAAAAAAAAACTAGTGCCATCAGCTTCTCCCAGTGAGCTCTTCAAAGGCTTGCTTTTTTAAGCAAACACAGCTTCCTTGCAAATGTTCACTCTTTTGCTTCAGTAGAAACTTGGAAATTTAAACACAAATATAATAAAGAAGCCGCATGGGAAACTTAGCATGATCGTTCGAGGGATTTTTTCACGGTATTCGACGGAGTTTCGATTGCACACAAACAGAAGAGCAATGCAACTGAAGCGTTATTTATACTCTCATTATTTGGAATGTTACGCCATACATCTTTTTTTTTTTTGCCATGACGACTGTCTTTTGCGGGAGTCTTCACGCGTGGTGCGAAGACAGCCGTTGTGTG
The DNA here is from genome assembly GCF_043290135.1 of Rhipicephalus microplus. Lineage (NCBI taxonomy): Eukaryota > Metazoa > Arthropoda > Arachnida > Ixodida > Ixodidae > Rhipicephalus > Rhipicephalus microplus. Next base: position 55,365,060 of record NC_134702.1, read on the forward strand.
AGGTGAGGTGGAACAGAATAATCTGACAGAAAAGCAATTGCAGAGACTGCGAGGAAAGCTGTCAGTAGTTTTCTGTGCTCCTTTTATTAGTGTAATAATGAGATGGTAGCAAGCTTTTTTCATTACCGCCTATACAATGTTTTTCACGCAACCACCTTCATGACAGTGTAACAGTCCTGTTCACCAGTTGGCATTCAGGCGTGCATTTACGTACAGTGCAGCAGAAAAAAAAAAGCGACGCGTTCTCTTGCCGTACTGTTATTTGGCCGTTCTCCTTCAGTCGATGCCTCTAAACGTGGCCGAACTACTGTGCGTGAGACCGGCGGTGGCAGCTCGTTTCATCACAAGAAGCGACCATGCGTGGTCCGTCGGCGTTCGCTTTTTTTTCGGACAGATTGGACAAGAAGGGCGTGGAGTAAGGAAGGAGCGCGCTGTGTACTACAGGAGTAGCTCAGGTGCGCCTCTCTCGTGTCGGAGGTGTGTGTACTTGCCGTGGAGATCCACACGGTCGTCAGCCGACGAACAGTATCAGTGGTCGCGACAAGCGCTACGTATCGACTGCACCGGCGGGCTCGATTGGGAGTGGTACGAGCGATGCCAATCGATTTCAGGTGGTTCCGTGCGTCGCACGTGTGTGTTGGCAGCAGCTGGCGTACATCTCATCTCCTTACTGATGGAGAATACCCCCAGCTCTGGATTGATTTGTGGGGCTCTATTATCGCTTCAAACATTCCCTTTTCCCCTGATTAGAAATTGGCGAGCTGTTGCTTTGTATTTCTTTTTAAACTTGTTTGTACAAAAATAGGCCTGTTGTAGGAGTTCAAAATGAAGTTTCGGAACCACACTTCAAATAGGAGGTGGCTAATAAACAAGCACAAGGCGTCAGTCCATTCTATCAGTCCTATTTTATTTTGGGTCCCTATTTTGTTTGGGGAAGAGAAAAGTTCTGGACGCAGGCGTACGTCCAGCTGTTTCTTTTTTCCAGCATCTGCTATAAGGCACGTTGGAAGGAGGGGGGAGGAGTGCTATTTTGGACATGGTCAAGCTCCATTATAAAAATATAGAATTTATCACTCACCGGATAGGTCGTCATGTCTTTCTGGGCCAATCAGACCTGACATAGCGCCAGTCTTGTCACGATGGTGGCAGCAACAGCATGCATGCTTGAGCTCGCTGGCTGTGCGTAGAATAAATAATTTCAGGAAAGTTTCAACTTGTTTGTCGACATATGCAGCTGGTGTGAACTTAGATGAATAGCTTGTAGAAACAGTGCGGCACAACCACTAATTATTTATTAAAGGCACACTTAAGCTCCGGTTTCCCTTTGCTAGCAATGTAGAATACTGTGAAGCCGAAAGGGACCATACAATAAATACTCTGTCACGTCTACCACGTTACGTATTGGCTCATGCTGTTATATTTCGTATCAGATTCTCAATAAACAAAAAGATATGAATACATGGCTTAACAGGCACTCAGCTGCCTTCAGAAGGCGGCGAATGGGGCCGAGGAATGTAGAGTAATCTAATATGTGCTTCGCAAAGCTAACTACCGAATAATGATGCCAGCCACGCAAAAAACAGAGAAAGGTTTTTTGTGTAGTTCCTCTGAATCTTTCCGACAGAGGAGACAAAGTGATGACTCGAAGATCACACATGGAACTAGTGTTAAGGAAAGATCTCTCTCATGAGTGCACTCGTAGTCTACTCCTCATTTGTTGCTCGATCTCATGACAGATTCTTTTATTCGAATAAAAATCTGATGGTTCTGGTCAAAGGTCTAGACGATGAAAAAATATTCATAACCAAGTGCAGTCCGAGTCAAGAGGTAAAGATAAATAGAAAAAAGCACCAAGGTACAAGGCAATCGATAATGAAGAAGTGCATTTTGTGGGTGGCGAGAGGCGAGAGGGTAATAATGCCGCTCAGCTAGTCTTCAACAGAAGGGGGTTGGGCGAGCACCATCAGAGGTTTAAGGCCACGAGAGAAAGGTGTCTGGAGGCATAGCTCATGATGACGGCGATGAACAGGAAGAGAGTGTACGTCTGATGAGGAAGGAACGAGGTCATCTTGGCTTGGCTGTAAAACATCGGCTTGCACAGAACAGGGATCTCAGTCTGCTAATGGAATATCTAATGCACACGCTGAGGAAGGAACTGCAAAAAAAAAAAAAAAGCCGGGCAGCACTTCACCGAGCCCTACGCTTATACCATCCTGATATAAGCTCTAGTTCTTTCTTTTTCTTATTCACCAAACCTTCTGGTCATTTTGGGGCCTCATTCATGTCGCTGGACAAGCGATATTAAATTCCATCGCATTTTCGTAAAACGGGATTTTATCGGGCGCGCCAGCAAGTCGCACCGCTTGAGTAATACGAGGCCGAGTGCTGACGAGTTGAGGGTGAGTAGGTGCACGAGGAAGTGCTAGAAAATATCTCTAAGTGAATATTTGAGTGAAATTACGGGGTCAGCAGGTGAGTGAGTTTTGAAAGTTCACCGCCCTAACACGTAATGATGAAGTTTAAGGCTGGAAAGGGCAGGGAGAAAGAAAGGGGGGTGGGAGGAAGGTAGGATTGCGTGTGAAGAACGCTATGAAGCTAATAAAATGCATTGCTGGCCTAGTTGGTTCATAATCTTAAAACTTGAAAGTCTAAAATTTACGAGTGCAGGAAGGCGTCCTGTCCTCTGTCTGCATCTGTGTTCCTTCCTGTCCTCGTCAGCATTCCAATTCCAAGTTTTATGCTTCGATGCTAGCGATGATATCGTTCGATGCATCACAATAACTTTCTCTGCATTTAAAAGTTATCTCATCGAGAAATCGATTGATTGATTGATTGATTGATTGATTGATTGATTGATTGATTGATTGATATGTGAGGTTCAACATCCGAAAACTACCATATGCATGTGAGAAACGCCGTAGTGGAGGGCTCCGGTAATTTCGACCACCTGGGGTTCTTTATCGTGCACGCAAATCTGAGCACACGGGCCTCAGCATTTTCGCCTCTATTGAAAATGCAGCCGCCGTAGTCGGGATTCAATCTCGCGACGTGTATCCCATCGGGAAACTTCCTTTAAACGAAGCTTCTCTACGGGCGTCACTTCAACATCCAATGTTAAATGACTAGCATTGATGCTAATGCGTTCAATACAAGTTAGAATCAGTGCTTTGTGCCTACAGGATCTATAGACAAAAGCGTATAAAGTCGCACTGCCCAATAAAGACGAAGTCCAACAACCAAGGGATTAGGATACTACTGCATTCCCGAGTCCAATTAACCTCACTCATTATTTCATTTCACACAACCAAAGGAATTGCTTACTTCAATTAACGCGATAATCTTGAGTGCACGCAAGAAATGTGTACTGCGGGGGACACTGCTGGCTTGAGGCGTCTTTGAAATGGCTCGATTAAAAACGAGGTATCGAGTGGGTGAAATTAGACGCCTGTGGCCTAGAACGAATGGAGCTAAGTGCGCTGAGAGAGGTTAGAGCTTCTGTTCACTGATAATGTTTCTATAGGCGTCAGGTAGCTACAATAGAGCGGTCTCAGACGCAGCAAGTCTTTTTTACCCAGGCCAATCTGCGGCTCTTCATATCCGACTTGTGTAAAATTGAGCACCTCTTCCGCTTTTTAGCTTCGATAGGTACCTCGGTTGGACGCAGTACCGTGGGTGGATTACTCAACGTATGTAGATGACAGAAGAGCGAATGTGGGTAGAGCTTAGAATGTAATGAAACAGTTTAGTTTTGGTTTGTCGGGGCGTGAAATAGAGCGTAACGGGCCTAAGTCAAGCTAAACCACATATGAGTGAGGCAATGCGGGCTCAGAAGCGTTGAGTAAGATGCAAATGCCCCCGACGCAGTTTCTTGGAAGCGTTTTGAAAAGATCGGAAAGAAATGAACTCGGCAGCGTAAATTAATTTATTTGATCTTAAAAATGAGTCCGAGTACGGAAACTAAGTTCAGTTTGTTTTAACTCAAAGACTTTTGCATAAAATGCAACAACCGGGGATTTTTGAAAGTTCAATACTGTGAAATATTCGTTAAACCAGCATTCCTGGAAGTGGTTTCACTGTAGTCCGCATAACATCAACAAGCATAACAACACACTATTCTAACAGTGCCTTACGCATAGACTATTTTGCAGGGCTGGATTGGATTAACAGTAGGAATGCCCGGTTCAAAAAATAGGAGGGGCCCCTCGCCTCGCCTCCTTTCTTTCCACTTTGTCGTCTGGTCAAACTTGAGACTTGACGCTTTTTACATTTTAGTTGCGAAGAACACAAGCCATAATTATTCTAAGCATCTCCAGAGTGTTTAATGTTACCTGGGCGTTTTAGTTCTTGTGGAGCATGTGGAGGGATTGCATCGTAATAAATGTCTATATTAAGAGACGAAGACACACGGACAGAATGAAGATTTGTCTGGTTTAATAAATCGTACTGAAAGAGGAGTAAATTGTGGAGAAGTCAAGACAAAAAAAAAGGAATGCATACCACACTTAGAAGTGCAGTTCAAGCACCTGTTTATTCCATGCGTCTCAACCAATAGCGTTGTTTACCCTTATTTCAATGTAGGACATCTTCCCTCAAAAGTCAGGGAGCGCCTTTGTGAAAAGTAGCTTCCTCTATCTGCTTCAGCTTCAGCGATTTTTTAGCGCACACTGCGGTTACCTGTGTGCGAGCACTGCCGAAGTGGACAGGTGGGCCTTTTTCAGAAACTGTTCGCACGTATTTACAGTGTGCGCTACCAATCGTCAGGTTACTTTTGATTTCATACAACAACACACATTTGAGCTATTATAAGGCATCATTTCTATAGTGCTATTATGCATATGCCATATGCCATAGCCTGAGAAAGACGTTTCGAACCCCGTATGGGGGCCTTGTTCACAAATGAAGTAAGATTACTCGATTTGTGAGCAAAGCCTTCGTATGGGAGCTGAAGCGTCTTTGCTCTTTCTATGTCTTTTTGAACGGTGCCTTATTTTTACCTTTTGACCATAATTATTCCCAATGAGGCGAGTTTTCATTCAACTCGACATTTCAACAAGGGTAATACCTTGTCATTTGGCCTACGAGACCTCCAGGTGCCTTCGATCATAGCAACGTCATCACCGGCCCAATAATTTCAAAGTGCGCAGAAGGACCAAACCGTAAAAGATGGTATGCGACAGTAACTGTCCGAAAAAGAAAACTGGACCATATATCCAAATTCGGGCTCCAGTTTTAGCACCTAATATCTTCTCATGAATTTCGCCACCTACTATTTCGGCCCCACGCTGATCTTTCGTTATTTGTACAATGCTGTGCGTTGCAGTTCCATATGCTTTATCCTTCTGCAGATGGAAAATTGGTGCTTGTTACGCTACCAACAATGTGTCGAGATAAGGGCAAACAGCAGTTTCTTGAGCTCACATGCTACACCATATCTAAAGTGCCTTTTGGCAATCAGTATTACCGAAGTGAAGTCAAACTTGCCAGTCCTTGACAGCCTCGAAGTCACTTACCATTTCGGGATGCCGCAGCGTATGACATTATATGTTCGCTATTCGTGATTCTTCTCCGAATAATCACGAAGGATGGCACAGTGAATACCTGCCTACAACAAAATGTATAATAACCTAGTGCGTACTCTGCTAGTGTGCGTGATTGCTACAAAAAGAGTGTTTAAAAAAAACTCTGAAAAAGACCGCTCTCTGAGCTTTAGCTGTGACATTGCCTTGCGTTCCACGCACAACTGGTGTTTTTTTGTAACAAATCTTTTTCTGTAATCTTTCATTCACTTACCTCTTTTCCAATCCAGTGTTCACTCTCAGATATGACACTCAGATAATGCAATCTCATAGATATGGCTAACCTTCTTGTCTTCTTGTTTATTTCTTATCCTTTCTTTCCGGAGCCCTCCACTACGGCGTCTCTCATAATGATATGGTGGTTTTGGGACGTTAAACCCCACATATCAATCAATTTTTATCCTTTCCTTTTGTGGTACGTAATAGACTGATAGGTGATAACGTTCTGCTACATATTCTTCTTTCCTAAAAAGTGCAGGAGACAAGGATGTATATATAGGCATCTTACAGAAGTTGTCCTAAATATTACGCAACACCATTTAAAAAAACTAGGAACGTCGTTACGCGAGGCACACATATAGTGCATATTGTTCCCGGCTGCTGTAGAAGCCTCTACAACTTTTTTTATTGTGGTTTGGTTAACTTGTCGTAATTATGTTTATAACGCAAAAAGTACTCACCAAATTATTAAAATAGTAATGAGGCATTGTTTGGCATCGTCAATGAGACATCTGGCTGCGTTATTTTCAGGAACGCAGAATCTACTTGCTCATTTTTTTCGGCTGATAAAGGCAGCCTCCCAAATAGGAGATATAACACTTACCTATACACTCCCACTCAGAAAATGTGAGAGCGTACTCTCGACTCGCCACCTCGCAGTGATCGTGCTTGAAGAGGCTGGTTCCTGATGGACGCTACAGTCTAGTCACATCTTACCTTTTTTTAGATTGCGTGGTATTTTATAAATAGAGCAGTTAGATATCAATTGAGCGTGTATATACACGTTCTAATGACGCAATAGTGATTAGAAGAGTATTTGTCGAGTTAATAATAATGACGGATTTAATTAAGCCTTATTGAGGAAAAAATTTAGCAGTGACTACTACGATATACTGGCAACAATATATCTTAGGTGTGCTTCATAAAAAGGCGTTCCTCTTTTTTAAAATCATGCTGCATGATATATGGGACCCCATCTATACAGAGGTAGAAGGTATAGCATTTTAGTATCCTTCACCTTAATTGTAGGATTACTGAGAGAGAGGCGAAAATGGCACCCGTATGGCAAAATTACGAGACCTCTGATATATGGCTGCAGGTCGACGTAGGTTGGCTCTGCGTTTGAGTCACGCACAGAAGGAGTCTTTACTCATTGCTGCTGCCAGCAGCCGCTTGCACAACAATATATATCCTCCTTCTGATCAACTCACTGAGCATTCCACAGAACCAATGGCTCCCGAAAAATACCCCTGGGTGCAAATAATTTGCAGCTGCAATCGTAGTGTATTATTCTACTTAAAGTGGTAAGTTGGACTACTAGAAGCCATGGATATTGACAAAAGTAAACAATCCTGCTTCAGTGCACCATTCTAATTGCGAACAAAAAATCATGTGAAGAACCATACAATATACTATAAATGAGCTATGAACTCGCCAAATACTTATGTAAATATGAAAAAAGTCAATCAATGTACAGTTTACATTATAGAGGTGTGTCGTCTTTCATTCTGCCATCATCCTAGTACTTGGCTGCAACTCTTCTGAGTTGGGTGTATTGGTACGTGATTACGAAATACTACAGTGCACAAATGTCACAAGGACAGAATGAAACAAGAAGGTTAGACTAGGAATGGGCTTGCAGATAGTTCGAAATATAGTGCTTGTTATGTTATTTTATTTCTTCGTTTTATAGTTTGTGTGCCTCTCTTGTATCACTTGTTTCGAGAAGTTCGTTTCAAGTACTAATGAGTTACCTCAGTTGGCTAATCTTGATCGTGTAGCGCTGACAATGAAGATTAGGTGCTAACGACTTTAACGGGCCCGTGTTGAAGGGCTCAAAATGACACAACATTTTGCGCCCTCATGCTTTTAACGTTAAACAAAAATACCAGATTTGTCAGCAAATGTAGGAGCAACCTGCCGGCACCCAGATTTTATGTTTGGTTTGGCAGAGAGCAAGTTTTCAGGGGGTATTTTCCCTCCGTTTTGAGGTGGCCGCATACGCTACTTCTCGGTGGTATGGCTGATAGCACCGCTTTCTTGTTTTGACTTGTAATGTGCAACCGTAAACTTCAAAAATGGGTCTTTGAATGTGTAGTTCATTGCAGGAAAGTTCTCAGTAAAGTTCACGGAAACAGAAAAGATTTACAAAGTTTACCCTAACTGTTTTCGAGGCACGTCATACTCACTCTGAATTTCTGAGGCATATTACTGCGTACAACGTGCTATACAACATATTTCGACTACTGCGGTCCTTGTGTACCTTCGAATTACTTTCAGAAATAGATGAAAGTTTGATTAGACAAAACACACAAAAGTGCTCAAAGACGGGCTGTCGCTAAACAGAACGTTTTGAAAGCCACTCTTGCGTTATCGAAGACAACAACTTTGGAGCGTACAAGACCCCATGTCGGAGCAGTTGCTCTCCTTGTTCAAGAATATTTTACTTTGCCGCGGACGCATGTCTTATGCGTGATGCAAAGTGCAAAGTGTGTTATCTCACGCATGTTCTACAGAGTGCGCTGAAAAAGTTTTTCTACAACAACATCATGTATATGGCAATTCTCGCATCAAGTTTATCTGTTTCACGCATTATAAGCCACCAGTAGAAATCATTTTTAGGGTTTGTTTTTCTTTCAAAATATTCTATATGTTGGACCTCAGGGAACCTTGCTTGTACTATTCGGACTTTTCAACCCAGCAGATCACAAACAAAGCAAGAACTTTCTTGAAGGAGCGTGGGTGCTCTCATTCTCCCACGGAGAATTCACACAACTATAAATAAGCGAAGCTAACCAAAAATTAAATTTCGTTTTTTTGCCATCTTTGTGTTCTCAGACAATCAATTACTTCCGAATACTTTGCACTTGTTGGTAGTTTATTTCGTTACTTTTCTGATCAAATTTAATGTGCCACCACTATAAATTTTCACATGCTTTTTGTCCGCTGATTATTTTATATAGTTTAGCTGCTCTGCCTTGAAATAATAAGCCCCGTGCGAGAGCAAAGAAGCTCTTTTCTGTGACGGTGGTGGAAACATTACTTCTTATTAGCCTGAAAAACGACCTGCAGTATTTTTTTTTTCTGCTGAAAAATTTAGTATGCTTAAAACCCTCCATTGTTGTGCTTCACAAGAAAAAAGTACATGGTCACAGAAAGCGAGAAGCCTTCGTGTTCTTCAGGGCGCAATGTACATATATGAATCACCTGCTGTTTCATTTGCAGTAACGCTAGAACTACTAGTTGCCTCTAGGCTCCTTCCGGCCCAGAATTTTCAGGTTTACATTAACTACCTCAAGGAATTTCATAGTTTGGATTTTCTTTCAGACTGTTTAGTTTACATAGAAGAAAAAAAAAGCGCATGGTCAGACGGGAGTGTTATACGAAAAAAAAAACTCCAGTTCTGACAAACTTTCCAGCGTTTCTTATTAGGTTAGAACGTCCCGTAGACACGTCGACTAAGAATTAGTCACGAATTCGCGTTGCGTCATTTTCTATAAAAGAAAAAAGTTTTAAACATATCGAAGCAGAGTTTAAAGTGTTATCTATCATACTCTGTCATTGACATACTTCATCTAGAGAGTATATCTATAGAGAGTACATCTCTCTCAGTATGAAGGAGGGCCCGACGCCACGTCAAAAGAGCACGTGCCGGCACTTTACGAAGAATACGTGGGGTCAGGCCTTTAAGGGCTTTCCAATTTTCGCCTTTCCCATTCGTCTGAATATGTTTGCGAACGATGTTTCTACATATACTTAATGCAGGTTTGATTCGGCTCAGCGAAATATAAGTTTCTATAAAACAATGAACCCCTATATTGTAGTCAGTGGCAAGGAATAATTAAGGAACCGAGAATGAGTACATATTTTTTGAAGGAAAAGCGACTCACGCCTTATAAGAGTGAATCTTACTTCTCAGAGAAGATCACGTGGGATTGAGGTGCAATTTTTAGATTAGGTGAGACATAATTTTTTTTGAATATTCTAATATAGGAAAGGGATGTACCTTGTGATCCGAATTATGATTACTGCAGCATGCACTTTCTCTCGCATGAAAAAACACCTTTCTTAATATTAAATCCAAGTTCTTGCTCACGTCAGTAAACTTCCTGTCACTTTATCCACCCTATTTTTTTTTTACTCTAACGCTCCATATGCTGTGTTTCAAAGCCCGTCTGGCATTTTGAAGTCAACGAACGTAGTAACGTATTCGCAATGTACGAACTCAAAATTCTTTAATTAGATTTCGTAATTCTGCCGATGAGCTTCCCGCTCTTTTTACGTTTCTCGCCGTCTCCTCTTCAATACGTAGCAACCTGAGTAGTAGCAACACATGAAGTCGTTTGAAAATCACAAATTATCAATACAACAGGAAATTGTGAAATTCTTTGAACAAGGTTGTCGATTTCACAATATGCTCCTCGCTATAAACAGGTCTTGTTTCGTAGGACGCAAAAATTATGCCCGTCACTATTTTGGCTGCTCTGCAAATACACATTGAAGTTGCCAGTAAAATTAACATTAAGGTAAATTTAGTAACCGTGCCTTTTGTGGAACTAAAAAGGTACAGCCATAACTGTGTGAGTTTTGTAAGGCAGTCTTATGAACGCTAGTCATAAGGTAAAAAAATTGGAGAAAGCGAGTTAAGAATTTCTAAAAATACTGGGGTCACACATTGTTAATTACTCTTCTGTTATCGGGTATTATTTACAATTTATAATTGTGCATAGGATTCAAAGACAATGCCTACCGCCCGCGTTAAATGGTCGCTGTTAGCATTCCAGTGAAAGAGTGGCAAGTGGTATAGCTGTCTAGTTTAGAATCTTCGTTGCGATAGCAATTATGATGACACTCTCAGCTGCATTTTGCCGTCACTCACCGTATATATATACGTGTTCATATACATGAAAATGCAAGGAAAACGAAACTCAGAAAAAGACTCCGGCGCGCGGAATCGAACTCGGGTCCTCTCAATCGCGAGTTCGAGGCGTTAACCACTGAGCCACCGAGGAGCACGCTGCTCACTGTTCCAACGGCAAGCTATTTATATCTACCACTTACCGCTGCTGGCGGGCATCTCTGGGTGGGGGGAATTACCGTGTTTTCAGCATTACCAGCAATATGGTGCATTGAGCGCCCGTCGCCACATTGCGCGATGGCGCGCGCTATAATCTCCCGCGTTTACTTTTCCCCGCTTAGGGGAAGAGAGCAACGCTCCCTCGTGCGCCCTTATCTCGCGCTGGAGAGGAGGGAATGATCCTACGTCTTGGCTGGCCTCGGGCTTTACGTGGAACGATTCTGTTATAGTTACCGGGCGCACAAATTTCACTGAAATCATTGCAGTCTTTGAGGTAATCAGCGTCTTTGAGGTAATCAGTAACGCGAGTCAGGACAGCGTGTGCCATGGCTGTGCCATGATTGGGGTGAAGCGTTCGTGTGTCTAGCCGTCCGTCCGCACGGACAGAAGCATGAATAAATGGACGAATGAACGGATGGACGAACGGAAGCATGGACACCCAGAGACGGACTCACAGAAGTAAAGTGAGGAATCGGGCTAGTTGGTAATTCATTATTAAACTTCTGAGCGCGAAAATTTCAGACAACGAACGTAAGAAACGAGGACGAGTCTCTTGTGTTTGTTGTCTAAAATTTTCGCGCTGGGAAGTTATTAACGAACTCACATATGGACAGACGGAACCACGGAAGGATGGACGGCTGCTTCGCCCCTCATCATCATTCACTCCGTGAATATGCGTTAACAACCACTAACGCCGTTTAGGTATATTTCCAAGGACATGTACACACGCGTCCTCTATTGATCAGCTCATAAACTAGAGGTGACTGCATGTCACTACTACGACTACAGAGGAGGGTACTACCCTCCTCTGAGGAGCTTCGCCTCTAAAAACACACTGTGGCTCTTTTCTTCAACTTCAAGTGAAGTATTGTAGTCATCCATTTTCCACTTACATATAAAAACCTTCACAGCTTTGTTTTACTGATTGGAAGCAACCCATGACCTAGTTGCGTTACCTTGACGAGAACATAGGTGCAAATTATTAGATGGTCAGCAAAAGTGATAAGAAAAATGGCAGTATGCAGCACTAAATTTTTATTAAGACTCACGATGCAGTAATTCATCGTTCCCAGAAAGTTTACAAGATACATTACGCATCAAAGCACACGTACATCCTTCATGCAGCTTATATAAAGGTTACTTTTATAAAGACAACAACTTAATGAACAAGTCACGTTTACACATTGGCTACAACTTTTATACGCTCAATATTTGGGAAATTATATATACGAGCAAAAATGAGACCTTTCATATAGACCTTCATAAAAGCCATTACATCTGAAAAGTGTTCTACTCTGAAAAGTACAGGTTTATATAGAAAAGAAAAACATTGGCACGACACGTCCACAGACCACACACCACCCTTCTCATCACATAGATTAAAATGTGGGGTGGTTTAACATCGTAAACTTCATCAAAGTAGGGTGTAACATGGAAGTCAACAAAGCCTAACAGCGTGAGAGGTCAGGTTTTCGCAGTGAACAAGAAAACGTTGGGAGCAAGCTTCTCAGACAAATGAGGCGGCCTGGCTTCGCATGGCTGAATTGGTGGTTATTGCGTTTGCGTGTGTAAAGTTCATTTTTCTCCCTTATAGCCGGATGTATCGTGTCTCTCTATTATTTACTTTTATTGGTGTGCTTTCCACCATATGGTTTACACATCTAAAAGAACCAGAGAGACCTTGCCTGCGTGAGGAGAAGTACTGTTGGGCGGCCTTGGCTAGGCTGTTAATGATGTCACACGCTGCGTGTTCTGTTGCACAAATGTGTCTTCTTGTGCAAACATTGCGGCATCATTTACTCTTTCCATTACATTTTCTAATGATATTTGTTACTTCTGCACACATTCATTATGGCTGGTTTGTTTGTTCCTTGGTTTGTTTGTGGGGTTCAACTCCTAGGGCTAGCCAGGGTGTTAGGGAAGCCACAGTGGAATAATTCCAAAACTTTTGGCTAGATGGGATTGTTTAACCTGTTCAGAAACCACACAAGCCCCTCTAGCGTTTGGCATTTTTTGAAATCCAACGACCACGCCCTAATCGAGCCCACGTACGTCTTATGCGTCAATATCTGAGCACCGTAAACACTAATCGACTGCAGTGGCCCATTTATCACCAGCCTCATCATTTCATAGTAGTTTGAAGCAACAAGCATTAAAAATTTTGTCAAAGTTAATATACATTTAGTTATTATGCCAACAAAAGCTTTAACTTTCTTTTTTTGTTTGTTTGTTTCAGCGGTACCACATACTACGGCTCTTTTTTTTTACTGAGATATAGTGTAATGGGCTTGTTGTTCATTTACTTTTCTCTGTGAAGGCTGGCCCTTTTTGCTTGTTTGATAACTGATAACCATCGCAACTACGAGGCAATAGCCAATCATGCACATCGCTTTTTTGTGTGCTATCCTATTCATTTTCTATAACATGTCTAAACCACAACCTAAAACACATAACTTTCGAGTTGAAGGTCAGCAGCTTGGGAAAGCTTCCCGGCATGTCGCATGAAAGTCAGTGATTCTAAGCACTAACAAGCAAACTGGTTTTTCTATAATAATCTGCATCTCCATCTTGCCGCACGTGTAAGCTTACAGGTCAGTACTGTATCAGAGCTCATGAATAATCGCCGGTAGCACTGCGTGGGAATATGTAGATGACACCGGCACCTAGTGTTAGCAGACCCGTTGTGCATTTCTCGGCCAACAGAGGGCCAGGCATATGCCCAGTGACGCCTTTCCTCTCGAGTCATCCATAACAGATAGCGCCAAGAAAGAACAAGCAAGTGCAGCTTATCGACCTACGAAGAGCCGCGAGATTTGGTCAAGAAGGTCAAGGTTGCATCACATTCACCGCAGACGCTATGCATGCACCCCTATACAAAAACATGCAACAGTATACCACATGGTTGCCCAAACGTTTCATTATCCACAACCACACTTCCTTTGCCAGACAACTGTTCGCCCGCTTCTCAATCCAAAGTGTCTCATTATCTATTCATGTTCCCTTCATGTGGATGCCACTTCAAGCTGTTCTGCTTCGTTGAATTAACTAGTTAACTCTTTACAAATGCGTACAAACAAGAGACGACGAGGAAGTGTTTTTCTGCCGAACGCTGCTCATTTCGTTTGGTGTTTTTGTGTGTGTGTGTGAATTCACGCATTCTCCGACGATCATCGTTCTTCTGCGGGAAGTGATGAATCCAGACCCCACAGTATGCAATCCGGACTTGGCGTCACCTTTCACGTCAACCTCAAGGAAGCGCAACAGCCGGGGGACGACAGCACCAGTGAGAGCACTGAACTGTACACGACAAGTAGTGAAGACAGCGATGACGATTTCATCCCTGCGTGGAAGCGTAAAGCTAAAAGGAGAATGGTCGGTGCGTCTTCGCCAGCTAGCGTCTCTATCGTGAAGGCTGCGTGCAGTTCTAAATGCCATACCATACTTTTGGTTCCTGTCGACTCTTCGATCAACCTGAAGAACATGAACGGGCAAGTGATATCAGCGCGTCTCGAAGCTATCGTGCCTAATGAGTTAAAGGATATTAGACTCAACCCACGGAAGAATATCTTAGCCATAGACGTTGAGCACCCGGCTGCACTACATACCTTGCGAACTGTCATGGAGCTTGGAGATATCAATCTCAGTTCTTAAATTCCACAGGATAGTGACACGACGACGGCCATCATTTATGACGTTGATGTTTCTATACTGAACGCAGACTTCCCCTGCTGATAAAGTCAGCTACTGAGGCAAAGGGCATATTGCAAGTGTGCTGGCTTGGCAAAACCCGTTGCATCAAGGTGACCTTCAGAGGTGATTGCATCCCATCACTTTCGGTTGGTCACTTTCGTCACGTTGTCCAACCATACATTCCAAGGCCACTACAGTGCCACAACTGTCTAAAACTGGGTCATGTTAGTGCTGTGTGTAACAAAAAGCAAGCATGCCCAAGTTACGCCGGACCCCACAAAGTACAGGCTTGCCAAGCAACTCTTCTAAAATGCAGCAACTGCAACGGGAACCATGAGACCTCATCCAAAGACTGCCCAGCACTCAAGAAGGAGAAGAGCATGTTGAGACAAATGGTGAAAGACGGATCCTCACAAAAGGAAGCGGTAATGGTTGTTCAACGATGGCGTTCCCGTCGACAGCGGTACTCCAAGAAAAAAAAAGCAGTCCTGTGCTGAATGTGCCTTCACTTACGCCGCCACCGCCACCACCACCGCCGCCACGACCACAGCGACCTCCCCCGCCCCTGTCACCAGGTGGGAATCGTTCAGAGGTGGCGGAAGACACTGTGGCGCTACAGAGAACATCTGGCTCTGACTGGCCCGCTTTACCGCGGGTACACTTGTCTACGGAAACACAACATCAACAGTCAACAACGGATATGCCCCCAGCATGCAGTCTATCCGCCCAAGAGGTACAAGTTATTTGTGTATTGAGGTAGTTCATGAGTGTTATCCGCACTCTTTTGGCTAGTCTACAGATCCCTGCCGCTAAATGAGCGCTGCAAGTCTTGGACACACTAGAACCAATTCTTGCCGGACTTCAGTAACAAGATGGCACACCATAGACCACATCAGCCTTTCCGAGAAAAAAGTCAAGCGTGCTTTCATAATTCAGTGGAACGCCAGAGGTCCACAATCAAGAATGCCTGAGTTTATGCAGTTCATTTTCGAGAATAAGTTTCCTATCATCGTCATTTGTGAACCGCATTTATCAAAAGTACCTTGACTGTCAGGCTATAGATCATTCGTTTCTTTCATCGTGCATTCAGCAAAGTCAAGGTGCTGAGTACATCCGTAAGGAATTCACCTATGTTCGCCAAAGAGTAGAGTCTCACAATGAAAATTCCTACGTGTGTCTATATGGTTAAAGAAGTTGTTGTTTACGCTAAAAGGCGCATATATAGCGCCGTCATATCGACTGGATCAACAGATATTAAATTATACATTTGCAATGACTCCAGCACCTTGGATATTGATGAGTGACTTCAACGCCCATCATCCATTGTGGGGAAGCATCACGACAAATCAAAAAGGCAAGAACCTAGTTGATCTCGTATCAGAGCACGGGTTTCAGGTGCTGAACGACGGCAGCCCTACTTATCTCCGAGGAGTAACTTATAGCAGCTGCCTAGACTTGACATTAGTGTCGCACAGCATTGTCACAAAAGTCCAATGGTTCACAGATATTGAAAGCCACGGAAGCGACCATATGCCCACGTACGTGGCAGTCAGAGGTCTGGACGATTCTCTTTCCCCTGGACACTCAGGACTTATTGACAGGGAAGAGTATCAGATATCAGTGGAGAGCAAGTGCATGCACGAACCGCCGGAATACATTGAAGAAGTGATTTGTTGTGTGATGGAGACTTCCACGAAGATGTGTTCGAAAGAATCGAGACGTACCGCACTCGACCAAGAGTTGGAAGGGTAAGAAGCTGCCTCACAAAGAGATCTATGTTCGTTCTAACTGAAGATGGGCCTGTGAACAAGCATTTCACAAGTCGTGGGATGCCACAAGGCGGCGTTTTGAGTCTGACTTTTTTCAACCTGGTTCTGTTGGGGCCCACCGAACTGCTGCCACACACTGCTTATATATCTCTCTACGTTGATGATATCTGCATATGGGCGTCCGGCGTGACACGGCCTCAAGTACGCGCAAGGATATAGAAAGTGGAAACAATAAAATCGGCATACCTTCGCCAGCAAGGTTTGACTATCGCAACAGAAAAATGCACAGCGGTGGCGTTTACACGCAAACCGATGTCTTTCTACCCATTGTGCATCGATGGCAGATCAATAGCATATAAGAGCAGCCATAGATTCTTAGGTGTCATCGTAGATCGTGACCTAACCTGGAGACCGCATGTCGCATACCTGAAGAAAAAGCTCATTGGTGTTAAAAATGTATTCAAGTTCGTCGCCTGAAAATCATGGGGCCCATCCGTGCACTCCATGTTGCAGCTTTATACAGCCCTCTTTCTCGGAATTCTCCGGTACAGCCTTCCTGTCCTGTCCAACACGTGCAAGACTAACATCCGTGCACTACAGACCGTGCAAGCCCAAGCCCTTCGGACATGTCTTGGCCTCCCAAGATACTCATCGACAGTGGCAACTATTGTTGTTGCACAAGAACAGCCGGTCACAACGCACATCATTGTCCAGACGCTGATAGTGCACATTCGGCATTTATCGCAGCTATACCGTCACATCGTTTAGCGTGTTTGACAGTGCGGAGGCCCCCTTTCTTCAATCTTCGGTATTGTGACAAAACAACCGGACATATTACCGCCTGGCTTCAAACTTGCGATGCATCCAGCAGCTGCGTTATGGAGTCTCCGTCAACCTGACGTGCGCTTATCAGTTCCTGGAATCATTAAAAAGGCACGGATGTCACCGCTAACCCTGAAGCAATTGACTTTGCGTCTGTTGAACGAAAGGTACTTCGACCGCATACATGTTTACACCGATGGCTCCACTATTTCCAACAGCTCTACAGAAGCAGTGGTTCTTCCATCTGAGAATGTCTTGCTTCAATTCAAGTTTTCTCACACCACGACGTCGACAGCAGCAGAGCTCGCAGCGCTTCAAGGTGCAGTAAAGTGCATTCTTCGGCAGCAACCTAACCGATGGGCCCTCTTTTGCGACTCGAGGTCAGCCTTAAAGACACTGCGGTGTGTTATGCAGCACGGGTTACACGAACAATCAGTATATCAGATAACGCACGACTCTCATGAAGTGCTCAAGAAAGGTCACGGTATTGTATTTCAGTGGTTGCCGAGTCATTCCGGAATTATCGGCAATGACCGCGCGAATGAAGCTTCTCGATCGGCTCATGATCAAGGCCTGCGTACACCCACACCACTCTTGAAAACGGACGCTGCAAGACGACTACAATCACTTGCTCGCCTTATAACTCTCCTACAATGGAATATGCGAAGCTTCCAGCATTCTTATATAATATCTAATTCAAGCAAGCACAACACAATGCAAATTAGGAAGATTAGGTACCTCTCTTAATAGAGCTCTAATAGTACAAGATTAGGAACCTTTCTTAATAGAGGTCGTATGAACAGAATGAGATGTCGAAGAGACAATGACGAACGTTTTGAATGATAGACTTATCTTCATCAAAGGCAATTGACATTAAGAAAATGGCCATGCCCATTGCCTTTCCGGTATCTTCTATTCTAGACGTCAAATACCGACAGGTCATTACGTGACCTGGCCTGAATTACTAATATTTGTCAAAGCTTAGAAACCATTGATTATGAGGTGCATTCTTGAAAGAAATGAATTATTTTCTATTGCAGCCCTCTGGCTTGCAAACACACTAGCGACAATTCCGCAAAATAGGTAGAGTTGAAGATACCGAAATTTCAATGCGATGTTTTAGCGGCGCTTTTGGAGTGAAGCCCCATATAGAGTGAAGGCTTGTCCGTTTACTTCCATGGTGTCTATCGCGAGAAAATGTGTGAATGTGAGACATAAAACAAGTGTAACAAGAGCCTGAGGTTAATACTAATGGTTACAGAGCAATATAAACCACATAGAAGCGCAAACCCTTCATACTAGTCGACGACTTCAACTTGCACGTTTTGGACCTTAGGACAAAGCTTTGTCGTCGACGGTTTGTCACTTTATGACATATAATCTACGTTATATGGTGTAACGCTTGGGCAACGTATGATTAATCCTCCATGCGATACCCAGAGATTTGCCTACTTGTCATGAATCATATCTTGGAGATGCGTGAATTTTTTTAGATGGTGTTCTTTTACATTATGATTTCATTATCCGTTAAATGGCAAATTAATATTTCTCGCACCTGTTCGGCCTTACAAAGAGACCGGAACATCTTCCGTGGAGTAGCATAAAAATGATGAAAAGCCCATTCTAAGTTGAAGAAGAAGAGCTGCATTTTGTTTTTCTGGTGACCATCTCCTGGTTGCTCTAATGAAGTTACATGCACGTCAGCTTACTTCATTAAATGACCTCTTAGTTTGGTGTTTTTATAGCTGTCACATGCCTAATGTTTCTCAATACAGAAAGAAAATAATGAAAACGAATGAAAGCTAAAGAAATGAGATCAGAGGCAGACTTCATTACGCAAGTGTTATGCTCATGCTCAGAAGGAAATAGAAGCTCATTAGCCTTTTCTCAAGGCTTGTACCTTTTTTGTACTCCGCACTGTTGACACAAGCTAACTTAGCATAAAATGTAAATTTTGCAGACTGCCTCTTTTTCAGGTCACTACAAAGCAGTGACTTTTAAAGGTATTGAAGACGTCAGGCGAGTGAAAAGAAAAACCATGTCAGTCGGGGCGAAAGAAAAAAAAACCACGTCTGCCGGGGCGAATGCAAATAAAAACAAAGAAAAAAAAACGCCCGCGCTTAAGCCCGGGTGCGGCATGTGATGTGAAGCTTTCCGCATCATTAACGTGACCGCAGCTGTGCTACAGTGTTTCATAAAACATGCTTCCGATGTTCTACTTAAGAATTTTGCAATCGTGCACAAAAAGCATTATTTATTTATTTATTTATTTATTTATTTATTTATTTATTCATTTATTAAGTATTGAATTAATATTTTTATTATGTTATTCAATTATTCGTTAATGTTTATTCATTTACACCGGACGCGCAAAAAGTTTGGGATTGTTCCAAGTAGAAGTTTCAGCCGCAAGCAACTTCTTCATGAACAGACGTCACCTAGCTAGCATCAGTTCCTGGTACCGCTGCTATGACGACTAACAGCCGCAGAACCGAAGTAGTATATAATTGACAACACAGAAAACCGCACGCCTACTCGGTGGTTCCCGTAACGTGCAAAAGAGGTTAGTCAGAAAGACCCAGCATCATTACGGTCGCTCGGGAAGCCTGTTTGGCTTCCGCCACAGGCCGCTTTCTCGGCTCATCGCGGTCAATAAGGCAGCATTGCTTACTAGGAGTAAGAAAAATTGGTTCAATAGCTTAGTGGTTTCCACGCCACTGGGATCTTGTACGGCACACATAACCTATAGTACGTACCGATTACTTGCAGCTGGTCAGACTCTGCAGCCAGCTCCTTACTATGGCTAATATCACAGGTCAAAGTGTCCGCATGGTGGTCGTCCTTATCCCCGTCACCTATGGGAAGCTCACGTTGCTGCTGATTGAACACTTCCATCACAGGAGCAGCGACCTAACCAAAATTGTTATCTAATGAGCACCAAACCTTCCCTGAAATCATAAATAAGGAAAGTTGAAGTTATGAGCAAGGTACATATAGTATGATAGGAGGCGTGCGCCCGACTAGTGGAGCGCTGACCTTATCAAAGGCAGGATAAATGGCGTGTAATAATATTTTACGGCAATAAAATTTCGCGGGAATGTAGCGCAACAGTAATTACTTTTTGTGATTATTCAGCTAGTTTTCTAGGTGGGGCTGTGTTTCAACCCTTCAACCAAAAACTCCCAAGCATTTCCCCGAGGGTGAACATGGTTAAGTGCGAATACACGGGGTGATGCTATGAGGGGTATTTATTAATTCACACTATTATATTTATTAATCACACTATGGTGCCTTTATGGTGTAATGGTTCCTGGGAATCGCAATTTGATCACACGGGGGAGTTTACGTTAACTCACTGGCGAATGCCAACGGATTTTAACTTTACTCCCCCTCACGACCCGCTCTCGGCGGGAGACTGAGAGAGAAGGCGGGCGCGCGAGAGAGAGGGGTGCGCGCGCAGCTGCAGCGAGCGAAGAGAGCGGAGGAGCGAGCGAAGGGGGAGGGTGTATAAGGCGCGTTACTGACACCGATATCAGCGTCGCGTCCGTGGCTTATTCGGTAGAGCGTCGCGCTGCGGCCCGCCAAGTCCTCTTTCTTTTAAAGATAGAGAGAAGACTGCGGACGCCGCCGACGGCGGTGGATGGTTTGGGGTCGCTTATAAAGTGTATTCACACTTGATAAATTTTAAGGGAAATAATTGTACTGGTAATCACTTACTTATTTTCTGTAGTGTGTACAAGTACGCCATAGACGTATTGATCCCACCCTGCTACCCCACGAAAGCTTGACGTACCTAAAGTCTCCAAGATCGGAGGCAACTCACTTGATTTTGCTTTGCCTCCGTGATGTGCCTACCATTCACCAAGTGATGAGGTCGTGTGATGATGTCATTATGTGACTTCACGTGATGTGACGTCATGGCGACGTGGGCTGAAAGGCGATATGGCGACATGGCGACGTGAAAGAATTGTGGGCTGGGTTACAATTGCTTTTCTTTTTTCTTCATGACGTTGCTTCTTCCAAGTTTGTAGAATAGATAATCGCTAACGAAACAACTGAAAGCGGGCGCATAGTGTGCCACTATTTTCTCTTTTTCGTCCTCTTTTTTTCGTGCTGCTTGACATCAAATTAACACGAACACACTTTGCAGTTAAAGCTGATCTACAACCACGTCACCGCTTACTGGCTACAGCCGTAAGTGGCTGCGTAAGCGGCTACAGCCTAAAGCGACTTGGTACAAATACATACTTTTGTAAAATCTCACCTCTCCAGTTGTGCGGAATGAATGCTTTCATTTGCTGTTCCTAGAAATGTGGCATCATTGTGTCGAGCAGGGTCGCCTTGTAGGGGCGAAGCTCCTTAAGCCGTGGGTCGTGCGTCCGTGATGTATGTAGTAGTTGTAGTAGTCGTAGTAGTCGTCATAGTAGTAATAAGTAGTCACCTCCACGGTCGGACCAGAGGAACAGCACGCGCGCATTCTTTTGAATTGAGGAGGAAGCCCACACATGTTAAATATAATTAAAAATTGGCAGATCCTACATACAGAGCGAATCAATGTTATGCGAAGCACGAATGAGGAAGGTTGATATGCCACTTTCAAATCACCACAACGTTACGAGGTGGAGCTAAATTACGCCGTACACGACTTTCGTGCCATGATTATCATGTTTGGTGTGTTGTTTACCGTCGTCATCTATTCACGATACGTGATACCGAATTTGGTATATGTGGAGCGAGCGAAACGGCCGCGAGCACGGTATGAGTGTGGTATGTTGTCATGTTCTTACATGACACGCACGTCGTGATTATCATGTTTGGATATGTCATTTAACTATGTCGTCTGTACGCGTCACGTAATACCGAATTAGGTATATGTGAAGCTAGTAAAATGGCCGCGAGAGCATCATGAGCGCAGCATGTAGTTGTTACATGACACGCATCTCATGTTTATCATGTTTGCACCAGTCTCATACCTTCGTCGTCTATTCACGTCCCGTAATACCAAATTTTGTAGCCGCCAGCGCATAATGAGTGTGGCATGTA
Source organism: Rhipicephalus microplus (assembly GCF_043290135.1). NCBI lineage: Eukaryota > Metazoa > Arthropoda > Arachnida > Ixodida > Ixodidae > Rhipicephalus > Rhipicephalus microplus. The sequence continues at coordinate 55,387,256 of NC_134702.1, forward strand.
GTCATGCTGTTACATGGCACGCATCTAATGATTATCATGTTTGCATCCGTCAGATACCTTCGTCATCCATTCACGTACCGTATTACCAAATTTGGTATATGTGACGCTAGCGAAATGGCCGAGAGCGCATAATGAGCGTGGCATGTAGTCATGTGGTTACATGAAAAGCATGTCATGATTTTGATGTTAGAGTCATTCGCTTGTGTTCACTATGCAATCATGTCATACCATACCAGTTTTGCAACGTGTAATGCGAATGAAACTAGCGCAAGAGCAGCAAGACCATGACATATAAATCACGACATTCATGACATACATGTCACAATTTTCATATTATGAGAAGACATATGCCTGTCATATAGTCATGTTATGCCATACCAAATTTGGTATCGATACCATTGTCCAAATGGCCAGGAGAGCTAAAAGTCGTAGGTGGCTAGATAGATAGATAGATAGATAGATAGATAGATAGATAGATAGATAGATAGATAGATAGATAGATAGATAGATAGATAGATAGATAGATAGATAGATAGATAGATAGATAGATAGATAGATAGATAGATAGATAGATAGATAGATAGATAGATAGATAGATAGGTGCGCTCAAAGTCACCGAAGTTCGCTAAAAAATGCTTCCCATTTAAAAGGCAGTTCTTTCTGATCAAATTACCTACATAAAAAAGTACGGGTGTCTTAATCTCCAAAGAAATTTGCCTTAAATTCATAGCTTACTAAATAAAACTAGTATCAGATGTATGCACTTTGAGCACTATCTCACCAGAAAAGGTTGCCACGTTTAACTCGCTGGGCGCATCCTCCTTCGTTTTAGCGAGTGTTGGGCAGCAGTGCCATGAGCTAGCGGCGGTGAAAGGTGAGAACTAAATATATATACGAAGCGCAGGCCGTAAGAGTGTGCGCGCGTACCACTCCTCTATTTGGCCGTGCCACCTGTAGTTAAGTCAATGGAATGTACGCTGAATGACGGTACTTTTATATGGTGAATATATAATGAAAAGATGCGAGATGGCAGTACTTGGAGTGTTCACAAGATGGTTAGATGGATTATCGCACAGACGTACTCACGGACGGACGGAAACAAGAACGAACGTATGGACGGAAGCATGGACGGACTGATGAATGCTTAGTCCCACTCATCATCATACACTACGTGGATATGCTACGATTTTTTCATTGAGCGTGGCCGTTGGGACCAGGGTTGCAAGGCGACGCTGGCGGCTGCGTGAAATCGCTTTGAGCACTGGCCTCCTTGAAGCAGCTCACAACGATCGCCTTTTACGACGCGTCATTCAGGCAGTGTGTCCACAGGGGCGAGGTTACAATCTGCAGCGGCGTTAGGACGAAAAGAGTGGCTTCCCCATGATGTCAGGATGTGGAGAAGCATTTCTCTTAGTTTCCGCGACAACGTCCTCACATTGTGTCGTTTTGCTCTCTAACTTGCTCCGCGTATCCTTCTTTGTGCAATGGCTTTCTTGGCGCGGCATGGATTTCTTGACGCTACGCCGCGCCCTCTCTCTATGAAGAGATATGGCACGCGGCATCGAGTAGCCACGCGTCATTTCTCTTCAGGAGAGGGTGTGGTGCCGCATCAAAAAGCCACGCGCTGACGCGCTGCGATGGGCGCGTGTGGTCAGGCCTTTACACGCTGCGCCTACAAAGGTGCCACTGAAAGCCACGTAGCGGTGGACAACGGAAAAACAGGCGGCCTGATTTCACAGCGTGCGTGGCCGAATTGCGTGCGTGCAATTTTCTACTTGTACGGGTCCGAAATAACTACTGCTCCTTGTACAGCGTGCACAAAAGAACATGATTTCATAACAGGAGACATAAGTCTAATTTCACAGATGCAAACAGGGTGATGGTGCTACCGTACGCATCAAGTGTTTTTCACATGACGAGCATCAACACGCTTCCTACAAAGTGGCGCTCATAAAAAAAAATACGCGACATCCTTTTTAACGCCCTCAACTATTGCGGCCTAATTTCTTGAAGCATGAACCATAATTTTTATGGACACAGCTAGGTTTGTTTGCCGTTTATTTTTATAGCAAACTTCGGAGAGGGGTTGTCACGCCAGTGAATATTTTGTGAGAAATAGCACGTATAAGAGTATGGGAATAGTTGCGTCAGTTCTGGTTATTGTATAGTTTATTCTTTCACTGTTCAGGAAACGCTGGCTGCAAATCGAGGTCTTTTCCGTTGGTCCCAAGAGCTATCATCCTTTTTTTAAAATACATTAGGTTACAGCAATGTTGAAAAAACAAGCAATCAGTTAGGAGTACATATTTGCAGTATTCACAGTTTGAAAAGAAATTCGAAGAGTGGTCATGAATATTTAAAGGTAAACGTATTAGACAGAGCTCTGTCTGACTGAGTAAACTTACACGAATAAACGGACTCTCCAGCCTAGTTTGTTCTCACTTTTTAATGCTAAAAATTAGACACTAAACATGACTCTAGAGTTCGTTTTAATTTGGCCATAAATGTAGCTTGTAAACTACGTGCTTCCCTGCAATCATATTGAAAGGAGCTGGAATATCACCATGAAGCTATATGAACATATATTCTGAGCATTTTCATGCAAAAGAGAAAAGAAACAAGCAGTAGTTTGCAGCGCTACGAAGAATAAAATGAAAAAGAACTTGGATATTTCAGAATCGATGCCACGCATTACAAGGCTTGTGTAAAGTGAATGCACACAAATGAAACGGTTCAGAGCTACATGCTCGAGTGCTTTGCGAAACCATGTCGCTATGCTTCAAGGCATTTAAAGCGAGGTTGTATGTTTGGTACTAAGCCGTCGATTCTCTCAGGTGCCAGGTTGTACAGCTAACATGCAGGTAGGTGAGGCTAGTGCACAGTGAACATTTTGCCCCGATGAACACATGTCAGTGCCATCGATGCGGCCAATCGCGTGTACCACGTTTGGTTTAGTCGGTGTCTTTTCTGGTGATGCTTCATGTGCTTTTTAACATGCAATATTTTTTTTAAAACTTCCAAGCGCAATGACATCTTTATAGCTTCATTGCAAATTGTCTGCCTTTGTGCCTCAAATCATCCGTTTTTTAGTACAACTAAAGTTTCTTCATTCATTCATTTAAAAGGAGGCATCGCGTCTCACCCGTAACAACAACCTCTTGTCCATTGTAGTTTCCTAAATCAGGAAAAAGCGACTAACTGAAAACGTGGTCGCGTTCACAAGCACGGATAAACAGAAGCACCCTGATTCTTCAAAGGAGGAGGAAGAAGACGACGAAGTTGAGTGTGCAGCTAACCCTACCCTCGGTCTTCTATTTTTTCTTGTTTTGTGTTATTTTCCGTCGTTCTCGCGAAGACGTCTGTGGCATCAAGATTTTTCCCTTACCTGGCCCATTCCGAGAAGACGTGACCGGAAGAAGGGTCCGATTTCGGGACTTTGGTCATTGCTCATCCCAACACGCCAGCGAAACTACCAGACCAACGAGCGGGCGAACGTATCTGTGGTGACACCAATGAACCTACAACCGATGACGACGCATCCACAATAGTGGTACTCGACGAGAAGGTAGACGACTGGTCGGACATGAAGGACGACAACTTCAAGATGATAAGCCACCGCAAAAGCAGGACTGTGGGTATTCCGGAGATTATATCAGCTGTAGAGAGCGAAAAAGACTTAAGACAGATGAACCCTATTGCTTTACATTCTGCGGTAACATCAGTCATTGACCCTGAGCCAGTTCGGAGTTATTTCACAGCTCAAGGTTCGCAACTGCTTGACGTGGTCACTGAAGATCAATTAAATGCGCTGTTCAGGTGTGGCAAGCTATGTGGTGTAGAAGTTAGTGCTCGTCTTCCTAATGCCTACCTGCGAAACATCTGCTTGATCAGGGGTGTTCCGGAGTGGTACACAGAGGCAGATCTTCTCGGATACATAAAACCCCAAGGCGTGATTCACGTCAGCAAGATTGTTAGAAGAGAAGTTTCTTCTACAAATGAGTGGAAAGTTAGACCCACGGACGTGGTGGTACTTGCGTTTACTCCAAACACCGAGCAACCTCAGACTATTAACCTTGACTTCACTCGACATGAAACCGCTGAATACAGGAGCCACCACCAAGATGCATTAAATGCCAACGTTTTGGTCACGTGGAGAAATTCTGCAAAGGAGAGCTGCGATGCAAACGCTGTGGAGGTCCACATGGCTTCAAAACTTGCAAGACAGACTTAAAATGCGCAAACTGCAGTAGTGACCATCCCGCCAGTTATAGTGGATGCCCATTCCGAGTGAGTGCACTGCATAGACGAAAAGCCTTTCTCACGGGGCCTAAACCAACAAAACAAACTACTGTCTGGTCGGTTGCTCAATCACCTGAGAATTTTCCTCCATTGGTGAAAGAAAGAATATCAACTAGTCCAAAGAATGTATGCGAGGTGCAATCGTAAGAATGCTTCCTGAAAGCAGCAGGCAATGCGAGTCAAGCAAAACAAGGAGCCAAGCCAACTGAGTCTATTCAGAACATTTATACACAAGCTACCTATGCCAGAGTACTGAGACAATGATTTTAGGAAAAGACAAAGGGACATGGGGAAAATATCCACGACACTGCGGAGATTGTCCGTGTTTTCTTTGTCACTCTACGTTCTCACCTAGCGACAATGCCACCAGGTACTGCGAAGACTATCTGCAGGCCGTCCTGGCTCTAGAATCAGTGCTGCTTCGTTGTTTCAGGCACAACCAGCAGTAGGATGCCGAAGGCCAAGCCTGAGTGCACGTTAAATCACCGAAAAAGGCCTTTCATAATGCAATGGAATTGTGCCGGTATTGTTTCTCGCATGAATGAACTACACCTGTTTTTGAGAGAATATCAAATTCTGATCTTGGCTCTGTCGGAGGCCGGATTACTGAGGCAAAGATAAATCACTGCACACGTCACTCACAAGAACCCCACCATAACGACTTTCCCAAAAGGAAGCGCCACTGTGTATATACAAAGAGAGATACCACACGTAGCACTCAATGAGGCGGACTTGTGCACAGATGTTATAAAAGTTTGTACAATCAGGGCACAGATAGAAAACCATAAAGTCAGCATTGCATCGGTGTATGCGTCTCCTCACAAAAAAAATTTCCATCGAAAAGTTTTTGGAAGACCTGTATCTTCGTTGCCCAGCTACACGCATAATTTGAGGGGATTTCAATGCGCATCACACGTCTTGGGGGTGGGACAAGAGTTCGGATGAACGTGGACGTTGTCTGGGAAAGGCTATTGATAAGCTAGACTTATGCATTGCGAACGATGGCAATGTAACATTCTTTAGGCCCCCAGCTTGCACAAGTATTATTGGCTTGACGTTGCATTCAAGTGACGTTCAACTCACGTGTTGCACAGCTCCGGACAGAATGGGAAGTGATAAATTCCCTATATTGATCAATGTTGCTGGCTACTATTTGACGGTAGCTAAATCCTGCAAAGTAAGTGATTGGGACCGCTACCGAAAGCATATAGATCACCGATCAGGGGATATGTTTCAGGATATGCTGGTGAGCAAAGCGGCTGCAACCACTATACCTAAGCTACTTGCACATTTTCCTGCCCCAGACTTAAAGCTCCGTAATTTGTGTACGGCCAGAAGAAGGCCAGAAAAAACGCTTATGCGAAGAGGTGGTGAACCTGCTAGCAAAACTAAGTTCAACAGACTTAATGCAGCAATACGTCGATACAGCAAAAAACAACAACGTTTGTGAGAGTTTAAGTGTATATATACTCCATGGCACTGTCAAGTATATGGCGAGTAGTAAACAGGGTTGGAAGCACGCCCGAGCTTTTGAGACCGTTTATTGCCCTCGCGTTATTCTAGGATACATCAGTGCCGCCTCTCGCCGAAGAGATTGCTGTCGTGTATGTTATTGGAAGAGAAAGTGAACCACCTTACCCATTTTCGCCTCATTCTACATCGGCCATCGACGCACCTTTCACGCTGCGAGAACTTACGTCAGCCATAAGTTGTTTCCGTCGACGCTGTGCTCTTGGACCTGACGGAATTACAAACCAGATGATCTCAAATTTGTCTGCAGAATTGAAAAGCAGGCTTCCGATGCATTTCAATTACATTTGGGTATAGGGAAACATTCCTCAAGCCTGGAAAATGGGCTTGGTCGTGCCAGTGCTGAAGCCAGGTAAAGACAGAACAGAACTGGCATCATACAGACCAGTATCACTAACTTCGTGCGTAGCGAAGCTTATGGAGAAGCTGGCCTGTGTTCGGCTGACATGGTGGATGGAGAATCACTAGGCCCTTCCAGCATGTATGACTAGATTTCGGCAACGGTTGAGTGCACAGGACAACATCTTGGACTTGGTGAGTCACATAGAACACCAACGAGCATACGGCTTTTCAACTCTGGCAATATTCCTGGACGTTTCGAAAGCATACGACTACGTGTTCCAAGGTGCGATAATTTGTGGTCTTGCATTTATGGGAATAACGGGGCACCTTTTACGCTTTGTTCAGGCGTTTCTTAGTGATCGCTCGATGCAGGTGAAGTTAGGGACAGTGCTCAGTAGCTCAAGAAAAATCACCAGAGGAGTGCCACAGGGCAGTGTCCTGTCTCCAATGTTGTTTAATGTGGCCATGGCTGGTTTACCTAATGCCCTCAAGATTGTGAGCAAGGCAGTACAAACATCAATTTATGCCGACGACATATGCATCTGGCTGTCTGGATATCAGCATAAGTATGCTGGTCTCGCAGCTCGCATTTGACGGGTCAAAGCGTCCGCTATCCAGCCAGTTAACGGTCGAACACTCGTGAACATATAAACAAAAGTAACTTTAATTAACAGGAATTGGGGTCACATTTCAACAAACATTCACAAGCACTCAGTAAGTCCCTCGTAAAAAGGCGGTGCTGTTGCTCGGGATGGTAGGGTGAGTCTGCCCGCCGCTTGGCATTTCTTCCGTCGACGACCGGTGTTTTCACTCTCTCCGTGAGCCGACAGAGAAGATGACAAATGACGCTCTGAAGGTCGTTTGCGGCGCCCGTTTAAAGTGGCCATAACAAAGAAAAAAGGATTTTCAGAACGTAGAAGTAGCCCCTATTAGGGGCTTAAGCGTCCCCCCGACTTCCTTTGGCGGCACTTGAAAGGCAAACACGGCTCCTGGCCGCTCTCTTCGAGAGGGGACGGCACACTCCCCGTCTGGTGTCTGCTTGTTAGACGCCACAGTTTGTTGATGGCGAAAACAAGGGCACCACTTCCGATATCGGTCAGCAGAGTTTCCTTATTGCGCCATTCCTTGCAATCTTCACCTCCACCTGCGCACCATTCCGTCCGCACTGGGCAGGCTTTGGGTGACAACGCCGATGGGCCAATCGTTGCGATTTGCTTCTTTGTCCCTGATGAGCACGACGTCGCCTTCTTTTATATCCTTTTTCCTCACTTGCCATTTTCAACGTTCCTGCAGAGTAGCGAGATACGTTGAACGCCAGCGTTTCCAGAATTGGTTAGCCATGTTCTTGACTTGATGCCAGTGTCGCTTGTACAGATTAGTTGTATCTATTTCTCCAGTTGTTGGGGATGAGCATCCTTTCTTGTGTGTCAGTAGCGTCGCCGGAGTGAGGATAGTGGGATCTTCGGGGTCTGAGGAAATCGGAGTTATAGGTCTGGCATTCATGATGGCTGTGACTTCTGCCAGGAAGGTGGCAAGAATGTCGTGAGTAAGCCGTTGATGGCGTGATTGCATAAGCATGGAATCAAGAATACGGCGTGCTATACCGATCATCCTCCCCAAGCGCCGCCCATGTGGGACGCGTGCAGTGGATTGAATATCCACTTACAGCTGGTGTTCGCTAGGAACCTGCCAAATTGTGAGCTATTGAAGCTCTCAGCGCCAATTCCAAGTTCCCTGCATGCACCGACAAAATTCGTCCCGCAGTCGGAGCGTACAAGCTTCACAGGTCCTCTTACTGACATGAACCTTCGAAAAGCATTTATGAAGCTCGACGTGTCCATTGATTCGATGAGTTCAATGTGCACTGCGCGAATGCTTATTAAGCACGTGAACATTACTGCCCAGCGCTTGCTGTTGGCAATACCACCTCTCGTTCGGCGGGAGGTAATCAACCAAGGGCCAAAAACATCGATTCCCACGTTTGTAAAAGGGGGCTCCGTGCTGATTCGGTCGGCCGAAAGATCAGCCATCTTCTGATCGTGAAGGCGTCCTCGTAGCTTCTTGCACGAAATACAGGCCTCCAACTCAGAGGAGATGCACCTTTTGCCTCCAACAATCCAATATCCAGCAGCTCTCACAGCTCCCTCCGTGATGTGTCGACCTTGATGTTGCACACAGCCATGGTGGTGGCGCACTAGGAGTTTCGCGACATGGTCTCGGCCAGGTATTATTAAAGGGTTTTTCTCTTCTTCTGGAAGGTCACCTTTGTTCAAGCGGCCACCGACACGGATTAGCCCCTGGGAATCCAAAATTGGATCAAGCTTTCGAAGCGAGCTTGTCTTATGAACTTGCTCTCCTTTCTGGATACAACGCAGCTCTTCTGAGAATACGTCCTGCTGCACAGAGTGAATAATGATGACCTTGGCTCAATAGAGCAGATCCACGAGATCCATTTCTTCTGGTGGCGAACTCTTGGCGCGACGGGCAACCCGGATTATGCCAGCCACAGCTCGTGTGAGTGAGCTCCAGCTTGAAAACTTGCTGAATCGTTCAGCTCCTAGTTGCTGTCGCTGGTTGGTTTTCGTCACGAAGGTGCGGACCTCAGGGCCTACCTCTTCGTCTTCATTAGGGTCTATAAGCTTGAAACATGATGATGATGCTTCCCCTTGAGGTTGAGAGAGAAAGTCGGGTCCTGAAAACCAGTTCGTCTTCTCGAGCTGCGCTGCTGGAATTGGTCTGGTGGCGTGGTCTGCTGGATTTTCTTCCGTACACACGTACTTCCACTGACCCGGTCGTGTGCTGGCACGTATGCGCTGAACTCTGTTAGCTACGTACACATAGAATCTTCGCGTTTTATTGTGTATGTATCCCAGAACTACCTTGCTGTCTGTGTAAAATGTGACAGAACTCGGCTGGAAGTCTAACTCCCGTAGTATGGTATCGGCCATTTCTGCAGCAAGGACCACTGCACACAACTCCAGCCTTGGGATTGTGTGGTCTGGTTTCGGCGTGAGCTTCGCCTTTTTACTATGCTGGTCTCGCAGCTCGCATTTGACGGGTCAAAGCGTCCGCTATCCAGCCAGTTAACGGTCGAACACTCGTGAACATTTAAACAACAGTAACTTTAATTAACAGAAATTGGGGTCACATTTCGACAAACATTCACAAGCACTCAGTAAGTCCCCCGTAATAAGGCGGTGCTGTTGCTCGGGCTGGTAGGGTGAGTCTGCCCGCCGCTTGGCATTTCTTCTTCCGTCGACGACCGGTGTTTTCACTCTCTCCATGAGCCGACAGAGAAGATGACAAATGACGCTCTAAAGGTCGTTTTCGGCGCCCGTTTAAAGTGGCCATAACAAAGGAAAAAGGATTTTCAGAACGTAGAAGTAGCCCCTATTAGGGGCTTAAGCGTCCCCCCGACTTCCTTTGGCGGCACTTGAAAGGCAAACACGGCTCCTGGCCGCTCTCTTCGAGAGGGGACGGCACAATAAGCGATCGGAAATGATTGGTCAAAGAGTTCTACTCTCCGCACAAACCTTTCTTGAATCTATTGGACTAACAATATCCGCCGAAAACTCTCAACTCATGCTATTTCCAGGTATGCAAAGACGAGAAACAAGGATGAAAATATTACTTCCTGATGCATCAAATAAACAAGTACATTAGATTCCTTTGAGCCACATTGGACACCAGGATGAATTGGCGACGGGCAGTAGACAAGACAGTGTCAGCGCTGTCACCCGTGTAAACGTTCTTCAAAGGATCGCATGAACAAGGTGGGGGAGTCCCCCAACATCAATGATAAAATTACATGAGGCTGTAATTGTCAATCGCGTGCTTTTCCAATCGCCTCTGATCGCTCCGAGTGAGTCACAGTACGATCGGCTAAAAACACTTCATCGTAAAGGCCTCAGAGTTACTTTGGGAGTGCCAAAGTTTGCAGAGAGCGTAAAGGTGCTTCTTGAAGCTCGTCTTCCACCGTTACGTCTTCTAGCCTCTCAACGACTGCTGACACAGCTTTGCCGACTTGGCGAATCAAGCCCAGGACGAGCACTACTCAGTCACCTTCGGCGACGCACGGAATCGCGAGCTTTCGAGGCCCTCAACACCCTTCCCTATCTTATCATCGATTTCCCCAAACAAAGACGGCTTCGACAAGACCTACCTTGGTCACATGAGGATGTTTACTGTCAGGTGACGATTCCACGGATGCACAGCAAGCGTTCCACACCCACAGCAGAAGTACGTTCTTTAGTACTTGAATATATTGAAGAAAAGTACGCCGATCATTTGAAAGTTTTCACCGATGGATCAGTCGACATAATGCGCGGAGCAAGCGCTGCAGCATTTTTGATCCCGTCTCTAAAAGCGTTCTTGGCAGCGCGACTAGAGTGCGTTGTTTCATCGACAGCATGGAAAGCGTGGCAATTCAGGCAGCCCTGCAGAAACTGGAGTTTTGTAGAGAGCAACAAGTCGTGCTGTTTTCGGACAGTAAGCCCGCTTTGCACCGGCTAAAACATGGATTGCTTTTGGATCGATGCACTCAAAGATCACTGAGAATCCTTAAAGAGCTGCATGGCATTGGTATAAACATTAAGTTTTAATGGATTCCATCACATGTGAGTATAGCGGGAAATGAGGCCGCTGACCGACCTCCCCGGAGTGCTCTGGAGCTTACAATAACGAAGAAGGCTCCTAAAGACAATCCGCGTATCTTACGAGAAACTGTCAATAAGCATTTTCACTCATTATGGCTGATGCCTCACCAGCCATGTGTGACACAAGGGCTATCAAGAGAACAGGCCTGCTCGATTCATCGCATCCGAACGGGATCAGCGCGTACACCAGCATGGCTCCACAAGATCAGACTCTCCACGACACCCTCGTGCCTGAAGCGCAAGGAAAACGGTGATATAGAACACTATTTGCTTAAATGTCGTGAACATAAGAAGGAATGGCAAGGTTTATTTGAGGAACTGCAACAGTTAGGCTCGCCATGTGACAGCGTGACTGATATTGTGTTTCCGAGTGGTTCCTCGATCTTCAGGAAACAGGTGTCACGACTTCTCTTGAAATTTTTATTGCTACAAAGCTCACATGTGACTGGTGATGAGTGACAATTATGTTCGGGGTATGGTGCAGCGAAATGGAGTAGCGGCACGGTGCTGCACGTGGATTAGCACAAAGGCCGCCGTGCATAGCGCGAAGTAAAATCGTGCATAGCGCGATTTTACTTCGCGCTATGCACGATTTACTTCGCGATTTACTTCGCGCTATGCACGATTTACTTCGCGCTATGCACGATTTTTATTTTAAAAGCCTGCTCGTGCTTAGTTAAAAAAGCAAAGGACATTAGCTACAATTAGCAAACAGGAAACCGGGTGGGGCGATTGCCTGCAAAATATGCAAGGCTAGATGCGCCGGCTACCTACAACATCCTTAACCTTAACCTTGATTCTTTAAACACAGCCGTAAACAATGCGCTTTTGCTCACTTTATACGTCGACCAGCGACAATCCACCGTCGCCGTCACTCATGAAGAAGCGCCGAAAAGTTGTAGAAGTGCGTTCTTTGCGTTCTTGGCGAGATATAGGGTTGATGGTCCTCCTCCTCGGGGCGGGTCCCTTGGCGTGCCCTGGCCACTAGTTCTCGAGGTGAGCATTAGCGCATTTGCTGCACTTCTTTTCTCAACGTCGGGAGCTGAGTGAGTGCACATCTGCACGCATTCATCATGAACACCTTGGAATCGAAGGCAGCGGCGTGGAGAGCTTGCAGTGTGGTTGCGATGCGAGCCCGCCGCCAAGACCCCTCATTGAGAGCTCGCAATACTGAAGATGCCAGAGTAGGCATCAATTACAAGGCAGCACGAGCATTTATACGGAGGCGGAGAGAGCGGCTATAGAGTTCGTGCAGCCGAAGCTAAGCGGGCTCGTCCACAAGTTGATCGCGAAGTGAGAGCCCGCGAAGCATAGGTGGCATGCAAGTGGTGGCACGAGAACCTTGAATCGGAGCGTGCTGGGAGCAGCAGTCAAGCCGCTGAAAGCGGTCACTACCTTATTAATCTTAGGGGCACCGACGCGCAAGGCGCGACTTTTTCAGTTGCTCGTTCAGTCACACCTGTCGGGCACACACGCACGAAAGCATGGACGGATGGACAGGTGGACGCATGGATGGACAGTGAGGTGGACGCACGCACGAACGGACGGACTGATGGACGCACGGGTGAACGGAGGCACCAACGGTGGCATGGACGGACTGACGCATGGACGCACGGACAGACAGACAGACAGACAGACAGACAGACAGACAGACAGACAGACAGACAGACAGACAGACAGACAGACAGACAGACAGACAGACAGACAGACGCTTCGTCCCAGTAGTCATTCACTCTGTGGATATACTGTGACTTTTTACTTCCTTCCTGCGTTTTACTCTCTATTTATTGTCTTACTTTTTGTCCCAGTTTATTCCTATTTAGTTCTTTCTCTTTCTATCTATCTATATTTTTCTTTATTTGTATGCCATACTTTACTGTATCCTTTTCTTCCTTTCCTCGTCTTCATGCTCACATCTCTGCTTTCCCCTCACTTCCATTACCCGCCCCCTTGCCATTCAGTGCTGTGATTCGTTTGCGGGCTTAGTTGGCCGAGCAGTTACGACACTCGCCATCAAATTCCGGGCTCGCGAATTCGAATACGACCTTGGCAGAAAATGTTTTCCGCCGAAATTTTTTGCTATTACTATTCTTTTCATTTTCTCTCTCTACTTATTCACTTAGTCTCTCTACCTTCTTTCTCTTTGCCCCGCCGTGGTGGTCTAGTGGTTAAAGTTCTCGGGTGCTGACCCGCAGGTCACAAGATCGAATCCCGGCTGTGGCGGCTGCATTTCTGATGGAGGTGGAAAAAGTGTAGGCCCATGTGCTCAGATTTAGGTGCACGTTAAAGAACCCCATGTGGTTGAAATTTCCGGAGCCCTCCACTACGGCGTCTCTCATAATCATATGGTGGTTTTGGGACGTTAAACTCCACGTATTAATCAATCGATTCTTCTTTCTCTCTCTCAACTTGTTCGCGAACCAGCATTGTCCCCCCCCCCCCCCCCCCCACCAGAAAAATCTACGCACGTGGTCTAAAAGCGAAATAAGTGAGGAGGAGGAGAGTGCGTGCTGTTTCATGTGGACGGTACTTTCCTGTTTATACTACCCGGTGCTACGAAAAGCTTGAGGAGTAGCGCTGTTAAAAAATGAAAATTGAAGCTGATCAAACTGTTGGAACACACGTCAATGTCGTAGATGCGAGTACATTAGAACAATGTAAGTCAATTGGGTAAAATTTTTCTGTAGCCAAATGCTTTTCTTCATCTTATGTCTCATATTAGGGACATACCATTAACTATATGATACCTGTCTTTCTTTTTCTCCTCTCCGTTCCTCTCCTCTCTCATATTAGGCCCTTCGCGAATTTCTCTGTAACAAATTATTGCACAAAAGTTTCTCTTGAATATAGAATAATGCATCTCAGCCTACGTACGCTCTATTACATGCGTCAAAAGTTCACGCGAGAAAACATTTCTGGGGTTTTAAGTTCCGAAACTAGTTATGGTTATGAGAGACGGCGTAGTGGAGGGGGCCAAATATTTCGACCACCAAGTGTTCCGTAATGTTCACAGATTTTAAGTACGTTGGTCGACAGCATTTTTCCGCCACCAAAATGCCCCCGCCAAGTCCCGCATTTGATGCCTTGATTGATTGATTTGTGGGGTTTAACGTCCCAAAACCACCATATGATTATGAGAGACGCCGTAGTGGAGGGCTCCGGAAATTTTGACCACCTGGGGTTCTTTAACGTGCACCCAAATCTGAGCACACGGGCCTCGACATTTCCGCCTCCATCGGAAATGCAGCCGCCGCAGCCGGGATTTGAACCCGCGACCTGCGGGTCAGCAGCCGAGTGCCTTAGCCACTAGACCACCGCGGCGGGGCCGCATTTGATGCCTTGACATTCCAGTTCACAGTGGAGCACCGTAAAGCCCACACCACCGTAGTGGGTGGAACGTATGAATCATGCAGCTATATTATTGTGATAGCAATTATAAGAGTGCTCTCGACGGGTTGTCGTCGCCGTCTTCATGTCGCGAATACAGTCCAAATTGATAACATCTTGCCGTGCATGGCATGTTCTACCATCGCGTAAAAGAGTGCGAGCTGGGGCGAGAAACACCGTCGCTCGGAAGGCGCATGTAATACCTTCCCCCTCTCGAGCGGGGGGGGGGCTGCGGTCGTAATAGAGGGGGAATGGCCGCCTGCCTTGAACGAGAATGCGTAAAATGTGAAAGTGCATGCCAGCATGTGGCTGTGCCAAAAAAAATGTCGCTCTTACTTCAGTAGCCGTATTATGTTACACCAGAGTTTTGCAGTGCTACGACAGATCTGATCAAGAATGTTGCTGCCAATACCACTTGTTATAACGAAACTATTTGTTGCTATCGCATTGGTTCCATCTCATTTTCGGTGAAACCGGCAATTTTTGTATACGTACTAGAGACGAAAACCTTCTTATGGTGCATTACGTAATTACAGGCGCAGTCTTTCAATTATTTGTGTTCATTGGAAATTTGAAAATGCTAGTACCGGCACTTTTTGCGTTTGCGACTGAAAAAGTTCCTGTGACAAGAACTTGCCAAAGTTCACATTATTAAGAAATTTGAACCAACATACGAATTTTGGTGTACTGATAAAGCAGGGTCAATTAAGCAGGGCCTTAATAACACAACATCATACCAGCGGCAAATAATTTCTCGTGCTTTGCGTGCCAAAATCACAATATGAATATGAAGTGTGTCATCCAGGCAGACTCCGCATTATATTTCTGCCACATTTATTTCTTTAACGTGCGCTGAAACTTAAGCACACGTTTTTTGGGGTCGTCGTGACCATAAAGGGAAACCACACCCTTTAGGTTAGCAGAGCAGTCAAATCTTGCCCGCTAAGCTACAGCCGCCGGGCGCCATAAAGTTACTCGATCATCCGTTCCCAGTGGTTCCTACAACCTTGAGTGACCATGTAAGTGGTTAGTCTCGGCATGAAGTCGCCAAATAACCTCTTAAGTACAAGATCAACAATATCAAGCGATCACGACCACTTGGCTCAGGAACAGCGGAATAGGCAGTATGCAGGGCAGCCATCTTATTTCACGTTAAGGATTATCTCGCGAGCTTAATGGCGTCGTTTCAGTCGTTCCTTCTCACGCGATCGTTTGCGTCATGAATAACTTAGCGTGAGCCTATAAGGGGTCGAACTTGGCGGGCTACCAATACTCAACCTGCCTTGAATGCTCTGCAGCGCCACTGTACTTAGTATGACAGTACTGGGCTTACGTCGTCACAATAGTGCATCGTACAAGCGTCACGAAGTACCGCCGACAGGGCGCTCTTGTCGAGGTTCGCGGATCAGTGAAAGGACATTACGTATATGCTGACACATCATGAGCCATGGCTCGGCATACTTTATCACACTCGTTATCCGCAAGAAGAATTTATCTTCTAACCCTCATTGGTAGCGCCAGGGCACGGTGGCGGGTGTTGAATATTCATAAAAACTGAGCCCCCTCCTTTGACACGTGTCGAGCGAAATGATCCCTTTCTATGATATTGAAACTTTGTTTTCTTTGTTTAGTGTCGCAAACAATCTGTCCACCTAGAGCAGCTATAATTAACCGCAAACTCTGAAGCCTTGATCATGAATTCGCCCACCATCACAACCGACTTCTCCAATGGACTGGTAGATAAAGGGTGAAAAAGTGAAAGCATTGCGTGTGTAAACTGATTGTTTGTCACGTGTTTCACGCAGTTATAAAACAAATAACAACGTATTTTGGTGTCTTAAGTCATAAGCCGATATGAAAAAACTCCCTATCTAGATTTATCCTACTGCGGTATCTATAATAGATAAGCAAGATGTGGTTCTTCCTTGGAATATAAAAGTGCAGTACACTAAGTATTTACCTTCACAGAGTTTTATTGATGCAATAGCCAAAAAAGACATTTCTGTCCTTAACGACCCAGCCAATAAAGACAAGAATGTTAAATCTCGGGGTAAATAGTGTGTTTAACAATGCAGCATATGTGCCCAGCGTGTTGACAAATTCCGGATTTCCACAAGGAGCAATTTGCACGCCACAGATTGATTATTTCAATTTATTTTCTTTTTTTAATATTGATACAAAGATTTAACTTTTCGCCTATAGGACAGAGCTCTCGCTACACATCCTTGATCCTTCATATCACAATATACTTTTTCTAAGCAACTGTTTTCATTCATGACGGGTTATGATGGCGTACGTCGAAACAATGACACTAGTTTACAATATACAAGCGCGAACTGGTTACAACACCACCCATGATGAACCTTAGAAACTTAATGTCAAGATTTTTTTTTGTTGATAAATAAACTTGAGTACAAAGGTTTTTATACAGCCATTCTAATTCGAGCTCGGCTATCTTCTACATCAAAACTATGACAAAAGAAGACGAAGCAGTCGCATGCTCAGTTTAAAGCAGGAAATTGGCAACATAGTTTGCAACAGTGTTGCCCGTCCGCTTCTCCAGACCTGCATCTCACACACTTTCCAGAGCACCACACCCATAAGCCCCGTATCGCAAGGCTATACGTAGCGTATTTTCGCTTCACTCTGTAAAATATGCAGTGGTTGGCAATCCTCGCATACCTATCTGCTTTGTTTCTGTTGCCACAGTTTGTTCAGAACGAACTCTAGGCACGAAAAATATATGAGCGAGCGCGAACAACCCGCGAGGCTACATTTTATCACTGACGCCACCCTTGGAGTGCGACGAGCGCTCCTCATATTTTACAAAAGTGCGTAAAAAATATCTACGCGCAAGGAAATACGTTCTCTTTCAGTTTGGCTTTCCCGTCATGCAATTCACCTATTTTGATAGTGCTTTATTTTTTTTTGGCATGATCCTGTAACTCTCGATGAACCGGAACAAGGAAAGCACTCTTGAAATGAATGCTGCTTGGATAGCGCACCCCTTTTCTGAGAAACGCGCCCTGCTTTCGCACTTTTCGTGCTGTTGCAATTAGCAAAATGCATCTACCTTTCACCATAGTTTATTCAATCGATCCCTTCCCTCAAGCCTCTTCCACATCTTACATCTACCGAGAAACCGTTTTCACGTCCCCGCAGTGTTGTACGATGTTGCTTCGTAGCCCTTCTGTTGTTTGGCCGTTGAGTTATGTGTATCATACAGCTTGTTTTTTTTGTTTTTCGACACAGAGATTCTATTTCACGTATAAGCGATGCTAAACTCACGCTGAAGAACTTTCAGCGGTGGCTACCTGAAACTTCATACAAGACTAAAGCACATTTGCGTTGTTTTGAATGCAAAAGCTTCTTGTGGGGCTTCATTTTCTTTTTCCTTCTCCCTTGTCTTTTTTCACAAACCGGTTTGAATTTCCCATGTGTTGATTGATATGTAGGGTCTAACGTCCCAAAACTACCATGCGATTATGAGAGATGTTGTAGTGGAGGGCTCCCAAAATTTTTACCACCTGGGGTTCTTTAACGTGCACCGAAATCTGAGTACATGAGCCTACAGCGTTTTCACCGCCATCGAAAATGCAGCCGCCGCAGCCAGGACTCGATACCGCGACCTGCGGGTAAGCAGGCGAGTGCCTTAGCCACCAGACCACCATGGCGGGGCAAATCGCTTATGTATGATACTTCAAGAACGCGAACGAGTTAGTGACTGCTAATGTATACACGATATAGAGTTATTTGATAATTTTTGTCTAGATGTTGCTCTTTTTGTCTTTATCTGGTTCTTGTTAACTTCCCCTCCTTTTGAATTGACGATTGGGGCATTGCTGCTGCCTGTGAGCTGTGAAGTAGTGAGGCATGACACTTACTAGCACCGAGAACGAACGATTCGTCAACGAAGCAGTTCAAGCATGACGTTCGAGGATGCGCACTGGCACGCAATTTTTGAGGCCACGGTTAAAGCTGCTCGATGGCAGAGAAAAGTCCTAGTTGCGCTAACATTGAATAGTTGCCGACGGAGTTATGTTTCTATGCCTTTCGCTTCGTGTTACCATATATGACGGCTCGTTGTCAGAGTCATGCAGTGTCCGTATGTTCCAACGGTGTTTCGGCACCGAGTATACTTCGGGTTCGAAAACACTGACTAACAAAACTTTTGCATTAAGCACTGCAGCAAGGCAACGAAGTCGCAGATGAATATCCAGTCTTGGTGGAGCGAGACAGAGGCTAGCGGGACAGGTAACACAATGAGCTTGTTTGCGGTTCAATATACGAAGCTGTACCTTTCACGTTGCTGAAGCGCAATGCGATAGTACGCATGAAGGCAGGTGCATGGTTACCGTATTACTCTAGAACGCACACCACGTCGTTTCTTTCTATGATCTTCAACGCGCTTTTAAACGTGCATATCGAGTACCAGTGTTTAGTGTGTACTTGTTGATGTCACATTGCGCGGGATTCACAACATGCTTGTGTCCAGGTATACGTTGTCAACTTCAGCTACCACAAAGGTCAAGTGATGATGACGGGCGTTAGCCGCCGTGATGGAGATGCGTTACTACGTGCCAACGTGGGCGTATTCATATGGAATGGTAATATATGTAGGTTGCCAAACACCTGTAGGCATTGTACAAGCTCTCATATCTCACCACAGAATAAGCACTGCTTCTGCGAAGCCCTACCAATTCCTATGATGGAGGAATCTTATTTATTAATTTCAACATATCGCAGCCCCGAAGAGCTCTGCCAGGAGTGGGCTACTACAATATTAAAGAGCAACGCAGGAGTAGGGAAATACAGTACATCAACAAGCATAACAAAATTCGCTACATCAGAGAGCATAACAAAGTTTGCTCAAGATCATTTATTAGTAAAATACAATAAGAAGTGGTGGTGGCAAAAACATTCAAGTGATGCATATTGAACATCCCCAGGCATAGCATTCCACAATTTTATATAATGAAAAAAAAATTGCCCGCAGCTTCCCTCGGGGGAACACTGAGGAGGATGCGGAGCATATAATTGGTTAACGGGGTGTTAAAGTGTGACTTACTTGGGTCGATGGCTAAATTGGTTAACGTGGTTGTGAAATGGGGTGTTAAATTGCCACTTACTTGGGTCGATGGCTAAATTGGTTAACGTGGTTGTAGGAGGGGGTGTTAAATGAGTGAACACGTACACACGTATGCGAAAGGGCGGCGCTGGTCGAAGGGACGTCGATCATTGTGTTTGTGGATTCGTTGGAATTCATTTCACCGCGACCTTGGACGTCGACGCGCCGTACAAACCAACCAACGAGCGGCAACTGAGCGAGCGAGCGCCGACCTTGAGTATATATACAGCACGACGGCGCATGCACTGTCAGCTGTTGAATGTTCTCGAAGCGCGACGCCACATGCGCGTCCACTGGAGAATCAGGAGAATTGTAGATGTCGAACGCGGTGTGTAGAGGAGGAAGGGTGCACAGATGGTGGAGGAGTGAAGCGCGCGCGGTGTGTAGAGGAGGAAGGGATGCACAGATGGTGGAAGAGTGGGCGATGGCGTGACGGCGCATGCGCGCGCGTCAGCTGTCGAATGTTCGAGAAGCGGTGCGAACGGCGCGGACGGCGCACTACAAGGCGCGAGTATAAGATGCTTCCGCATCTAAAATAAAAGCTATATTTAAACACCACAGTACGATGAGAAAAAGTGCACATGTGTAATTCATGGTAATATCGGGTGTTTCTTGGTCTAGCGGGTGTGATGTACTTGCTGAGTTGGGAGAATCGTTGGCAGTGAATAAAATTATAGAGAAATTTCAAACATTCAACGTGACGACGAAAACAGAGGCTGGTAAGCTGAAGAATTGGAAGATGGGAACTATAGGTGAAAAATACATGTCATCGCGATAATAAACAAAACGTGTGGCTTTCTTCTCAACAGGATCTTTTTTTGGGGGAAATGTCAGAAATTTTGTGTTGGTTACACACAAAAAACTCATATTTTAATACTGGATGAACCAAAGTTTTATATGTAAGAAGTTGAATGCTGAGAGGTGCTGAACGTAATGTGAGTTGCAGGTAGCCTAACTTTCTGAGCGCGTGGCTAACCTTGAGTTCAATCAGCCATGTGTTTTTACCTAATTCTATATTGGAACATGTAAATGTAAGATTTTCTATTGAACCAAGATCTCGCGATTGACTTAGATAATTACGTGCATCCGCGTAAATCTCCAATGACACAATGACTTAGACACTTCAATTTAAAGAAAGCGGTCTCGTCTTCATGGTGGATAATAATAATCATCATCATCATCAGCCTGGCTACGTCCACTGCAGAACAAAGGCCTCTCCCATGTTCCGCCAGTTAACCCGGTCCTGTGCTTGCTGCTGCCAATTTATACCCACAAACTTCTTGATCTCATCTGCCCACCTAACCTTCTGTCTCCCCCTATCCCGCTTGCCTTCTCTGGGAACCCAATTAGTTACCCTTAACGAGCAGTGGTTATCCTATCTACCAACAACCAACGGTTATCCTGGTGGATAATAGGAAGTTTTTAAATTTTGGACTCAAATTGCTTTAGGGCCCCTGGGCAAAAAACAGTGTTGAGCTTACTGCACCCGCGCGAGTCCCAAACGACGTTTTGCTTTTGAGTGAAAGCCATGTTTTCTGTTTTTAGGGGGAAGACCAAAAGCTTTCCTCTATAAACTTCAGCACCAAACAAACATGGCGGGCCACTAAAGCGAGGGCTTTCGGCCAAGACTAGTGACATATGGAATAAAGAGAATGTACAAAGCACCGCAGATTCTATTCAAACTTATTTAGCTCCTGCTTGATTCAAAGCAAGCGCATAAAAACCGCTTTGAGACACTAACTTGCAACACCCTATTTGAAAACTCTTCAATTACTAAACGGTAATGCTCACCCCTTATTACGCAGATTTTAGGCTGGAGAATTCGCGTCCACTGTCTGACATAAGCCGAGGCCTGACATCAATGGTCAACATTTTATGTAGTTTGACAAACCCAGTTTCAAACCCATTTTATGTAGTTTGACAAACCCAGTTTTTTTGTACAAGATTGGCTTTGGCGCTTGAAGTAACAAGCAACTTAAGCATACTAGAACTTTGCGAACGCTCGCTAATTTGCTTCGATCGAGAACGGGCTGGAAAGTCAATACGGAGACGCTGAAGCAGACACGTCTGGTCGATAACACTAAACCTAGCACGCGAGAACAACAGCCGTCGTGCGACACGACAGACGACAACCAACACATCAGGCCTTTCGAAAACTTCGGTTGCTCTGTGTTTTAAAAGTCTCCCATTGTCCTTTAGGTGCGCACTTCTACATCATTGAAGAGAAGGGGGGAGAAACAACAATGGGTGTTCCTCAGTACGTGCGCCAACTTGTGAAAGAGAGGGTTACAGTTTGACGTGTTTTAGTATGCGTACAACAGTGTGCGACGAAAGAACGTTCGTTGAAATTTTCACTACTTGTGAGCATCTAGTTCGCGCCAAATGCCAAATACACGATACGAACGCTCGACTGTAGTACCTTTCCAAGTATCCAAATCACAGAGTTACTTCGTTGTCTATCATAGTTCGCTGTTTATTAGGCATGACAGAAGAATATATCAAAAACATGCGCACACAAGACCATGTTCATCACCTGTGCAATGGGCAGCTTGGGACCTTCGCATGCATGTTTTAGATGCGAAGCTTCTTACGGTCGAGCTCAATGTGGTGTGTGGCGTGACCACGCTTACAGTGCATGCTCGCTTCTTTTGTTCTTATGTGCGGTTTCATAACATATATCTTCAACATGAGTACCATTCAAAAGTTTGAGCTCTTGCACAATTCACCATGACTTCTATGAGCAAGTAACTTAGTTTCTGCGTTAATATGTCATTCAGTTGGAATTGTTAGCTAATAAAAGTGAATAAAGATAACCAAAAAACCAAAAAGGCGTTACGGCTGTAGATAACCACCCGGCTAACGCAAAAACGCCCACTCATCTTGCTTTATGGAGGCGACGTTCAGGGATAAGTGGCGCTGCTCCCCTTTCGCAACGCATTTACGCAACGCCGAGAAGAGCGTACTTTGCACGCCCAACTCTTAGCACCAGCACTCACCATGGCCCTCCTGTTTGCATTGTTCTTACATCGTGCGTACGACTTCTCTTCCGCTGCAATTAGCGATTCATCCACTGGGGCTGCCACGTGGCGTACACGTGCCTCCTCTACACTCCGCTCTACTCATCTCGTTAAGTTGGTTGTCTGCTCGCATCAACAACTTTCCCAGCTAGCCTGCATGTTTAGTTCGTTTCCCGGGCTCACATAAGGCGCCCGACAACTTTTTTGTCAGTTGAACGTGGCGCATGACTGCACTGTGAATTCGAACGTCAGCCCTGTGCCTCATGTGGTTGTGCACTAGAGAAGATCACGTGAGGGTGTTGCAGTTATCTACAGGAGAAGAAATGTTGGATGGATGGGTATTCGAAGAACTGTTTTTTTTCCAAACTTTTTCTTGTTTCTTCAAACTAAAGTTCAGATAGAGGCCAGTTCTTTTATTCTTGTATTACAGGTGATTAAAGTTGCGAACAAAAAGGAGCTTGTGACATGCGTGGACGCTTATGTTCAGGCATACATACAACAGATATACAAGAGCTGCCGCAGATGTTTGGGCCTGCTAGCATTATTCATGTGTAAAAAATACAAAGCCGAGTGACGAACGGTAACTACTTCGTATGCAGTTTCTACATCACACCTACAGAGTCAACAATGTGCCAGGTTCAACATATTTAGTTATTGCTCGTCGGCAGAGAACATTGCATAGTGACGTCAGGTACGTGATACCGTACAAGCAAGAATACCACAAACGTGGGTCTTTACTTCTCTGCGCCTCTGTACTCTGCCCGCGTACACATCATTCTTACAGAAAAGCCGACTTGACAAAAACTGATGGAATGCATCATTTTAATAGTTGCTTGACGTCGTTGTGCTGGTCCCTATAAGCAAGTATGTCAGCCATTATTGCGACCTAAATTTTGTATATTCTACGTATGTTTGCTGTGTGCTGCATTTTGTTTTATAGTTTAACGCTTAACTTGATATCGCTGGTCGTGGAACCACGCAGGCGGCAGTTCTTGCCTTGATTTAGGTTACTAGATCTTCTTTTTTTATCAACAATTGTAGCCTTGTTTCTTTTCATTTGCTCACAATCAAACAGGGCAGGAAATATCAAAGCACAGAAGTGTCCGCATGGTCACCATTTATAGGTAATGGACAAACGAGACAAGCCTGTGGACAATGATGTTTTTGCGGAATCTGGTAGATATACTTGTATTGTGAAAAAAATTCTCTCCTATACCAGAAATACGTCCATAGAGGTAACAATTCTGCTATTGTAATTAGTGTGGACCAAAAGAAGAAAAAGGAAATATGAATCGGATGAAGTACGGTGCTCTCAGTGACATTATATGACAATATATTTTCAGACAATTTCCCGCATACGGTGCAGAAGGACAAGAAACGTAGAAGAGTACTTTTCTTTTATTTTTATTTTCGCTTTAAAAGTAATTTTTATATTAGGCATTGTAAATATGGTCCCAAATGTGTCAAATGTATTCGAGCAAACTTATTTAGTTCAGCGCGTCTTGGACAATGAAATGAACCATAGCATCTAAAGGTCGACGTCGGCTGGTCGACTAGGCATAATTCCTAGGAAGCTAACATTGTTTTTTTTCGTTTTTGCCAATGCTCCCTATTTAACTTCATCGCGGCAGGCGGCAAGCTTCAGGATCATTGCTAGGCGTCTGGGCGTTGCAAAATGAGAGTAAATGGGGGAAACACAGTACAAGTCATTGGAATAACTTCTGGGCGAGAAGAACGAGGTCCGTTGCAGGCACAGGCAAAATTAAACCAAGAGCCGTTTTTATTTCAGACGTTGATTTTTTTTCCTGAAGAAGACTGGTATATATATGGGAGAGAGAGCTACAGCACGACCGTGTGCTCTTTCCTCTTCATATGCACGTGCTCAAGTCACTGAAATGCGCTTAATCGACTGAAGACAGACATCCTTGATTTGCCTGTAATTGCAAACGACTAGGCTCTCCGATCACCGGTTGTACTCATGCGATAAAGACTTTGTAATTGGCCAAGTGGTTATATTTGCGTATATATAAAGATGGGTCACATAATCACCGGTGTGGGTTCGACAAGTTGGAGTGTTCAGTCAAGCAATATACGATTAGTGTATGCGTTCGAGAAATAAATATACGATCTGCATGTTACACTGCGAATTGTCACTCAAGGAAAAATACCTCGACCATTAATAATAATAATAATAATAATAATAATAATAATAATAATAATAATAATAATAATAATAATAATAATAATAATATATTATATTATTATTATTATTATTATTATTGTTATTATTATTATTATTATTATTATTATTATTATTATTATTATTATTATTGTTATTATTATTATTATTATTATTATTATTATTATTATTATTATTATTATTATTATTATTATTATTATTATTATTATTATTATTATTATTACGAAACCAGGATGTCATTCTTAGGCATGTATTAGTGGAGTTCTCGGCAAAGTTCTACGCCATATTGCCATATGAGTTCTTTACGATGAACTTTACCATAAGTTGTACACGAGCTTCGACCCAAATGCGACCATCGCACCCGAGATTGACGCGGCCGTGATGGTCGGTCCGAAAGCTAGATTTCATTAGTGGTGCCTTCCGAAGTTATTTAAATTGATTTCATTAGCTGTTACCTTCACAAGATTTTATTATTATCGAAATGAATATACGCGAAATGGATAGTTATAAAGAAATCTAAATCGAAAGGTGAGGCTATCACCAATAGTGATCACTCAAAAAACGGCTCCTTTGAAAGTGGCTGCTGAGAAAGCAGAAGCCCCCGCCAGAAACTGCAATTGAGTACAACAGGTTCGACACTGAGTCATTCTTAAAAAGCATGAATTTTTGTATATTTTATCGCGCAGGGCATTATGACGGACGCGCATAATCCAAGCGGGCTGCCTTTCTTTGACAGCCATCTTTCTGGCACGCTCCTTCGGTTTTGCGTTCGCTTTCACTTTCATCGAGGTTTCTTCTAAGCAGGCTTTTCTGAAGTCACCACTACGTGAGTACTGCCTCACAGTCACCCAGTGAAGATTGTTGTTTATAGGTTTTTCCAAGCTGACATTCTTTTCATCTGATTCTCTTGCATGTCATGTTTGTATGTTAGCTACTGCCATGGTTGTTAGCGATAGGAGAAATAAAGATACCCTGATGTCCTTGGTAGGGGAATGACATTCCATGTTTGACATAGTGGACAGGGGTTGTGTTTTACTTTCACGGAACAATGTCGGGTGTATACACCCAAAAATAACGCAAAAACGCAGAGAGGCCTCGTCTAGACTGACTACAGGTTTTGTCTTAGGTGTACGTCAGCCGGAGCATATAACCGCATATTGACTAGACGGGGATGGCTTGTCGGTATTTTCATGTTTACTACCTATCAGTGAAAAAAAAATTGAAAGGAAAACATGGTTGATCCTTCCTTTTAGTAATCAGTGTAACACGAAACTAAAACGTGTCCACGCAAAGGTAGTTGAGCGTTCTTTGTACATTGTTTTGCCATACGGGTGAAGGAATGACTCCTGCAGTAACAAACTGCAATGTCATGCGAAGAATGGCAAGCAGCTCGAAACTCGCAGCTCACCCTTCAAGCAGAAATCACGCATAAAATGAACATACACAGGACGAACGCGGAAACACAACTGTTACAGCTGGACACTGAAAGCATGCTGATGAAACAGAAGGAAAGACGCACAAAATGAAGGCACATGTGCACACTGAACGAGTGCGACACAACGGTCGCGATTCTTAGTTCTTCGTGTGTAAGCAGCATGTGCTTCAAGCAAACTTGCGGTCGAAGCACAAAATGCACAACACGCCCGAATCCAGAGATAACCCTGCCATGGTGGTCTAGTGGCTAGGGTACTTGGCTGCTGACCCGCAGGTCGCGGGATCGAATCCTAGCTTCGGCGCCTTCATTTTCGATGAAGGCGAAAATGGTGCAGGCCCATGTGCTCAGATTTGTGTACACGTTAACGAATCCTGGGTTGTAGAAATTTCTGGAGCCCTACACTACGGCGTCTCTCATATTCATATGGTGGTCTTGCGACGTTAAACCCCACATATGAACCAATCAAATCATCACCTAACCGAATCCAGAGATAACCGCGCAATTTTGTGAGCCAGTGCGCGCTTGAGAGCATGTATACGCACTTTGATCACGGTATGTGGAGTCGCGCTAGCACGGTAACGCGCGAGATAGCATGGCACGACGACCTATAGAGTGCGCACCCAATGCGAGCACGTCGTGCCATTTTGCTACTGATGACGAAAACGCGTTGAAGTTGCCGAACTATGAGGATGGCTAGCGCAACATGGTGTACATAAATGGCTCGCCGTTGACATGCTAGAGAAGGGTAGTTCTGTGGCTGAGTGGCCAGTGTCACGTGCTAGGGAGCGTGAAGTCGCCGGGTTGACGCCCCACTGCGGATCTTTTCTTTATCTTTTTTTTTCTTTTCATCTGTTAGTACATATTTTACAATGTCATATCAGTAACGGGAATGCGTCATAGAACCATGGCTGAGCCCGGCATAAAACACTTTCATGTTAAAATAGCACAAAATAAACGAGCCATATAAAGAATCACACAGGACGAGTGCTAGCTAACATCTGTCAGTTTTATTGCTACAATGCAATATAAAGAAAAAGTGAGGGGTAACATGTCACGTGGAATTTCAAGCTGTTCTTCACGAAACAATCTTAAGAATACATCATGCACAATTCTTCGCACTACAGTTATGAAGATTACAATTTCGAGAATGCACCAATGCACATTGGAGATGGGTAATCACTCCTTTGCTTAGTGTTATAGACAGTTCACCATTACAAGCGTCGCCCATTAGTTTAATAGCGAAATCCGCTGTTATCAGACAACTGTACACACTCACGTTGGTCTACCTGACAGCGCCCATGCAGACACGACCACTCACTTCGATCTGAACTTGTCTTCGAAGCTCGCCGAAAGCACTCACAGTAACAAATAAATGGTGTACTGTGATATGGCTTGGTGTACCATCTCACGATCAGGATAAAACATCAGGTATGCCTGGCCCTCACAGGCGATGACAAGCTGTCTCTTTAAACACGCCGGCTAAGGCTAACGCACCAAGGATTTCAAAACGGATCATGGAAATGGCTCAATATAGTCTGAATTACATTGCTGCCGAAGTCGCTAAACATAATTCTAAAACAAATGCAAGCGTGAGTTGAGAGCTTACGGGCCAAAGAGCGCACAACCACGACGTTATAAACTCGAAGTCAAGGGCAGCAGTGTGAATGGGTGTAGGCATGTTCTATATTTTTCGGCGCTACCATATGCTTGCTGAACGTGTGCGCGCTGACACCAAAGGGACGCCGAGCAGATGATGAGGTCCGATTCAATACATGTGAAGGGGCTGACCGCCCTTCCAATTGAATAAGTATCCCTGTGGCCTCCAGATTGCCGAAGAAAACCCATAAGAAAGAGTACAGTTAGAAAGACAATGCGTTTTGGATAATGAGAACATGGAGGCATGGCTCAACATTTTCACATGTAAAGAAGCGCTTTTTTTACGCCTATGTTTTATGTACGCTGTACGTCACCTTGGAGATGTCTTCTGCCCACCGGTCAGCTTCAACGTGGCAGTAGTCGTTCAAATATGGAACATCATGTCCCACGATAATTGGGTGCACATATTCTAAGCATTAGATCACGTGAGTACTTGCACAATGCTTACTCGAACAACATTGCTCTCGAGAGCCTTATATTGACAAACATAACAGATGGCAGCTGCTGAGAACGAAAGAAATAAAAGGGAGTACTTTACGATCTATTCTTCGCGTACTGGCCCATATGTCAGAAGGAACTGGCAAAAAATTGTTCAGGTCGATATCCATGCGGGTGCCATTCGGATCCTCGTCACTTCAATATTGTGAAGCGCCAGGGAGAGCGTCTCACAGCGCATAATAAGCAGCAGCACCCCATCGTGGTATCTCGCTCCCCAGCTTTGGCATATCAGCCCAACCCAGGCGAACACGCACCTGGGGTGGTTCCTGGGGCTCCCCTAGCACTTCTTTTTTGTTCAACTCTGGGCATGCATAGTAACGCAAGGTCCCAATGAAAATACACTTTTCCCCCTATTTTCCATTTTCCATCAAAGATTTCGAACCAAAATGCTCGGCAGCAGCCCAACACAGTTGAGGTGATCTTCCCAATACGACGTGTCAACACACGGGGCGACCACCGTCGTCCGCACTGAGAATATGAATTCAAGCGCTGCACGAGGAGATGACGACGGTGACAGGTCGATGCACGCTGTGCTCCTATCGTGCGTGTCGTGATTCAAAACCGCAGTTTTGATGTCTTTGCGTTCTTCTTATTATCTTTCGCATACATTCTCACCATACTACTTGCCCAATGCGAAGCTTACTCCATTTGTTTCTTCGTTTTTTTTCTTTGCAAAGCACGAACCTCCTTTCGTATACAAATAATGAGTATGGAGTGAAGGGGCTGTAAGGTGCGGTTCTGGCCTCACCGCAAGAGAATTCAAATCCCCAAGCCCAGACGAGAAACGACCGACGATGATGACGTTGAGAGAGCTCCCTCCTTCTCACTTTGTGGGAGCACGGCGCAGCAGAGAATATGAGGTGTCGCATGGCTGCAGAAAAGTACGGGATGGTGGCATCTGCTGCTATACCACTTGTATATACTGTTTGTGCTAGCTACGAGATATAAAGGAAGAAAGCCTAATACAACACTGTAGGGTAGGCCGTGTTGAATGAGAGGACACATCAGCGCTTTCTTTCCTATGTTTTGTTCTCTCATTTTGGTTGCGCTGATATGCACAGATCATGTAAAAGCTTATTCGTGCTAACCGGTAACTAGTGTGGTGGGTGCCTGCGCTGGCTGGAGCTTATGTTTTCCTTACCAAAGACTTTTTTGTCTAGTACGCGCTATCAAACTGAATGTAATCCCCAACCATCCTCTCTCCCCCCCCCCTCCTTAACCTCCACCTATTTCGCCTCGAAATAAAAAAAAAACGTGTTCTTACTTAGTACAAACTCACTTGTATGAATTTCCAGAGTGTGCATGAATTGAATGGTCATTGCATTAAGCGGATTGGTGGTTTGAGAAATGTTCATTGAAAAGAGGAGTTGAGCTGCCTAGAAGGCCCAACAAGCACTTGTTCATTATTTCTTGTGTCAGATGGTAGCTCCTAATCTCTCACTACAAAATAAAACCTACGCGTGTCCGCGAAGATAATTATTACTAGTGGGCGAAGCTAGGTTGTAAGGTTCAAAATGCCTACGTTGATGTCGCCGACTGGTATAAAGAGTTTGTGCTTATAGCTGCTGTATATTGTTCCATCACAATAATAATTGATATTAGTCATCTAATATACCACCACCTCCTCCATTTCTCTAATGCCAACCGGATGCACCCAATCCAGTCATTCACAATTCTCTCCTCTAGCCCTCTCCTGCTCTCGCCCACCGCCCAGCCTTCACATGTGCTTTTTCAGTCATGGGGGAGAGAACCCATTAAGTAGCGTCAAATGACAGAAATGATCTCAAGTAATTTCTTGTTCATTTGTGTACAGATCCGTGGGGCGTCCTCTTGTATTCCTCGAGTTGACAATGTTGGCTCTCATGCTGCCTCTGTAAAAGATACGCTGTTTTGAGAAAGCGTGTTGCCGTTCGTGATGCTATACGGGCAACCAATGGAGAAGCGTCACTGCAACGCTATGGCATACGCAAGCCTTAAGAGCACTGTGATGAGATGGTGGCATTGCTTCGAGCCACAAAGGAGGAGGACGGAGTAACGAATCCGACTGACGTATGATATTGGATTGGGAGTTACGCGTATCGCATCTCCGGGGGAAAGCGCTCGGATGCCCGTGTGACGCAAGGAGCGCCAGCCATCACGTAACGTCGCACCACGACCTCTCCCTGAACTAAGGCGGACCGACAGCTACGGGTGAGAAGCACGCGTTTGCATTGAAGGAAATAATTGAGGCGTTGGTTAAACCTTTTTTTTTTGTCTTACAAATATTTCGAGGGTACTTTACTTTACCCGAATATTGTCCCATATACTGCAGCTGTGACAACGGACACAGTACAAGCCTCGCCCCTGTAGTGTTTTGCACCTAAAAATCGAAGCATCTAGCGAATGCTTGATCTATATGTGTGGTTTAACGTCCAAAAACCACCATGTTTTTGAGAGACGCCGTTGTGAAGGGCTCCGGAAATTTCGACCACCTGGGGTTCTTTAACGTGCACCCACATCTGGGCACACGGGCCTAGAGAATTCTTCCCTCCATCGAATATGCAGCTGCCACAGCCGGGATTTGATCCCGCGACCTGCGGGAAAGCAGCCGAGCAGCTTAGCCACTAGACCACCGCGGTGGGGCGATGTGGCAAATGCTGTTTAAACTCACTAACATGAAAACTGAGGAGAGGAAAATACACAGCGTTTTGCGAGAGATTCCTTTGATGAGAAACTAGTGGCGTCAAGCCTGAAACTGGGCAGGTAGGTGAGGTTGTTGCCGCTCTGCGAACTTCATTCTAAAACTGCGTCGAAATGTAGCTCACACTACGGTGGTGCTTCGTCTTCCCTATATTCCAAAATTGAGTTCCCTACGGCATGTACATAAGGGTGTTTCTGCTGCAGTAACGTCGTCAGTTAGTAGAGTGGCTGAGTGCTGCCTTTTTTTAAATTATTGAACCCGCGGCGTGTAGTGGGTTTTCCCATTGTGGTACACACCCGTTTTTATACTGGATTGTGACTACATGACAAACCGTCACGACAGAAGACGCCGACAAGCTACAGCCTCTCAGATCCTTTGCACCTGATATTGTTTACCAGGAAGGCAGATCAGAGCACCCAATGAGCAAACATTGAATAGCATGCACAGTCTTCTGTGAGCCAAGCAAGTACTGTTCAAAGCATGAGTTTGCTATACCAACACACAAAGATCTTTGATCGTGGTGCGAAGTGCCTGTGTACCCAACGAAAGGTTTATTCGTGAATATCCCATTCTTGCTATACCTCTTCTTTTTTTTAACTTGCAGAATAAGAAGCATGCGCTGTCTTCGAGGAATAGGCATGCTGTTTAATTACGGTGCAAGGACGTTACCTTGTGTTTTTTGAAATGTTTAGTATACTCGGAACTCAAAAATGAATAATTATAATGCCCCTCTATTGAATATTTCTGTGAATAAAAAATGACTGGCTGACTTGTTATTGCATTTCAGACTTATTGCCCGAGTAATTTATTACGGTCGTCATTTCCAAAGGCCCCCGCTATCCCTCAGAATTCGCAACAGCAAACGAAGCAAGATTTTACCCGACACAATGAGAATATTGTTTTGTTACGTCATCATGAGGCTGGTGAGGGCTAATCGGCAATACACGACGCCGAAATGAAGGCTACAGGTACGATTTTAGTGTCAGGTTTTTGTGCTCATTGAGTAGCCATAGCATAGCACAGTGTTATCACACCTCAATATGCTTTCTTCTTAGCACCGATTACTTCATATGAGGGAATACATTGAAGCAAAGTGCTTCATCTGTCAGTGTCAAATCTCCCAAAATGCGAAGGTAAAATAATGCCCACGCACCTACGTGCAGGCTGGACAATGGAAGTAGTGGTAATGAGGCACGATATATATCAAAAAATTATTCGCTATGGAGGGTATACACAAGCGGCCAAAAGAGACTACTTGTAAATTAATACTGCAGTGTCAGTGCGACTTTGTCGACAGGGTTTCGTCAAACTAGAGGGAAAATGTTCCACGAGGGTCTCTGTGTTGTTCTGCATCTGTTCAATTGTTTGCTATCCCGTCAGTTGACGATATTTTCAGTGAAATAAGAAGCAGATACAAAGACCATTTTTATTTATGTACGTAAGTGGGGGGTGGGTAGGTAAGTAGGTAGGTAAGTAGGTAGGTAGGTAGGTAGGTAGGTAGGTAGGTAGGTAGGTAGGTAGGTAGGTAGGTAGGTAGGTAGGTAGGTAGGTAGGTAGGTAGGTAGGTAGGTAGGTAGGTAGGTAGGTAGGTAGGTACGTGGTTAATATTTCTTAATAGATTGCATTCTACCAGATAGGCTTACCATGACCGGCTTGCAGCTTGTCGTCTACTACTGCCAAATGGATTTCGCGCAATATAAACTCGACGTACTATTTATGACTCTTTCTCAACACGCAGGATGATTTCTCTGTGAGCTGCTTTCTTTTGACTTTATTGACGTCTCACCGAGAGCATGAAGACTTGCCTTTTGCGCGGAAACTGAAGTTTGCTTTTATTCAAGTCAATCCCAGTAAGCGGGAGAATACGTAACTGAAAGCGTGACAAGTTTGTTGAACGGCAATTATAAATTTATTACTCTAATTGTGTTTACACATGGATAGCATGACAACATTAGGTGAGTTCTCCCAATACAACTCAGAACAGCTCAGAACAGTCTTCAGCTGTTGGAGAAAGAGGGGAAGAGGAAGGAAGAAACAAGTGGAAGGACAGAATTTTCCCGAAAATCATAATAAATCACGAGTTTTTCAGAGTAAATCTTGAATTCCGAAGGTTAGGTTTTTACTAGACTATTACTATAACTTATGCTTATATTATTTTCGGTCATACCATCAATTTCTTTGCAGAATAACCAGTGTGAACAGAAAAAGGAGGTGTTACACGAATTAGAAGTAGCTGCCGTCTGTTTTAAACACTCGCATAATAGACTACACGTTGTTGCTCTCACGGTGAGTACAACAGATTGCTTGCGAAGTATTGGCACCCTAAAATATTAAAAGGAGACCCCAGAAATGAAAAAAATCACATACTCTAAGTAAACCTGCTCATTCCTTCTATTTACGTGTCTTCGTTTCGGGATGCATATTGCATCTCCTGGAAACAAATATTTACTCGCAGGTATTAGTGTAAATAAAACAGCATATTCACTTCTTTCTTTTTTTTGCTTCCTTTGAACATAGAAGTTGTTTATTTTGTCACTAACTCGTACTTCGTCGCTAGGTTTGAAACAGCTTTAAACATATCAACTAATTAGCTGAATTTCTAAAACATGGCGTTTACCACAAAGCCCTGCCGTTAATGTTAGCAGTAGAAGACGAAATGGTTATGTTTGATTTTCTACAGTTTAACGCCTTGCTTCGCAACAACGCGAGTTTCTTCTACGCCTCTCTAACAGCGCTTGTGCTGAAACAAGCCAGACAGGAAGTCATTAAGCTTCAACAAAGTTGAAATGCGTCGTAACTTCATAGGCTTTTTCCTCATGCCGAGAAGATTTGATTACATTATTGTATACGTTTACGTTTGATAACTTCAAAGAATTGTTTGTGGGATCACTTTAGCATTGCTTAAGAATTCCTTTTGGTCGCCATCTTCATGCTAGACGCTAACGCGACGAAGGAATTTGCGAGACTACCTCAAGTTCGTAGCTCTTCATCTTTCTGCATTTTTTAAGGCTTGCTTTCCCAGCATTCAAAAGCGTTTCACGGCGCCAACATCTGAAAAGAATGCCGGCTGCACGCATTCCACTGAAGGGAATGTCAAAAGATGGTTCGCGTCGTGTAGCCCACCAAAAAAAAAACCAACCAGGCGAATGAAATAGAAGCAGTCGAAGAGTTTGTTTTCTTGAATTGCACATGCCTACTGCGCATTCTGTCGTGGAGCACTGACCGGTGCGCGCGTATATCACATACGGAATACAGAAAGTAAAAATTTGGTTGAAAAGTTTGTGCGTATCTTATAGAGCCTAAATCTAACAGCAAGCTATGCTAGCTGTAAAAAAAAAAAAAACCTGGAAACTGGCACATGAGGGCACTTGAAGCGTAACGCACCCTGAAGCCTAACTTATACAAAAACAAACACAAAGAAAATTGGCCACGACCCAACTCCTACTAAAAGAGCAACTGAGAGGCCCAAGATGCTTTTTGTATGAATGTCAGCCATAGCTTACACTGAATGTAAAATATTGAAGAGACATGTGTCTAAAAACAAACCTGTTTTGATCATCTTTAATAATGAAGGAAATCAAGGTGCTGCTGTGGTTGGGAAAATATGTACATTAATTGAACGAGGGTGATGCTCTGCGTGTCAAATAAGAAACTTGAACTGGAATTGCAAGAGCACTCCAAACCTGTATAGGGCGATCGATTGCAGTCAGCTGTCAGCAGCGTATGTCCAAAAAAAAAGAGAGATGTAACAGATTCTCTTGAGAAAAGACGCTGGCGTAAAGGTTTCTTTTTTTTTCGAAAGTACAACCTTAGACATAATCATGTTTTTATTCCAAAATTCACATGTGAATTTCGCCATGAGTGTTACGAGCACAATATCCAATTGTTCTGAAACAGAAATCACATAACCTCTGTGTATGTGTTTATAGATAGCTCGAACAAGAAGCATTCATTTATGAGTTCGCTGAGCAGATTGTTTCTCTCGCTGGGCTCTATATTAAAAATGACGTAAAATTGTTAGTACTAAAGACAACCATCTTCCCTTCTTGCATTATATATCTTTGAAACCACCTAGGAATAACCGTGTGTTTCCGGAAAATAATGGACCAAACAATACAAACGAACAATAGCGCCGCAAGCTTTGAGAGCTCACATAAAGCGTTTTTCTCGTGCTCCTAACCACCACCTTGCAACACTGCTATTGGAAAGACCGCTATCATCTTACTACGCAACAATCTCGAGCTACTCCGCCTATGTATCACTAGGCTTGAGCACAGAATCTAAACCATCTGTTTCATGATCGCGTTTGATTCGTCCTGCAGTGCACCTTAATGCACCAAAAATTAGGAAAGCGAAATCTGAGTTGCCATCGGCTGTCTTGAAACAGCTATCTCTGCTTGTACTGTTCGAGAAATACACCAACCACGTACATATTTGCACCGATGGTTCTAAGACCGTCCAAAGTTCGTCCTGAGTGGTGGCTGCGCCAGCGAGAGGGGCAACTGCTAGTTTTAAGACCGACAACCCAACAACCCCTGTGGCTGCAGAACTCTCAGCTCTTCGGGCTGCACTTTGTGTTGTAAATCCTGAACAACGACAACCATGGTTAATGTTCAGTAACTCCAAAGCAGCCTTACAGTCATTCTCATTAGCCCTGAGCATGAATCATACGAACAAGTGGCGTTCGAGATAAGACAACTCATTCATACGTCATTTGAGAAGGAGCACCAAGTGAAACTTCGAGGGTTGCTCACTCACTGCGGCGTGATTGGTAACGAACGTCCTGACAATGCCACCCGGTCATCTCTACAAGGCGACCAGGTCCATACCCTTTCAAGGCCTCATGTTGCTGCCTTGCTCCTAAGAATGGTAAAAGATATCGCATTCAACACTGACTAGATCAAGAAACCAAAATTATCGACACCATCACCTTAACGCGTAGTGGCGATTTCGAATATACCAGCTGGACTCCGCAAAAGAGAGGGCACTCTGCTATGCCGCTTATGGTTAAAAGCGGCTTCTATGAACTCATATTCGTTTCGAATAGGAATGGCCCACAACGCTCTTTGCGACGCTTGCGGAACCGAAGAGACCTCTAGCGCATGTCTTCCCCCCTTTCTCTCTCTCTTTCTTTACTGTTTTTTCAATCTCAATTCAATTCAATTTAATTTCAAAATTTGTTTTGATCTCCGCCATCCCTTCCCCCTGTGCAAGGTAGCATACTAGTTATGCCAAACTGGTGACCATCCCTGCGTTACCTCTCTCGCATACCTTCCTTCCTTCAGGAAAATAAGGCTAATCATGTTCTTTATTGTAAAAGTGATTTTCTTCGTTAATTTATGGCTTGCGCATTACGTCACTATTGTGGCGGCCATGTTGGTGTGCAGACAAGCCGTACGTACTAGCCGTAGGGCTATAGCGCTCAATACGACGGAGCTGAGAAAGCCGTATTGCTACGGGCACTTTGTTTTACAGCGAAAGCTGTTATGGATCACAACTCGGGTTTGGCGCAGCGTCGTAGTTGTCCGCCACCGCCAGCGGTGTCCGTAACCGCCGTCACGCGAAAAAAATAACTTAGTACCAATGATACAGTGGAGCTCGAACCCGGGTCCTCTGCGTGCCAGCCCAGTATTCTACCACTGAGCCAGGCCAGTGCTTGGGACTTGTTGGCAAACTTCCATTAGGCAGGCTTGATCTCGGGAGACCAATCGCGTCAATAGGACTTGTAAAGAATTTTAAAATATCGAAAGAACAACCAGTCGTCGCACAGTGGGAATTGCGTAACGAGTGGGTCGTCCAATGCTCCAACTCATTACAAACGCTTGTTCTTGTTCCACTACTAACTGTGGCACACACCCACTTCAGGCATGATTTCTCATCGTCGCCAGCCGCAGCACAAACAATTGACGTAAAATTCCTTGCCAGTGTTAAGCAAATAGCACTCTTCTCTGAAGAATTGCAAAAAATAGCATAGCAAATGCCGGCCTACTGCTCATTTATTTTTATTATAATATGCTGTAGCCCCGCCGCGGTGGTCTAGTGGCTAAGGTACTCGGCTGCTGACCCGCAGGTCGCGGGTTCGAATTACGGCTGCGATGGCTGCATTTTCGATGGAGGAGGAAATGTTGTAGGCCCGTGTGCTCAGATTTGGGTGCACGTTAAAGAAGCCCAGGTGGTCGAAATTTCAGGAGCCCTCCACAACGGCGTCTCTCATAATCTTATGGTGGTTTCGGGACGTTAAACCCCACATACCAATGAAATTATATTATGCCGTAGTTGGTTTCAAGCAAGTGTGCTTGCAGCAGTTACCCAATAAGTGTTTGAGGCTCTCAAAGGCCGCTCTTCTAGCTTTCACTGTGACTGTGCTTCGCCTATACCGCGCAGGCCTGGTGTTTTATTTTTTTTTTGGGGGGGGGGGCGAGTTGTTTCTTGAGCATCATGCCACCAGTTAGTACAAGGCATCAGTCCAATGCTGTGCAGTATTAAGCTATGTCAAGAGTGTTCTCGCTATGAGAATTCGAACGTAGCATCACCCTCATCGCTATTTTGTATCGCGTAGAAATGAACCATGCAGGCGAAAGATGAAAGACGTTCCTTTCAAATGATAATGAAATGCTCGCGACAATTGGGCTTGCACGAGAACAAAATAAAGACGCATTGCTTGCTCTTCGGTGAAAATCACGTCCTCAAAAGCCTGTCCCGGAAAACTGGAGAGCCGGGCTTGCAGTTCATTTGTCAATGAAGCATTCTTTCCTAAATGTGTCAATCTGTTACATTCCATCTGCAGAAGTGCTACTTTTAGAAAAGAAGCTGCCTAGCGTTGTATGTTATTGTTGTACGCATGTATCTTACGTATGCGTGTGTCATAACTATGTGTGACACTTACAATGCTCATGCGGGTACAGTCGCTATTAACAAGTTTGTTTTTCATGTTCTGATGTTGTTAACGTCAATGAAGGATAAAAGGGGTAAAATAAGGAAGAAGATTAGGTAATGAAGACTTTTGTTTTCTTGGTTCAAATTACGGGAATATTAAGTATAGCGCAATGCACTTCACAGTCACGCTCTCAAGTACTAACCGGAAAGTGCGTTAGAATGGTTGTACTGGTTCTCGTGGATTGCATTCTTGTTCGACCACCGTTCAAGTGTCATTAGTCTCTTTTTCGTCGCGTAGATTTGTTCAAATGAAAAGAATGTATCATATTTTATGCCACTAATATATTGGCAGAAACGTGAATGCTTCAAAAACAATTCACAAGATAAAACGCGGAGTCTTAAACTTAGATTTTTTCGCATTGTTTGCAGCTTTAAATTCTGTCCATGAAGTATGCGTCAGTGCCAATGTGACTAGCATGCTATTCTCTTTTAAGTATGATGCTACTCGCACAAGTCCATGGACATCATGCCCAGTCTGCATCACGAGCCGCCCCGAGGGTGTTGTTGCGTTTCCTGCTAGCAGACGGATTTAGAGGCAATCTTAGATTGTTTGTGGACAACGTTGCTTCTTAGTGATCAGATAGTGCTCTAGTCACTACACTTTTTTCCCTACTGTCACAAACTTTTCTTCTCTTTCATTCTTTTACAACTCTTTTCCCTCCTCCTACGCACAGGGTAGCAAGCTGGAGTCCCCTTCTCGGTAACCTCCCTGTCTTTCATTTATTGCCCTCTCTCGCAATAGTGCGTAAAATTCCATACCTGCCATGCACATGAGGCCTATGGTTAGATCATTACTTTCAGAACATAAAGCATCTCGATACCAGACCTTCTTTTATATGACGGGGCTTTCATTGATTTAGGCATGCCGCTTGATTCCTTCAAGCTGCAAAGAGCCCAAGGCAAAGTATCGTCGGCACGTGTACGTCCAAATGAGCACCAAAACTGTGATTTTCTACTACTCAGTAGTGAGAAGAAACTTTGCAAACAAGATTTCTCGCAGCACTGTAACTACGGAGAGATGAGCAGCTGGGAGAGCAACAACTCACGCTTAAATTTCAGAGTTCAGCGAGAACATACAAAACAAAGCAGCGTGGAAAATACCGAAAGCGTCACAGCGTTTTTCGCTTGAGGCAGGAGGATTCTTTTTCGGATGAGTATCGACAGTGTATCAGAAGTGCATCTATTAGAAGCCCAGGCTGTACCCGAGAGCTTCTGTGTGTCATGTGCAAACAGTCGTCAGCACTTCGCACTGCCGCGCGTGAGTGCTCGAACGAACGCACGCACATCAGTGTGGATCACAGAGATGACGTTGGCGTTTTGCCCAAAGCGGTTAGTGAGCTTTTTTCGTTTCCTTTCGAGTTTAGGTTTCTTTTTACGAGCAGATACTCACTTGAAAGAGGAAACACGGTGGTTCAGGCACTATTGTTAACTCAATGAACTCTATTCTCTTGTTTCTTTTTATTTGTTATACTTCAAGGCGAGACTGCAGTGAACAGGTTGTTACGAAGAATCGGCTCTACCTCGACATAAGTTTAGAATTAAACACACACAACAATTTATAAGCTTGCTCATGTTGAAAAGAGAACCAGAAAAAGAGAAAAAGTGAAAAAAAAATAGACACAATGTTGAGTGCAGTGCATTAAAGGGAACTAGAAAATAGCAATTTGAACAGCTGCAACCAGCACTCGTAGATGTCTCTCAGGGCTACCACACTTCTGCCCTTTACGAATCGGCAGCCAAATAATATTCTGAAAATATGAAACAAAGAAAACGAATTGAAAAACGAAAGTTTTTCTAAAGAATTCCGAAAATATACAGGTACATGGTAGAGGCGATCTCTGACAACGGGTTTCGAAGATGGTGGTCTTAAAAAATCAGATACCGGTTTGACTGCAAGGTTTATTTCGCTCTTATTGCGCAATAAAGTGGAGTCTACGACAGCAAGAAATGGCAAAATAAATTAAAGAGAATACAACACTGCTAACAGTCTGTCAATACGATCAAATGTTGCAAATATGTCAACCTCACTTCGAACTTATAGACAGTACTTCGTTCTTCGATACCATCCTGTTTTTTACTGTGTTTTCCCTTTTTTCTTCTTGATATCGGTACTCAGAGCGTAAAACAGCTTTGCGTTTCTGGAAGCGCGTTGGCAAATGCACTCCTTTGACAATCACGTTTCTTTAGCGGTTCGTCACTGTGCGATGCAGTTAAAAAACGAGGTCTTAGGTTCGACTCTCTGCCTTGTTCAGTTGGAAGAGCAGTTGTAAAAAAGGGTACATTAGCGGTCCTTCACCTCTCTAAATAGCTTGAATTGTCCGCTTGAGAACAAATTTTTTCTGACTTGCTCTTCGAGAGACACATCGCACACTATAGGCCTCCACCATTTACATTGCAATACCCACCAATTTCATACAAGGCATTCAATCATCTAACAAAGACATACTTTACAAAATAAACAAGCTCATTAACCGCTAAAATACTCATCGTGTGCTTTTACGAACACAGACACATAGAAAAGACACTAAGTTGCATCTGCAGTCAGGTGGTCATATACATATTGCATCTATAAAAATTCCGCAGATCCCACGTACCTTAGGTATCACTGTTATGTGGAGCACGCGGAGGGATGTTGATTGTGTTGTAATTATTGAGACGTTATGAAATGGCGCTAAAAAGACGTACAAACGATTCCACGTACATACCTATATACAATAGACGCTTATGTTTTATATAATCAGTTGTTAGCACTCGCGTTTTAATGCCAACAGCAACATGATTGTTAGCAAAACCAGACGTGGTAAGCTGATATGTAGCGCTTGTGCTCGCAAGTATGGTAGCCTTAGACACTGCTACATAAATCAACTTCAGTGGATGGTGCTTAACTACAATTAACGCTGACCCGACGTAACGGGTGTAATAAAGAAATACATATGTAATAATTATAAAATTGAATAG
The DNA here is from genome assembly GCF_043290135.1 of Rhipicephalus microplus. Lineage (NCBI taxonomy): Eukaryota > Metazoa > Arthropoda > Arachnida > Ixodida > Ixodidae > Rhipicephalus > Rhipicephalus microplus. The sequence continues at coordinate 55,427,977 of NC_134702.1, forward strand.
CCAGTATGGCAACCACAGTTGACGTGTCACCACAATGCCCGAACAGTCTTTTTTTTTATCAGTTCCGATACTTGGCGTGGCTGTGTGGTAAAATACTTGATCTCCAGGCAAAATCATTGGGTTAGACTTATTTGTGACCCTGATATTCATTCTTTGTATTCGTCGGGCCAATGCTGCTAATTTCAGCTTTCTTTCTTGACGCTTTCGAGTTAAAATTACCTATGCCTTCACTCGCCTATGCTCGGTAGACAAACTCTTAATCTGCTGTGGCACATAGTCTCATAACTTTGGCACATACGCACCCGCGGGTATGTGCCACACTCCTAATGTCATGACCTGCCAGTCATATTCGCCTAACCACCTTACCCTCCCTTGATAATGTTGGTTCACCCCAATGGGTGATCACGAGAGCACCCAGACGTAGGCTGATTCATTGATGGATGGATGGATGGATGGATGGATGGACGAACGGACGGATAGACGAACGGACAGACGGATGGACGGATGGACTGACCGACCGACCGGCCGGCCGGTTAACTGATTGACTGACTGTCTGACTGACTGACTGACTGACTGACCGACCGACCGACCGACCGACCGACCGACCGACCGACCGACTGACTGACTCTAAAGGTACTTGCAGTACTGAAAGAATCGCTTCGCATCTAATAAGCAAGAAATAAGAGAATAGTTGTGGCATAATAACCAGACAAGGCCTTGAATGAGCTGCCTGAAACAGAGAGAAAGCTTTGACCCCAGTCAACAATACGATGTTCCTTTGGAGCAATATTACCATGCAGACTTGAATTTATGTGCGAACCTTATACCAAAGCCGTAGCCATAGTCGGGAGCAGCGCAAGATGCGAATATAGAGTCCTTGCCGTCTCGGTAAGGCTTGACACGTAGGATTCAGTGACATTTGCGATATATAGAATATTTGTGTCATACCGATAGTAGAATAAAGAAAACCAGTTTTTTTTTTTTTTGGCACAAGTCTCTGTGGATATCAAGCGGAGCTCGAGATAATTAAAGCATGTGTTTTCTGACCACGTAAGCATTCACGAGTAAGGGATCAAGTAGCTGTTCCGTAGGAGATTACTTACCGCATACAAAAAAGTACACGACTGATATGATATCTTAAAGGGCCAGTCAACAGGCTCTGAAACGGGCTGGAAAAGCTCGCGCATTTTTCCTGCGCGTGAACAACCTCCTTATACGTGCAGTGACGTCAACTCGGCAATCGGCGACGTGACGCCACGCAGCTCGTCGATTGGTCTAAACCAGGTCGCAACAAAGAGTAATGAAGTCAACGTCACCGATCGCTGAGTTGACGTCACTACGCTTGGAAGGAGGTTAGTCAGGCGTTCGAAAAATGCGCGAGCTTTTACTGCGCGTTTCGGAGCCTGTCGATTGGCCCTTTATTGTATTATGTCACAGTTTGGTCAGTGGCTCGATTATAACAGAAAATAATACAAGAAAAGTACGTGAAGTTTTGCTTATTCATTGATCAGCGTGATGTAAGAAAATCCGTGTCTATTTTACCACTACATCCGTATGGAAGCGTTTTGGATAGCTGTGATGAAGATTCGGTGGGAAAAAAAATAAGTGCACTCATTTTTGCTCTCGTGAATCTATCCTTACTTTATTTGTTCTGTGTGCTCAGCAAGGCCTGGTGATGGCAACACAGAAATGGGAATCCAGTGGTCGTTAGCGCTTGAGACGTTTTCTATACAAGGAAGCTATAAAGAAAAAAATGCTGACAAGGCAATGTATAGTCGGCAAACACCCCAGGACAGAAGATAGATCGCCGGCATCATTATGCAAAATTTGAGCGCCGCCATTGAAGGAAGCCTTATAAAGCGGCTCAGTTATCGCGTTTCACAGCTTACAGAAGGTCAAGTTATTGTGGCTCATGTGGACCCCAAAAGTGCTTCCGGAGGTTGTTTGCCTGCAGAAAAGCCCAGAAAGAAAAAAACCTGAAGCCAATGATCATCCAGAAGTTTTACTTGTTCATTTCCTATTTTCTTTTCATTGTCTTCCTGGTAAGAAAGGGGCTTTAGGTACAAGCTCACATGAAAGACGATGGTACGCTGTGTTGGAGAAAAGCTTCTGCAATTCCTGGGCTTCTTATTTTTTCCTCTAAGTTGGTAATAAAAAACCCAATAAAGAGGAAAGCGGATTTTCGTTTATCGCCTGAAAGAGATGGCTTAGACGAGCAACACTACGTTATGGGAGCTGGAACCATTGACAGGAAGAGTTGATTGTTCTGACCACATTTAAGTAGGAGGCAACCCTACCGAGAGTGTCGGGGATTAAACACGGGTCTGCTTTGCGAACGTTGCTGAATTCTGTTCTGTAGCCTAGCTTAGGCAAATTAAGGTGCAAGTAAGGAAAATATTGCTCTTTGAGAGATAATATAAATGAAGATAATTCCTTTTACCGCCTATTCAGAAACTGCCCCAGCATGACGTGCCTTCATTACGCCTCCTGTACTCATCTACAATCATTAGCATAAATGTTTTGCATATTTATTTTTAGGAAAGCCCTCTCGTTGATGCTCGTATTCCCAAGTGTGGGTGAGCGATGACGAGACTCGATATAAAGTTCAACAAAAACCCCGACCACATTAACGTAGGAGCGGTGGTAGAGGCTGCATTAAAGTAACTCGGGTCAATGTTGGATTCTTTCAAACTACAACTCTATCACCGACGACCTCACTGTCGGGAAGGTGGCTTAGCGAAATTCGAGACTCCTTTCGTTCACTAAGTGCAATTCTCGAGTGACGGCAAGCAATGCTTGTACGGTCATCCGTCTTGTTTCGAAGCGGGTGACTCTTTCGGTCATAGGTTTGGCCATAGTGGATTTATTATGGAAATGCGTATCGATGGACAAGGGAGGGATTCAAGTAAATATCAACTTTTTAAATGCGAAACATTTCTTAATGAACTTCGGCGACTTTGAGCGTATTTACCTAGCCGCTTACGTTTGGGTATAGCATCGTGGTCACCCCCTTATTTTGGCGTGAACCAAAATTAGCATAGGAGGGTAAGGTGGTTTGACGAATATGACACACTGGTCAAGACATGAGTAATGTCGCGTACATCATCAAACACTTCCCGCCAGACAGTGGGACATACCCACGCGCGAGTTTGTGCCGCTGGTATGCGGGTATGTGCACCAGGTAGTTGACACTTAGTATCTACCCAGAAACGCCGAGAACACACATGAGCAATTTTAACGCGCAAGCGTTCAGAAATGTCCACATTAGTAGCGTCGACCCGACGAATGCAAAGAATAAATGTCAGGGTCCCAGCTAGAATTGAACGCAGACATTCTGCGTTGCAATAAATCATTTTACCACAGAACTGCTTTTCAAACCTTCGTGAAACGTCAATAGTGGTTTTGGTGCTGCCTACCCAATTTTATAAACATTACATATGTACTCCTTTGATACAGCCGTCACGTCGCCTTAATTTCTATTGTGGGTAGTTGCCAAGCGCTAAGGTTGATTTATGTAGCATTGTCCAGGACCAGCATCTTCGCGAGCATTAGCGCTTCAGATCAGCTTCTGGTGCTGCTAATACACATGTTATAGTTGGCATCGTTGCGCAAGTGCAAACAATTAGTTATATAAACATCTACAACTATTTGACATATGTCTGTACGTGCAACATTTGTACATATATTAAGCGTCATTTCGTGACGTGTCGCTCAAGAAAAAAATTGCGAAACGGCCACCTTTCCTCCACATGCTTCGCATAACGTCGATTCCAAGGTACGTGGGATCTGCCGACATTTTCTTCTTCATTTCCTAAAAGCGTTTATTATTGCCTGAAGAATGAAATGTTCAGGCTGCTGTGCCATGCGGGAAAGGAATGCCGTACAGGTAGCTTTTATCGTGTATGATACCCGTCAAATAATACCTGAACAGCGGTAAGTATTCGTTGCGCAATAAAGTGCCCCGTCCAGCTGTTACCGATGACGAGCGCGCACATATGCGCAGTGCTGGCGTACCCGATGTGAGCGGCTGCCCATGATGACGACTGGAGGGCGTGTACTACACCACTGCGAATGGTAGCCGCTGACCGGGCTCCATCTGACGAAAATCATACATTTTTTGGCTCTAACACCTTGAGGGGAATCTCGCATCGGTATCTAAGCGGTCTCTTTCAGTGGCGCTGTATCACTTTGGGAAATATGGGAAGCACAAGCTTCTGATCTGCTTCGAATGGTTTTAGTTCATGAGCTTCGCGACGTTTATTTTGTGAGTGTTAAATAAAGTGGTATGAGGCTTATTTCGAATGAAAGTTTCTCCATTTTTTAACTTAAAACTTACTGTCGGATCTTTTCATGACGATGAGATGGAAGTGAAATTGAGAAAAGTTTGATTGATTGATTGATTGATTGATTGATATGTGGGGTTTAACGTCCCAAAACCACTATATGATTATGAGAGACGCCGTAGTGGAGGGCTCCGGAAATTTAGACCACCTGGGGTTCTTTAACGTGCACCCAAATCTGAGCACACGGGCCTACAACATTTCCGCCTCCATCGGAAATGCAGCCGCCGCAGCCTTGAGAAAAGTTTAACAACAAGGTTATGCGTTGCTCTTTCATTGTGTTGTATGTTCCGCTTTAGTATATGATGCATTATTTTTGCGATTGTAAGCATGGCACTCTTGACGAATTTGTGCTTCGTCTTTGATATTTGTACAATGCATTCTTCGTGTCAACACTGCCAAATGCCTGTTTGCATTAACGCTCTCACATCTCAAATTTACCGCTGTTGGTTCTCGCCATTCCTGCTCCGATCAAAATGGTCAATAACATGTGGCGCATACCTGCGTACCACTGTCTGTGGTCTATCGTTATGTCCCGTTTGTGTCTGGAGGGAAGGGTTTGACGACATACGTGAGGGGATTATAATATTATCGATGTCATGACCAGCCAGAGGTATTCGCTGAATCATTTCGCCCTTTTTTTGCCAATTTTGGCTCCCACCAAGCTATGCAGGCACTCCCGAGAACACCCGGAAGCAGTCAGCTAGATAACTAGGTATGTAGACCGAAAAGCTCAAAGTGCCTGTAGTTCAGTGAAAAATGTTTAGCATTTATAGCAAACTGAAACAACCCAGGTAAGGATTTTTGAAGGGCTGTTGTACAAACAGCGATGCGCATCGCACGTGGTTTTCGTTCTTTACAGAGATGCGTATAAGGGTTCGCGCGAAATGCACATGCGTGGTGATGTATCCCACAGTTGAAGGCGCTTTTGCTTCTTGTGTTGCAAACGTGAACAAACTGACAATGGTTAGCTTAGGCCGACAGAAAATAATGAATACTCAGAAAGAAACAGAGTAGAACGAAAAATAAAAAAGCATCATTGTTCCTTCGTTGAAAACAGCTATAGTAGAATGCGCGAATCCGCAGCGCACATAACACGTGAGTCAGACACGGTCCTGCGTGATTTCTTGCTTGTTCCGCAACCGCGTTCTTAGAGAAAGCCTGCGAAAATATCAGGTTGAATTGTCTTCCATTGGGACGTGACGAGGAAGAAAGTCGGAATGAGGATGGTGCTTTGTTGTAGCAATTTGGACAATTTTCGGAGGTGCTTTTTCGTTGTTTCTGAAAAAAAGAGAGCAAAATGAACTGGTGGCGCAGAGCTGAAACCATCCGCGGAGCTGGTGTACGAACAATAGTTAAGTTTTACTAGTAACGTCACTACTTTGCTAGAGACGATGAGTTTTTACTACTAATATTACGCATGGCTGGACTTTGCTAGAATGGTCACGTGACTGCCCATTACGTGATGTGATTTTTTCACGTGACTACAGTTGTTATGTGGCTCTTGGCCGGAACATGTCAAGCAGGCGAGCAAAGAACTTTATTTGAATCCGAATACAACGCTCACTCCCCTTTAGCGGGCGATATCGGCTAGCCGCACCCATGACGGCACGGGGAAGTGCGTCTCCTCGGCCATGTCGTGGGCTCTGTCGAAAGCCCTTAGCTGGTTTCACGGGACCAGACGTTGTATTTTTCATGGCGGGTACATGTCACGCAAATGACTATTCGGTGCTGTTGTGTGATTTTATCACGTGTTTAAAATTCACGTGAGTTTCACTCACGTGACTGGAGACAGAGCGATGTTATGTAATTTTCGGTCATATGAGTAGCTGCTAGATGTAATATGATTTTAGTCCCGTGACAAGTCATTATGCAATAATACGTGATGTTAAGTTGCGTGACTAGTTGTCACGCAATGTTACACGATTTCTACTCCAGTACTAGTTGGTCCATGATGTTACGTAATTTCCGGCCATATAACAAAGCGGCCAGTGTTGATTTTGCTAAGTATTTTACGCCATACAACTCCGCGCAGGTTAGTGAGAGTGAAAGCGAAGTTCAAGGGGACGAAGCGAGAACATTTTGGTGCGGGATTACAATAATTTGTGTTCGCACTACCCGAGGTAAAGCGAAAACCTTAAAGAGCTCAGCTCTCAGTAAAGAGAGCGATCGAGTGTAGAAAAATGAGGATGTGGTTGCAGGGTTCAACCGAAGCTCAAACGAAGTGGCAGTAAATGTATTAAAAGTTGCCAAAGGAAATAGATATTCAATGGAGAAGCACATCAGTTTGATCGTTCGGTAGTGTCGCTATTAGGTATTTTTGCAGGCCAGTTTTGCTTCGACCGCCAGAAGCCAATAGTGCTTCGTTTGCAGCGATGTTAGCTTGTCATGGAATTGCAAGCTCTATACGTCAAAGTGTTTGTGCGTGCTTGTGTATATCGATATTGTTCAGCAGTGGGTAGAAAAACAGAAAACAATTTTTTGTATTATTTAACACCTCGAATGCCAGAGAAACTGCTCATGTTCGAATGTATACGTAAACATCAAAACTTACGGGATTGCAGAATCGGAGGAAAGCCTCGCCTATTGCTTGAAAAGCCACTGAGGACAATTTCGCGATTGTGGTATTGTTGAATTCGCTTGAGACGACAACACTTGCAAAGTTCTTTCCAAAGTCCTTACTAGCAACTTGTAAAAAAAGTTTTTTTTCATTGTAATTTTCTTAAAAATAATTTTGCTAAACATTTTTTCTATAGAGATGGAAGCACCTAAAAGCAGTGATGTTAACCAGGCACACTTCAGTTTAACTACCGTGCACTGGAGAAAGGAATGAAGGGGCGAAAAGAGAGACATAGGGAAAGAGTCAGATGAATGTAGTTATAGGCACAGAGAGCACATCGCCTCACCGCTGATCTGTGCGATCGGGTGATCGCACAGATCAGTTGAAATCAGATGACTGAGTGGCGCTTGGCTGCTTTTTGTGCCTTGGACACACATATATAATTGTATACATATATAGTCCCAGGTTCTTGTTCACAGAAAGTAGTAAAAATTGGAAGATATATATATATATATATATATATATATATATATATATATATATATATATATATATATATATATATATATATATATATATATATATATTAGGAAGGCCATGCCACGGCCTAAATCTATAAAAGAACTGGTTCTTTTCTTTTACGTACCAGACCCACTGTACTTACCACCTAATATATATATATATATATATATATATATATATATATATATATATATATATATATTACGAAGACCGTGCCATGGCCTAAACGAAAATCTATAAAGGAACTGCTTACTTTCTGCTTTCTCGTACGTGTGCCAGCTTCTTTTCTTATACGTACCAGACCCACTGAACTTCCCACTGAATATATATATATATATATAGTTGGGTTCCTCATAGAAACGATTAAGACGGCTCAAAGGCGACAATTCTGTGCTTTCAACCTATGTTTCATAATCACACTAGAAGTAGTGTTTCCAAAGTTTTATTGTATGAAATTTTCGAGCGCTCTCAGTATTATTCATTAAACAAAAACAACTGTAAAAAGTGTGCTATGATTCTTTGCGCCTTCTTATTGTTTTTTTTAGTCGATGTATTTACCGGAATGATATTCGTAAAATCACAAGAATAACACCAGACCAAAGCCGCTTCTGTTCTTTTCAACTACAGGAGAAAATATCGCCGCCCTTAGGGGGCACCTTAGGGTGTCGGCTTGTGGTCATCGTCATTATCTATGATAAGCGGGTATGTGCCACAAAACTTTGATGAATCTCATTACTTACCAGATGACCTTATATCACGTATTAGGTGTCAAAAGTTCGTCGTTACTCCGTGAGGCATTGTTTGACTAAGCAGCGGTGTCAGAATCACAGCCACAGTGTTTTTAATGCGCTCACGTTTCTTATCTAAATCAGATACGCAAATGTGTACCTCTACGGCGAAGTCTTATTTCAAACGCCATTACTTGAAACTTATCTGGAAAGTGATGATGTGTTTGTGGACTGCTGACGAGTTAAGTAGTAAATAGCAAAGGTTTTGCGTGAGATGCATCGTCCGCACACATATCCTGCTTCGCCCCTATATCATGGGCTGTAGGTTCACACAATAAACAAAAGTTGGAAGCTTAGTGCTCATGCTGTCATCTTTTTTTTATCTTGACTGTAACATCTTTTGCTCACGCTTCAACTGAGCCGCGCTTAAGCAATACCATTTTTATACAGCACCAACTCGCCCAGTCCGCAGTACTTCCCCCCTACACTGGTGTTACGTTAGTGGAGCTCAAACTTCATTCCCTTCCCTCTTGCTTTTTTCGTTAATGATGCTTTACAAGCAAAGATTTGGGGTCCATGAGCGAGTCAAGTGTTTAAATACGAGGCTAGTTTCGCCAAGCTTCGCGAGATAATTGATTTGTGGGGTTTAACGTCCCAAAACCACCATATGATTATGAGAGACGCAAGCTTCGCGAGATAGCGGAAGTGTTCCATGCTGAAGCAAGACAAAATGAAACGAGCAGCAGCGTCCGCCTCTTCATGGAAACGTGCGCTTGCCGGAGCAGCAACAAATAATTAATAAAGTATTAAAAGAGTTTTGTAGCACCTTCATATTTCGGTATGAAATGGCTGATGGCTGCAGTGGCTGCATTTTCGATGGAGGTGAAAATTCTCAAGGTCCGTGTGCTCAGATTTGAGTGCACGTTAAAAAATCCCAGGTGGTCAAAATTTGTGGAGCTGCCCACTACGGCGTCTCTCATGATGATATGGTAGTTTTCGTACGTTACACCTCACATAATATTAATTATTCAATTAGTTATAGCTGACCTTGTTCATAGAAAATTGTTTTTCAACCAATCAATTCGCCGTTAAGATTGAAGTGGGCTATCAATATATTGACTGGTGTTTGGTTTTTGTAAAATGACTTTGAAACATGCTTCGTCACAAAGATGTCCACTCATGCCGAAAAAAAAAATTGCCTAGTACAGAGCCCATGCGAAGCAAATGAAACAAGCCACTACGGAATAGGACATTAGGTTTATGTTCTGCAGTAGCCACGATACAGCTACCTACTGTTAAGACTACAGATGAGCAACGTGCCTACAACCAAAGATGAAGAAAACGGTAACGGGAGTGTCAACGGTATCGGTGGGCGTGCATACCATTGAGGTCAGTGCACGAAACGTCTAACAAAAGCATCGATGCAGGCAGACATGCAGCAAGCCTGTATGAACTTTGCGCCAACAAGCCCACCACCAGATTTAGAATTCGAAGCCAGACAAGAGAACGCATGCCATGAAGCAAAAGAATGCGGTCTTGTAGATTGGCTATGCGAGAAAGCCTCGCTTCATGGGCTGTTGGTGTCTTCATCGACGTGTCGTGGTAGGCTTTGTACAGTGGTTTGAACGTTAGGAACTTTACCCATCTGAAGTTTGATATCAAATTGGCCTCTCACATGCCACATCTGTGTCGAGTGATACATAGCTTCGCTGGTCATCCACTTTTATAGAAATAATACAGTATTTAGGGGCGACGCTCCTTAGGATCGAGCCATGTCCCCCGTTTGCGGTGACACTCATTTACGTGTTCAAGCGGGCAATATACGGGCATTCACGGTTACACGAATGACCCCTCGGAGCTTAGCCTCATCATCATTTACATCATGGATATGCTGCAATTTTTTAGGACTGATTTTCTAAAAATCTAGATGAAGGCACTTCCGCGACTTACGTTCTGACACTTTATCTATATCCTTAGTGACCTTCATTCCGAGGAGGACCAATAAGCGCGCTTCATTAGTCCTTCTAATGCAGCCATCCCGCCTTTCTTTTTCATTATTCTACTCCTCTCGACCTCAACATCATTCGCATGTGTATGGTTTAAGGAGGCTAGCGCATCTTCTAAACTTTTTTGCTTTCACGGCACTCTTTCGAACGAGGCTGCAGAGAAGGGGTTAAGGACATTTGACGAACATAACAAGAGGGCACCGAGGCAGGATTGTGTGTCAGAGATTAAGCGCTGTTTTAGAAAGGACGGGTAATGCCAAGCAGTGAAGCGACCTTTCCATTGCTTGAACGCAGGAGTATGCAATGGGTCGCCGGAAGTCGCAGAGGGAAGCATCACCATTAGGTTGGTGCCAATTCTGCGAAGCTATGAAAGAAAATGACGCACTCTTCTTCATGTGACGTCTGGGCAACGTCGCTGTCACGCACCTCTCTAACCCCACCCGAGGCCAAGTAGAGAGTCAGGAAAGCGTCACGTGGATAAGACAGTCTGGCTCGAGCGAAGCCGGGTTACGGAGGAGACGGGTATGGCGCAGAGATGTCTCTGTGAGCATCCGTCATCGATCGCTATGCGACTTTTTCTGGAGACATCCCCTACTTATTTTATTTCTTCAAAACAGTTCTGTCTCTCTCTGTGTGCGCATTTTGTTCACCCATTTTTCTTCTCCGTCTTTACATCGACCATCGCTCCACTTCTTCGTAGATTTTTCTTAGTGGTGGGGATAATAGCACACTTTTTTGTACTGTTACATCTTGCAGGAACAAGCTCAACGCTGATGACGAGCTTTTTTTTTGCGCTCAATATGTGTTCGACCACTGGCTTTCGATTCGACGGCACACTTGCCACTGCTCGCTAGGCAAAGTCATGTTAAATACGGGGACGGCAGAGGTGGTAGTGCTCGCAATTCGATTTGCAGCGCTCCTGGGTGCCGGCAAAACGACCCCACTGGCCACGCCTGCGTCATGATGTTTGCCAAGACGGTGACGCCAACTTTGCTGATTTCTTTATGTCCTCTGCGTTTTCGGCCCCAGGAGCCTTTCGCTCAGGCGTTTGTTTTATCAGCACAGTATAAGTCTGGCTGCGCGTTCCAGTGGTCTTTAGTGGGGTATGAATAAATACGAACATGAGCCAATAAAGTCTAAGGCATGCACACTTAATCATGCCGCTAAATTTCTCGCACGGTCTCTCTAACCCCTCTTCTCTCGACCATTCCGCCAGGGTGCACTGAACTTTTATCTTGAACTTTTAATTTCCTGTAGCCTTCCTTACTTATTTACATTTTCTTCATCCATCAGTGGAAGCAACCACTGCTGCGGCTGCTTCATGTTGGTGTAAATGTAGTATGTTGAGGACAGAAAACTATTTTCGCTCTCTATTTATCGCCTTTGTGTGAAAGTTTAGTTTTCGAAAATAATGACACCTGCATGTTTCTTCTTTACACAGGGACTTACTAAATTTACAGTGCAATTGATTGGATTATTGCACAACTATCGTTTTAGCGGTGTTTGTATGTATTACACACACTAATAGAGTCAATGAGAAACCTAGCTATAGAAACAAGGACACCGATGAACAGGATGCGCAATACGCCCTCAATTATGTTAATTTGTTCATGACTGGTACGCATGTTTTTTTTGTTTAGGTTTAACTTAAACCTCTTCGCACCCCTGTTTTTGTACGCAATGTGTGATTGCAGCAAGAAGCATCTGATGTGTTCAATCAAAACGTGTGCTTGCTTTGAGACAGTTTGAACGCAAGGCGCTCACAATACTTAAGAAACATCTGTGTTTGTCGTGATATGGATAGAAACTACTTTATTGTATATGGTTTTATTTCCAAGCTACGGGTATACTCGCCCTTGTCCGCCGTCTTTCTCGTGCCCCGTGAGCAAAATGCCTTGCCAAACATGGTCTCGAGCTAATTCCAGCAAAACATTGTCTTTTCGCTCATTCAATTAGCTGCAAAATAGGCTATCTGTATTACTCTAGCATATGTTGGTCTAGTTGACACAGGACCATACCGGTGTAAACCAGGTGCTCAAAGAGCTTGGTGAGCGCTTAGCGCAATAAAATTATTTACCTGCACAGTCACTGTAGCGGCCACGGACTGGTGGCGGGCTCGTTATTATGCTGGAAAATAAGCAAACCCGTTCAAAGAAAAAAAAACAGAAGTGTGTTCTGAGTGCCATGACATGTACCCACGTCCATTCTTTCCTCTGTGCAGCTTCGAGCACACCTGTCTAGATGACAGAAGAGAAAAAGCGCTCGGCTTCTTGCTACAAATCACTGTAACACCGCTCATACATGACAGGTTCCACATATTTTTGCGGCAATCCTTTCGTGAAGTACTAAACTGTGACGCTTAGGCCCGTCGAGGGTTACCTGTGGGAGCAGTGCAAATACCTTTATAAAATAAATTTTAATTTTCAAACATTTCTCTTGTGCTGTACGCACTTTGAATGTGTAATCTATCTATCTATCTATCTATCTATCTATCTATCTATCTATCTATCTATCTATCTATCTATCTATCTATCTATCTATCTATCTATCTATCTATCTATCTATCTATCTATCTATCTATCTATCTATCTATCTGTCTATCTATCTGTCTATCTGTCTGTCTGTCTGTCTGTCTGTCTGTCTGTCTGTCTGTCTGTCTGTCTGTCTGTCTGTCTGTCTAAGCGGCACCCGTTCGTCCCTCGTAGTAGTCGTAGTCGTAGTATGTAACCAGTCTTACGTTTTGACCTGCAAGGTGGTGCCAGTGAAAGATTTCTCCTGTGCGTTTTTGAACAATAAAAAATTCGCAGCATGCGCGTTAACTGAAAGCCGAATTCTCCTGTCTCTTATTCCCCATTAGCAGCCATTGGCATGTATATTGAGCACTATCTAACAAGAAAGGGTTGCCACGTTATACTCGCTAGGCGTAACCTTCTTGGTTTTAGAAAGGTTTAGCGAGCGTTGGGCCACCGTGTTATGAATACGGTGAACTAGTATATACCATGAACTCTCTGTGGTTAAAGGTAGGAAGTAGATACGGAGCGCAAGCCGTAAGAAAGGGTGTGTGTGCCACCTTTCGTTTAGTCCTTGGAATGTGCGCTGGATGGTGGTGCTTCTATATGGGGAATATATGATGAAAAGATGCGAGATGGTGGTACTTGGAGTGTCGAATAGATGGACGAACGGACACACAGACAGAAGCATGGACGGACGCATGGATGGCTGCACGGACGGATGAACGCAGGGACGGACGCAGGGACGGACGCAGGGGCAAATGCATGGACGAACGCAGGGACGGACGCACGAACAGACGCACGCACGGACGGGCGGATGGACGCACGGACGGTCACAAAAACGGACGCATGGATGGACGGAATCAAGAACGAATAGACGGACGGATGCTTCGCCCCACTCTCCATCATTCACTCCGTGTATATGCTGCCCATTTTCTAATTTCGCGCGACGTGGTTACGGACACCGGCGGCGGCAGCGGTGGACAACTACGGCGCTGCGCGAGACCTGAGTTGTTATCTCGTAACAGCTTTCGCTGTAAACACAGTGGCATATACCCGGGGGCGGATATGTGCCACTGGTATGCGGGTATGTGTCTGACGTTTTTGTCAGTTTGTCTGTCATGTAATGGTGGCAGCACACATAGATAATTTTAACGTTTGACCGTTAAGAAAAGGTGAACATGGGCAGAGTTGACAGGACGAATGCAAAGAATAAATTTGATTGTCCCAGCAGTAATTGAACCAGGATTCTGCGTGTCAAACAATTATTTTGCCACAGGGCGACGCCATGCCCTGTAACTACCTTTAAACTGTATACTAATGTTCGAGAAACGCCATTTGTGGTTGCAGGGCTGGCTTTCCAATCTCTTAAACATAAGATGTGTACTACTTTGATACAGTCGTTACGTTGGGTTGACAACAATTGCAGTAGCATGTCATCCACTGGAGTTTTTTTATATTATCCTCGCGAGCAGCAGCACTTCATACTAGCTTACCGCTTCTAATGTTGCTAATATTCATGTTGCTGTTAGCATGTTTGCGCAGCTGTAAACATCTGGTGATATAAATAATAGGCGGCTGTTTAACGTATGTTGGTGCGTGCATTTGTACAAGATATCTTTAGTGCAACTTCTTAACGTTTCGCCGAGTAAAAAGCTTACAACATGGTCAGCTTGCATGCGCATGCCGCACATAATATCGATTCTGGAGATACGTGGGTTGTGGCAAATTTCTTTATTTCTTTTGAAGTTCTTCTAAGCTATTTCGTCCACGTGGAACAGTAATTTTTTGTATCCTAATATGCTTTATATTGTCCCTAAACGACTGAATAGTGAGATTACCTAGGCGTAGCTTCCTTGGACAGCCACATAATAGCCTAGTTTTCCTAATGTTTTTTTGTTTGTTTTGCCCAATTGTTACGGGTTCGCCTGAGAATTTAAGAGAGGAATTACTTAACCCCTCTCTATATTATTTATCACCAATAGCATACGTGTCTTTTTCCTTTGTATACCTGAACTCACAAATGTACTAGTGCAACTGCATCGGCTTTCTAATAAGGAGTTGTAATTAGATAGATTAAACAGTCACTTTCAAGCCTGTCCACGTGCCAACAACTTTTCCTAAGCATGTCTGCAAGCAACACGTGAAACTCAAAACTTTATGCTTTGGCGAGAGGAGAATGCCGTATTGTATACGGCCTCCAACCTTCCTATGTGGCGCTGTGTGTTTACCACACCGGAAGCTAAAGCTCGTCTTTCTAAACTATCTGTGTTCTTGCCAAACAAAACATAACTCTCGTAACGCTTGAAGGCTTGGGGAATGTCTAGACGCATGTAAGATGTGGCGAGAACGCATGACGCTGACCAATGACTTGGTTTTCTTAGTAAGGTGACCGCTCAGATTCATTCGCACTTTCAGATATCTGTCCTCACTGCTTGGAAACTCTGTGTAAAGCTCTAAAAATAAAGACGTACATCTAGGGCTTTGGTAGAGAATGCACCCCCAAGCGGCAGCATCACGAATGAATGGCCTTCGCGAGTATTTTTTTTCTTGTGTTATTTTGCTCAGGCAAGTTTACAGTAGTGTGCAGCCCACAGACTCGAGTAAGTGGGCGCACTGTTGAAAACTAGAGGTGGCTGAGAAGGTGGTACAGGGGTGACAGATTGGACGAACAAGTGCAGTATTGGGAAGTGGAACCGTTAAAAAGAAGGGGGGGGGGGGAGTATATGGTGCATGACGGGAAACGCGTGTGGGTTTGAATGATAGAAGCAGGTGTCAGCTCTCGTGTGGCATCATATATCACTGCCACGCATGAACGCCGCTGAATCGTATACGCAGCAATTGAGGGTCGGCTGGAAGTAAAAAAGAAAAAGAAAGGCAAAGATGAGGGATTTCAGCGATGTGTTAGATTTCCGCAGGCTCAACAGCAGTTTCTTACGTATAAGTGTTCCACATTTTGTTGCTGCAAATAAACTTACAGGAGTGGAATCAACAGGCTGCCGTTCTTATCTACTTCGTAGAACAGCATAAATTGTAGTCGGATCCGTGTAATCTCATTTTATACTCTCAAGACTTTTGTTTTTCTCTCTGTACCTTCCCGCCAAGCTTTTCTGAGAATTTTTATCTGACATGCATAAGAGCACACACAGGGGGTGTAGAGATGAACTGAAAAGGGCACCGATTGCGTACCGTACCTTTACTCAGCGGGGCCTTTCAAGACGTTAGTTATAGCGCCGGTATATAGATACGCATGCTTCTTAGGAGCGAAGCTCCTTGGGCCTGCACTCCACCGTCACCGTAGAAGCTCCGGGAGCGCACCGGTTGTTTTGCTCGACGCGCTCGTTCGGCGCTGCGCGCGACGCTCACTCGCTTGGTCAGTCGTTCCCGCCACCGAGTGCAGCAAGCGCTCTACCCACCCGCTCCCCACCCTGCCACCTTCATAAAAGCCAGCTACAAGATCAGGCGCATAGACACTTCAGCCCAATTTCTAATGAACTTCCCTCATTGGTTGTATTCGTACACGTAACAACTGCTAGTTTTTGGCAATAACGTAACCGAGGAACCAGGATGGTTCATTCAAAAAACAGTTTTCTTTCCGCTTTTACTTCCCGTAAAGGCAGGGCCTGTGGCAGGCAGAAATGAGAGGGACATCATTACTTCTTTTTCACTCGTTTCATCCATGGCGGAGCTTGCTTAGTTTTTTTATTTTGTATTTTAGACTAGGCAAACGGGAAGACATGGCGCAGCGATGGAAATCCTCCTCTGTCCCCCTCCGAAGATTTCTGCTCACGCCTACGCCTAGAGGAATCAAGCGGCTATGCAATTGTTGCAAGAAGCCCCGGGTTTTTTCAAGATGGTAGTCTTTCTTGGGGACCTTCGACGCAAAAATTTTAGTCTGTCTGTCTGTCTGTCTGTCTGTCTGTCTGTCTGTCTGTCTGTCTGTCTGTTGGTCAGTCTGTACACTTGTCTGTTTGTCCACTCCTCACGGCACGGGATTCTTGAAACGGCCGACCCCATCCGCGGCGCCCACCAATGTTGCTCAAGATTTAGCGTTCATACTTGTGCGATTGTCAATTAAAAAGCAATTATTGCGCATGTCCGGGGCACCATAACAACACGTATATATTCTGCATGTGCATCTTTTACTAGAAAATGCATACATAAGTCATTCCAAGAACCGTAGCGCTGATCAAGCTGCGCTGACCATGCAACGCTTGCACGAAAAGGCGAGTGTTTCCAACGCTTTGCTAAGACGAGATGATGGTGGCATCTACCCGCCGCCTTGCATTCTACAACTTATCACCATTGAGACTGGTGCGCACACCCGTCTCAGAGCCACGCGCTTCGTTTTCCAAGATAACCAGACGGCGCTCATGTCTCAAGTGTGACGTTGTTTGATGCGCTCGTTCGCCACCACTGCACGCTGGAGGCACTCCAACGCAGCGCCTCCAGAATACCATTCACCGATTGTCTTGCGCAGAACATCAAATAAATGTTTTGTTCACTCTCTCCACATGCAAGATTATCGTCTTTCGACGACAATTGCAAATTAACATGCAGATACGGGGCCAATATATTTTTAAATTCTGCTCTATCATTTCTGGTTTTGTTCTTGATTGTATTCGCTCAAACACTCATCATACCTGGCTCATCATTTCATATAGACTCCCCACAAGAAGTTGACTAACAGTCACATGAACGTTTCCATCGGAACTACTGCACTGTGCGCTGAATGTTCGAAGGGATAGCTTGATTCCTTGCATTTGCACGCTCGCACGAAACAATTAACGCATCATAAAAAATTAGCAGATCCCACGTACAGTGGGAATCGACGATATGTGAAGCACGAATGAGAAATGTTGATATGTCACTTTAGAATCGGCACAACGTTACGAGGGGGGGGGGGGTGAATGATGCCGTACATGACTTAAGTGTCATGATTATCATGTTTGGATGTGTCGTTTACCTTAGTCATCTATTCACGTCTTGTGATACCAAGTTTAGTAGATGTTGAGCTAGCAAAACGGCCACGATCACGCTATGAGCATGGTATGTTTTCGTGTTCTCACACGACACGCGTATCAGGATTATCATGTTTACACCAGTCATATATTTCATCCTCCATTGACGTCACGTAAGACCAAATTTCGTATACGCGGAGCTATCAAAACTGCCGCGAGCACATCTTGAAGGGCGGAATATACTGCAATGTAGCGTTGACGCACGCACACGCTGGGCACAGCGACGCTACGTTAGCAACATGCGAGCACTCTATACTCTCGCGCCAGGTGTGACCAGCGTCCATCGGCGCAGCCCGATGGGAATTGGCACGAAATGCGACATGCTGCATTTCACGCCGATGCGTTACCAAGACAACACTGCGTCTCCCTCTTTTCGTGACGGATGTACGTCGGACAAGTTGAAACGCACATGCGTCAAAGCAACGGAACGCGGCGCGCGCCTGTGCGTATATGGCAGGACTGGCGCCTGGCGTGGCAACGCCGGCGTGACGCGACGAAATGAACGCCGGCGACACGCGCACCGCGTCACGTCGAAATGAATTGGCGCCTTGAGTGTGGCATATAGTCTTGTTCTCACATGACACGCATCTCATGTTTATAGTGTTTGCACCAGTCACATACCTTCGCCATCCATTGGCGTCTCGTAATACCAAATTTGGCATATGTGAAGCTAGCCAAACGGCCGCGAGCGCATCGTGAATGTGGCATGTAGTCATGTTGTTACATGACTCGCATGCCGTCATTATCATGTTTAGATGTGCCATTTACCTATGTCGTCCGTTCGCGTCGCCTAATACCAAGTTCGGTACTTGTGAAGCTAGTAAAACGGTCGCGACCGCATCATGAGCGTAGCAAATAGTCATGTAGTTACACGACACACATCTCATGACTATTATGTTTGCACCAGTATCACACCTTCGTTATCCATTTACGCTCCGTAATACTGAAGTTGGTATAAGTGAAGCTAGCGAAACGGCCGCCAGCTCATCATGAGCGTGGCATGTAGCCATGTTGTTACATGACACGCAACTCATGATTATCATGTTTGCACCGGTCACATAACTTCGTCATCCATTCACGTATCGTAATGCAAAATTTGGTATATGTGACGCTAGCGAAACGGCCGAGAGCGCATCATGAGCGTGGAATGTAGTCATGTTGTTACATGACAAGCATGTCATAATTTTCAGTGTTCGCTACGCAATCATGTCATACCATACCAGTTTTGCAGCATGCCATATAAACGAAACCACCGCAAGAGCTTCAGGGCCAAGACATGTAAATCATAAAATTCCTGACATACATGTTGTGATTTTCATGTTGTGACTAGTCAAATATGTTCCTCATAAAGTCATGTTATGCCATACCAAGTTTGGTATCGATGCCATTATCGAAATGGCCAGGAGAGCTAAAAGTCGTAAGCGGATAGATAGATAGATAGATAGATAGATAGATAGATAGATAGATAGATAGATAGATAGATAGATAGATAGATAGATAGATAGATAGATAGATACGCTCAAAGTCGCCGAAGTTCGCTAAGAAATACTTCGCATTTAAAATGCTTGTAAATTAACCACGGTTTCGTTTTTTTCCGAGAGAAGTCATACGATTCAGCAATAAGAGCGTGCTATATTCACATACGGGTGCCTAAAGCTTTAAATCCTGATAGAGATCCATACAAAAGTGACAACAATATAAGAATTAAAGATCAATTTTATATTATGACAGTGGCAGTGAGACGTAGTTACGTCATAGTATAACGACGCAGTCTAAAGTGATTTTAATAAAGTTTGACAAAACGTAGATATTGATCGAATATGGATATTATCAACAGTTACTAGATTGGAGCTGAAGTTCCGTAAAACTTTATTCTGGGAAGTTCGGAACAAATAAATCTCCTCTACGTAAATCACGTAGCCTAAATAGTCGCTTGCATAACACAGTCCTTATATAAACCCTGCCAGTGTGTAACGCTTTATCTGTTACAATTTCCTTCTACAAAATGACATTACTTTTTATAACTTTTACGCCATCAATAAGTTTGCTCAAGTGTACTCTTCTCCGTGCCTCTCCATATAGTATTGCTAAGTTTCTATTTACTCAACTTAGGCGGCTTCGGCACTTCAAACTTACGCTTTCTACATTGTTAACAAAATAGGTTGACGTGCGAAAATATGTTCAGCAATGTTACTAGGCTAACAAACATTTACTCATAGCAGTGTGCCCTATGCACAATAGCAATAAACCGCATTTTATTACTAAAGAAGTGTGAAACCTAGTAGTGGTAAGTTCCTTTTAAATAAACGTCAAAGCATCGTTACGTTGTGCCCAAGTTTAAACTTTTACAAAACTTCTTGGATGCCTTATTCAGTACTTCTGAGTTACATTGAACAGCCTGGAAGTGAAGAGCAATATATATATATATATATATATATATATATATATATATATATATATATATATATATATATATATATATATATATATATATATATATATATATATATATATATATATATATATATTGTCATGACTAAGAAAGACGCTGGCGCTTCGGCGCGCGGGTAGCTAGGGCAAAGAAGAGAAGAACGAAGTCAGAATAACAACAGCTGGCCCAGGATCGGGTGTTGTCTCTTTTCTCTTCATTACAATGGCGCAGTCCGACAAGTGAACCCTCTGCAGAAAGCCACCGGTACGTGTCTTCGTGGTTCGTCGGCAGCGCGGGCTTCTCCATCAAGGAACGCCGTTCACGCTTCCTTAGCGATGGGGGTCCCATCCGCTGCTTCAGCCAGTCTTCAGACCACCTGTGGACGGCATCCAGGCCTCCCCCGTGGTTCTAGGCCATGACCTGATTGAAACCCTGCCACCGTTTTACGGCAGGGATCCGCACCGGCTCCGGCTCCTTGGGAATGCCGCTCAAGTTTCCCATGGCCTACATTCCCGTTGCGGGACTCTTTCAACAAACGAGCCGCCACGGAACGCCGTGCAGGCTTCCCTGCTCGTCGACCTCACCGTGGTGAGTGCTGCAATTGCTACTTACTCAAAGACCACGATCACCGACTCTTCGGGCTTAACGCCCGACAGCACCGCGGACCTGCGGCGCACCATCGCGCTACTCCGCGTCGAGACTAACGAACTGACAGCGTTGATCGCCGAGCGAGCTCCTACAATGTTGCCAGCATTGTGTGACATTAACGCAGTGTTGGATGTAGCTGCCTCATACTACCTTGAGGCAAGCACACCGGAGCAACGCAGGCAGGTTCGGTCTTCTCTCATCGAGCTCTCACACCAGCTCAGCTCGACTGCTTCGCGTCGGTGATCTTTGCGTTGCCACCTGCCACCCCACAATCACCAGCCGTCTGCGAACTACCGGAATTCCACGGGGTCCGGAACGACGCCGACAGCTGGGTGACAACCGTCAACGCGCTAGCAACACGCGCGGCCTGGACAGAGAATCGGAAATTGTATGTGGCCATAGACCGTCTTCGGGAAGGTGCAGCGGCGTGGCACCGGTATGAAGGCTGGAAGCAGCAGTCATGGGCGGAGTGGAGCTGCAAGCTCATAGCTGCTTTTGGTCGTAATCCTTACAACCTTTCCACCACCACCCCGTCCAACCTGGTCGGTATCGAGGAGCGAGCTCCAGAGGCTTTCGACCTCGAGGCTGCAGCTGTGCGTTGCAGCTTACCACACGAGAAGTTAGACACTTTGTTGATACCGAAGCAAGTTCCACTGCGGCCAGAGGCCGCTACCACAGTCGGACCTCTTGAAGGGCGTCGCTCCAGCGAAACAGCCACGGAAAATCATCTCGACTGTGCTGCATTGCCCTTCACCGACGCACCCACATTCGCACACCGAAGTAGAGCAACACCTCAAAGGTTCCTCGGAGCCATCCAGCCACGCGGCAGAAAGCTTCTCCGCCTGTCCTACGAAGGACGTCAGACGCAGGTGCGACACGCCACTGATGCTCTCAGTACCCGCGCCGGTACGCGACGCCATCATAACAGTGGAAGAGGCCGATACTAGTCCTCATACAGCTCAGTTGGAGAAGCCAGCCCCAATATCACCTTTACTGAGGCAAGTGGAGACACCAGCATCGCCGATGCTTGAACCGCCTACGGTCATGGCGCCGGTAGAGCCCAAGGTAACCACTGCTGGTCTCACTGACCAAGATCACGAGGAGAAAGTTGGCGCTCAAGATGCAGACAGCAGCCAATACGATGACAGCTTCACAAAATGTCCTGCCGCAGATGCCGAAACCGGCCGTAAATTATGTTTTCTGCCACAAATCTCAGAAGTTTCGTACCCATTCTCGACACAAGCCAAGGTACCCAGCACGTCTTTTGGGATACTCTTTCAGATACTCTAAAATTTTTTTGTTAAACTGCTCCTAATGACAGAGTTAGTTGCCATAATTCATGTTTATTCCATTATCGAATCCTATAGACATACCTAACAGATAATAGATATGTCTTTGTTTGATTTGGAGCTTTGCAGAAATGGGATTTATTATTTATCCTGCTTTAACTGTATACAAGTGTTTTGAGGCTTTCGATACTTTCTATGTGAGTTCCTACGCTATAGAAGACAGAATCACGTTCATTCTTTGATCTGTGGTACGTGCCACACCTTGCACAAAACGCTCTGAAATCGCGAAAAGAAGGAGACTTGGTAAAAGGAAATGGTGATAGAAATATTTCGCTGTGCATCGATACAGAGAATTGAAGAATTCAAGCGTGATATATCAATTGTTCTCACTGTTTTTATATATGCAGCCCTTTGCGGAGTCACGCGCTCTCTAAACGATCTGCACATTAGAAGATGCTCGGTAACCAGAGAACTTGGCGCAGTTTATGACTGCACCTCTCATGCAGCGTAATACAACTTGCACCAAAACTGACTCACATTGTTCGATTGTTTGAGTAAATTAGGAGTTCATTTGGTTCCATGCTAGTGATAAAACAAATCTCTATGACTCAGCCAGGAATTACAATATACCAACGGGTTTTGACGTCCGGACATTGCGAACTTATTCACCAACCTTTGACTAATGGCCGAGCTACAGAATGATTGGGAGGGCGCGGTAAACAGCTCTAGTCGCGTAAGGATGTGGTATTCTATTGCCCTGAAGCAGCAACGTCACTACCTGCACTACCGATGCAGCTTTTCTGCTTCTTCGATTTCCGCAATACAGACGAATTCTGTGCACAATGATTTTATTTTGCGTAACTAATACAAAAAATTGTATGCAATTTGTTGCAACTTCGTCTCCACTTTTTCAGTTTGAATAATTACAAATATTTTTTAGGGGGTTTGGTGGTTTAGGATTATCAGAAAGACAAGATGAAGTTTCAAAATGGCTCCTTATTTTTGGTACAAATAGCAGTGGCGATAGGGACAGTGACAGAAGGCTTTTCGACTTCAGAGACCTACTTGCACTAGCAAAGGCTGGCTTATGCGAGCGCAAGGAGGTAAAAGTAATAAATCTTGCTAGAAAGCGACGCCATTACAACTGTCTTTTTCTTGAGTCGGGGTTGGCCTCCTCTACATTTTAAAGAACACGACAGACAAAAAGTGATTTTTCGCGTATTAGTAAATTACGGTTTTGTCAAACCAAAGCACCTGTTACCTAAAAAAATAACTCTATAAGTGAGAAGAAGAGAACAACAACAGGAGAGAAGGCAAGAAGGTTAGCAGGTACACGCCCGGTTGGCTATTCTAGGCCGGGGAAACGGGCAAGAGGAATGTAAAGATAAGATAGAGGACTGAGAAGAGAAAAAGACAAGATGGTCAGTAAGTGGGAAGTAAGAAAGCGCCCCAAAAGAAAATGTTGGTGGTGACTCCCCCTAAAAATACACGCTGCCAACTCCACGTTATCACACTATGTGGCATCCTAGCTACTAGGCCTTATTCAGTTCCTAATCAATAAAAATGAAGTGCATTACTGCACTTAGAAGGCGACTGACTTGAAATTTGAAGTTTAGAAAATATCGCATCGGTAATGTCGCAAAACTACGAAAACTGCACTCGGAAATTCGTGACACCATGTGCAGAGGTGGGAAATGAAAAAAATTTCACTTCAACCTTCATTTCTTTATTAGTAAACAAATGACGCGGAACTTCACGAGAAATAACGTTTATTCATCTAAGCTGATTCATTGTTCACATTTGGTGTCCCTTTGATATTTCGCAACGAAGTGACATGCGAGAAAAAAATTAAGCGCGAAAACTTGACCCCTTCCTTTTCCAGCCCTCGTGTTTCTGTTCCCCATGTGCCCGAATCGCATAGCATCTCTGTTTGGGTGACCTGATTTCACGAAAGAACATTCGTAAGGGGACTAAAAGGGCACATGACTAGACGATAAAGCGCATACGAAATCGCCGTCTGGGGCTTTAGGCAACTCTGACAACGACAAGCAACGACAAGAAAGAGCTGGCGCTAACTGCGGAGATTCACGAATAGCCTATCTTCATTTGCATTTTAGGCTTCCAGCGTGCGCGAAGCCATCAGAATAGTGTTGCCGCTCGTTCCGTTTGTTTGTACACGTAAGCGATGCGTATTTATACGGTAACACGTGTGCCTCTCTTATACTGCGCGTCTGTTTGTCGATGATCGTTCGGTAGTTTTGTACTCCCACTAACTGCTTACGTGACAGAAAATTATGGAAGTGCTTTTCAGCGTAAGTGTTCACGATTGTGAGTCATCAATGTCAACAGATGAATAAAGAAGAGAAAAATCGATATAAAAATTAGCGGGCTTTCAAAATAAAATAAAGGAGGGGCGAATGAACTGAAACAGCAATGCCAAACATGCGATGCTTATAATAGAAAGTGAGGAGCTGCAGATGCGTGTGCTTGCCCGAGCGTGACGTCGTGCGTGCAGCTTCGCATCTAGATAGGGAGGGCGATATACGGTGGCACGGTATATATTCGGGAAAAGAAACCTGAGAAAACATGCTGCAACAGAAAAAGAAAGAATCCTTGAAATAAGCGAAATTCGACAGCGATACCTGCGTGCCACGAGACGAGCGAGACTGACGGCCATGGATGCCTCTCGGGCAGCGTGCATCTGCGCCATTACGGAAGGCGAATCGCGTGAATGTTTGCTCTCCGCCACGCTCGCATGCACGCTGGGAGATCTGAGAAATGCATCATCAGTCGACTCTTTCCCCGCGTATACTCGACTATTTGGCGTCGTTTCGCGTCGATGGCCACCCTCGGCGTCACAGGGCGTGAGCTCCAGTCTAACGGGGGGAGGACACATTGAAGGGAAACTGCGAAACACATGGTGCGCATGACATTTTAAGACAAAGATGCGTTAGCATCGTGAGCCCTTCGAGAACAAAGGTGACGCTGCAACTATACACGGGGCGCATTGTTGGTTTAATGAATAGATATGTTTTCTTAGGCTAAGCTTCCTTTTTATTTCATTGAAAATTTCCGACGTCTAACATTTGGAAACAGCAGTATGTGTGGCGCGGCACATCGTATTCGGGAGCTGTTAAATAATTAAGAGGCGTTTTTTTAAAGACATGCAAAAAAGGCACCTTCGCACTAGTGCTTCCACTTCTCAAAGAACAGCGCAGTTGAGTGGCCTTCCCTCTTTTTTTCCCCTTTTTTGCATTGTTCTTTTTTCATTTTTCTCTATGCTTTGTTGTCTCTGTCTAGTCTGTTTCTCTCAATATCTTTCCTTTTCTCTTTGTATTCCTCCTCCTATGTTTTTCTTTTCTCACCATTCTTTCTTCCTCTTCCTATTTCTCTTTTCCTTTTGCTGTTCGTTACTTTTCCTTCGTTACAGTCTTGCTCCCACATTTTTTCTTATATTTTTGTTTGCTTCTTTCTTTTCATCTATCTCTGTGGTATTTATTTCTGTGTGTTTCCACCCTTATCTTTTTTCTTTTTCTCTCTTTGTCTGTTTTTTTCTGTCTCCTCATTTCCTATTTCTATATCTCTCTGCACTCGTTTTTTCACCAATCCAGGTTATTGCATCTCGCGTCGGGCAAAGTGGCAATGCGGGAGAGCTTCAGCACGACGCATGTGTCCGGAGAGTGAAGCAGACGACACAAAAGGGGACGAAGAGAGCTTGTGATGGCCAACTTACTGAGTCACATTGCGCGCGCTAGAAAGACCGAGGTGGTTCACGACGATGATCGTTCTTGTTGACACGAAACAATAGAACGCCAAAACAAAACTGCTTCGCTGTTTCGAAAACGGATGCGGTACATGATCTATATTGAACTACGCTTTCAACGCAATAGATTTCCCGGCGTAGTGGTTCCTGAGAAAGATAAAGGAAGAGAAAAGTGAGCCCTGTTATTGTCTGCTTCAGTGAGCGACACCGCCACAGGGCTCACAAGGGATGGGGGTGAGGAGGGATAAAAAGGGTAGACGTAATGGTATAGAAAAGAGGAAAAAGAAGCAACAACAAACTGAGGGGATAGGAGAGACAGGAAAGATGGAAGCACGGTCACTGGAGTCCGAGGACGGGGTACACTTTCGAGAAATGTTGTCGGCGTCTGTAGATGGCGTAGAGCAGGTCCAGTAAGTCAGAGCTTCACTGCCGTCGAAGGTCGTCGGCGACAGGAGGTGACGTAGGGCGAGCCCAGTAGGCCAGAGCTACGGTGACGCCGAAGGTCGCGAGCGCGCGGAGCGCGCGGGCGCACAACCGGTCGGCACGAAATCCAGCGAGCGACAATATAGATTTCCCGTGGTCGAGAACTGAACCTATGCGGTGGTGTTCAGTGGAACGGCGTCATAGGCACTGAGTCTGCAGAGCACGTCTGTTTTTCTGTTAACCATTGACAATTCCTAATGTATCTCGCTTTGTATCTGTATCACAAAAAGCAAGTAGTTTTCCTATTTTTCACGAAGGTTCCTCTCTTGTCATTTCTATGATATCACAAATCAGGGACATTAAACCTCTACATATGTGTCAGTGTTACCGGCGATCATGAACAAGTGAAAAGAGCAGAAGGATTACAGCTGATTACGCTAACTTGCTGCGTGAGCTGATTCCCAGCAGTTGTTTTTTGTATTGTTCCAGCGTTAGATGACAGTGAGCCCAGAGAAAATTGCACGGGGTGGATGGCCGGCAGCTTGTTAGCCACCACGCATGGTGGTTGAATAAAAAGAGCGGCAAGGGAGAGTGTTCTTGTGAAGTTCTATTTGTGTCTCAAACAGCACAGTTGTGAAATAGCTTAATTGCCACATTTGGCCTCTTTTTTCGAGATTGCATTCAATGTTTATGAGGCTGTACTTTCGTATCACAAAAATTGCATGGTGCCACTGAAAGATTAGCTTTCAAACGATTGTCATTAGCACAATACGTAAACTCGTATACACAGCTCAACAAAGTTTCTTGCTTGGTTGTTCATTTTATACTCATAAATAAATACTACTTAGCCGCAACATGTAGCACAAAAAATAGCACAGAATGAATTAAGGTGTACGTGGTTGGGCCGCAGCAGCACTTGTGGGGACACAGCTAGCCCTGGTTTGACTAGGCTTTCACGCTTTCATGTGACCTTTTCCTAACCATTGCTATACTATAGTATATTTTATACATGGCTGTGCTGGTCTCTTGCTCATTTGTTTTTCTTGGAAATCGTGTGCACGCTTTCCCAAGAGGCTTTTTTCTGGGGGAATCGATCCTTGCTCTGAATAGCCGGCTTCATGCCGTAATCGGCAATATTCCTGCCGTCGATCACACCGGTAGCATCAATCTGTATCAAGTTCAGCGTACGGTTTCTGAAGTCAATATGGCAAAGCAGCTCTGGCTCCGCTCTCGTATCGCAAGCACGCCTAATCCTCTTTCGAAGGAGGCGCGTCAATGAGGTCTTTAAGAGATTGCAAAGAAAGGAAATTAATGGCGGCGAAAAAGTGAGATAAAGTCAAAAAGAAATAAGCGTGAAAAAAAGCTACTTGAGGTAGAAAAGGAGGTGTCCCTAACGGTGAAGCTCTTCGAAGCTGCTCTAATAAACATTCGGCTAAAGTAGATAGGCCTGCGCAGCACTCTGTGAGGAAGGAAAGAGAGAAGATAGGGACAAAACAATTCAAAATAAAACGTTTTGTAAGCACGCGCGAAGTGTGAAAAAAGAAGCAAATAACACATTTGCATAATTGGGCAGCGCACAAAAATAGACACATAAGAGAAGTGAGTGAGTGAGTGAGTGAAACAACTTTATTCGGTCCACAATAGACGCGAGTAAACTCAGCGTCACCTGGCTAGGCCCACTCGGGGACCATCAGGTTAAACCTGATGGCCCTCGCGCGGGCCCTCTGGACGGCCAGGATTTGAGAGGTCTGGTCCTGGGCCTTAATGAGTCGCTTCATTTCCTCTTGGGTGAAAGGGGGACTGGCAGAGGCGCAGCCCCACAGTACATGCTCGAAGTCCGCATAACCACCACACAGGGGGCAGTCCGGGCTTGGAAACCGTTCAGGGTACATTGTGTGCAGTGCCGCAGGGCTCGGGTAAGTGTTTGTTTGTAGCAGTCGGAGAGTAACAGCTTGGGCCCTGCATAGCGAGGAGTGTGGTAGAGGCAGCAGTCTTCTTGACAGATAGTGGTGCTTGCATATCTCGTTGTACGAGCAGAGAGGCTCAGGTCGCCCAGGAGATGACGCGTTACCCGGCACACGGTCAGTCAAACCTCGTGCAGCCGAGTGCGCCTCCTCGTTGGGATTGAGCGAGGCACCCTCAATGGTTCCAAGGTGCGCAGGAAACCAGACCAATGAGTGATTTTTGAGGTCTTTGACTTTTTGAATAATCTGTAGGACCTGGGGAGCCACCATGCCCATCTGGAAGGCCTTGATAGCGGCCTTGGAGTCTGAATAAATTGTGTCATGTACACCGTCCGTCAATGCAAGAGCAATGGCAACCTGCTCTGCAACGCTGGAACTAGAAGTGCGGATGGTAGCGCAGCTGATGACTCTGCAATCACAGTCGACGACCACTGAGGAGAAGGCTTCTTCTTGAATGTACGAAGCAGCATCGACGAAGCAGGCTCGATCCTTGTCCAAGCGGGCACTGGCGAGCAGAGATTTACCCCTGGCTCGTCTTCGTGCTTCGTTGTAGGTTGGATGCATATTGCGCGGCATCCGCGCAATCTGGATCTTGGATCTTACGTCGTTGGGCAGCTTCACAGCGTCAGGACCGACAACCGTGGGGTTTCGTCCCAGCATGCCGTGTATGGCTCTACCCGCTGGGGTGCCAGACAGTCTGACAAACTGTGCAAACTGAGCGTGAAGCTGGCTCGGTAAACTGGGACATAAGAGAAGGAAACAGGACAAGCGCTGGTCTAACAACTTGACTTCTCCTGAAACGCCAAAAATTCACGTGTTTCAAGTGGACGCAGCATCATTCCAAAGAGCCAAATAAGCCACACGTTAAGCAAAGCATGGGAGATTTCAGCGTGCACGCGCAGAGACGTGTGCCAGAAAGCAGTTATGTGACTTTCAGAATGTCTGTCAGCATAACCTCCACTTCCTGGGTGCCACCACTTCAAGCATCCTGTGCCGATGTACTTTCTACCTCAAGCGTTTGCAGAAGAACTGTACCCAGCGAAAAAAATGAATGTCTCGTTGCTATGATCATCATGCGCCCGAATGTACAGGTCCCACTATGCAATGCTTGTTGGTGAAGTGTGTGCCCGACTTGTTGAATGAGTGGTGCTTCAATAGTCTAACTTATGAGTTCTTAGATTTCTCAAGCGTTAAAAAAATGTTGCAGATTCCCACTTGAAACTTTCGCTACAGCGGGTGCTTTTTTAAAATTTCTTCGCTGTCGAGACAGGGAAATTCTATTTAACTTTATGAACGTTCACCCAATACCAGATTCCTTCGTTGCCGCGAGAATATCATTTCTGAAAACTTTAGTTTTTGAAAGTTTCCACTGTATTAACTTTCACGCTAGAATTGTAGCAAAATAAAAACATAACATACAAGAACACTTAGCAAAAGAAAAGGTAGCGCTCGCTAAAACAAAGAAAAAGATGGGCCTGTCGTAGAGCATTCCTAAACCACCGGGTGGCTAAGGGAAAGCAAATATGAAGAAGCATACACACATACGCACAATAAATAATAACGACCCGTATGTCGTTCTCGTCCGACTCTTTTCTCATACATGTCCGTTCAATTTCTTTTGTCCTCGCCTTGAACGCGCCTGTCTACGCTATACTTGCCAATCCGAATGTTTTCAAAGGACGAAATCCGGGTATTTCAACGCCTAAATAAAGATTGTTATTATAGGAGCGTCCCAGACTTTGCATTGTCATAAGAACTACTGAATGAATACAGCTGCAATATAAGAAAAAAACATAAATTACTAAAGGGAAAAAGGCGCATAGATGAAAAATCTGAAGAATCGTTCCTTAGCTGAGGCTTTATTGTGAGAGGCGATTTGATCGAGCGAAGAAGTACTGGTGCGCACAAACGAGTTCTGGGAAGAAAAAAAAAGTTATTCGCAGCGGCTGGTTCCTCTTTTGGAAAGTGTGCATTCAGCACAAGACAGAGAAATGAAATGAAACAAGGGCAAAACAAACAAACAAACAAAAAACAGAAGAGTGCAATGAATGCGTCAACGTGATAGAGAAGATGGGGATTAGAAAGTGTGAGAGCCGACCATGCTTTATGCAGTTCATGATTTAATAGAATTAGCGCATTTTTCACACTGAGCGAAGGAGAAAGCCGAACACTGAAGTGTATTGAAGTGTTGGCACGAAAAAAAAAAAAGAAATTCGCCACAGTTTTTGCATTCTAGTGTCGCATATACATCTTTTTCCTCCGTCCGGTGACAAAATGTTTCGATGAATGCGGAGATTTCGGAAAGTTTCTAGAAAAAAAGAACAAGAATGAAAAAAAAGGAAGTATTGGCTGAACGTCTCTAGGGATAAGCCGAGAACGGCATCGTAAAATGTCGCTCCTTCGCTCCTACACAAAGACGTAAGCTACTTCTTCTTGGAACGGGCGATGAGGTGGACCTTGAAACCGGTAATTCATTTTTGGTAATCGCAGTTCAATAGCTTTCACCAACGCACAAAGATGCAGTCGCCCCGAAGGCGACTTTATATGATATGCAAAAGTAAAATTGGGACGAGATCATAATGTGCCACATCAGGAAAAATTGTTCCCTTTTCCTAGAACTGCTTCACCTTGTTTACCTTTGTCACGAATGAATTGAAGCAAAGAGAGAGTTTTTATTGAAGAGCAGAGAATTTAGCCAGTGTGTATGTGTCGCTGACTTGCTAGTCTGCGTGGGGAAGGTGATTGGGGACTGGAAGGCAAGAAGAGAGAGAGAGAAAAAATATTAAGAATTAAAATGGAAAGAAAAAAGTAAATATACAGACATTTTTCTGTCTCTTGAGCGGGGATGCGTGCTGACAGCATGACTTCAGTTTTCAAGGCGCCCCTACAGGTTGTGTAGCTGCCCGATATTGTCTAAATACGTGAATAAACGTTTCATCGCATGCCTCTGTTGCATGAAGCTGGGGAAAGGGCTTAGGACACAATCAACTGATAAAGTTCTTTGGGGTTACAAATGCATGCAGTGTTCATAGAGCCACGCTCATCGGCATACGCTCGGCACTCAAACAAGATGTGTTTTACAGTTTCTATGGAGCCACATTTATTGCAGTATGGATTGTCTACTTGACCAAAGTGATACCGTAAATTGTTTTCATAAGCACTGTTCAGCCGGAGACAAGCATAGTAGATATCCATATTCAGAAGGGGCAACGTGGTGGATCAAATAGCAGCGACCCTTTCTGAATGGTGAAGAGTCTTGCAAAGTTGGGCGGTTGTTGAAGGCGTGAATTCCAATCTGCTTGTATTTCGAGAAGTGCTGCGCAGTGGTGTTCTCTGCGACTTTCGCTTGCACTTCCCCAGTATGACGTGTCTACTGCCAGGAATGCCCTCCGATCGTGGTACCAAAATAAATATATTGTTAGAGAACGCTTCCGTATATTAGAAAGGTGATTATATGTAAATAGAGACCCTGAAAAAAAGGAAAGTTAGTTTCACAGTATTACCTTCCTCAATAAGTGATTAACGTGCTCTATAATCACAATAATTTCAAGCGCGCGCACTCATGATTACGCACACATAAAAAAGAAATAGGGAAGAGAAACGTTTGCCCCTCTCACGTGTAGCCTGCATACCTTAGCAGTTTCGCATAGAGGATACATGACTGTACATGACTCCTACATTGTCAAATAGAGGTTGTCTTCCGTGTTCACACTGTACGGTGCACAGGTAGACTTTGTGATTTCAGTGTACGGGCTCAGGCGGACGAAACATTCTCTGCGGTCTTCACTCCAGCAACACTGGTCTTTCAAAAAGGTCTTTCAACTGGTCTTTCAAAGTTGTTGCTGTATTGAATCAACACACTTCTTCCTGAGCACACAACTAACGTTACATCTCCTTTACATTGCACAAGCCATGTCTACAACAGCGGAGGGTGAGAGATGTAGTGAGGGCGTCACAGAAGGACTGAGTGAAAGGGCGAATTATTTGGCCGTATGGTCTACCCAAATGTGCTTTTTAATCCTCTTGGGAAACAGCATTGCTAACTTTTCCCGATTGTTGTCTTTAAAAAGGAGATCATCTTGAAGCTTCTCAGGTTTACCTTTTTAGCTTCGTCTTATTGCACTAGCTTCTAGCGAGATCAGTGTATAACGGAGATTTTGAAGGAGTAGTGAACAAAAAACAACTGAACAAAAACGTGACGCAAAATTTCAGCTCGAAACAACTATATATAGAGGAGATAGGAGATGCACAACAATGGAAAGAGCAATAAGGAATACCGATCTTCCTTTAAAACTTCAGGTTACCCACGGCAAGCTTTGTTGCAATACCTCATAAAGTGCAGAAAAGCACGCTTTACAGGAAGATTACTGAGAAAGTGCTAAAAGGTTTGTTTTAACGCGATAGCGTTAAGGAGGTTGTTCCGCGAAAATTCCGGCGTCGGCGTGGGCATTGGTGTCAGCGTCCACGTGGTTGTTTGAGAGCATGAAGTCATTTTGTGTATGACCGAAAAAGTGAGCCAAATGCAAATAAAATAAATTATGAAGAATTCTGGGTCCGAGTGGGAGTGAAAACCAGTTCGCTTGCGTGGCGAGCGGGCGTTCTACCGCACAGCCATGCGTCTGTTAGTGCATACAGTGAAAACAACTTCCTCTGCTCGAAAATGCAGTGAAAGTAACTTTCACGCTTTACAAACACACGCGTTCTGTATGCACTCGTCACAATACAGCATGTAATATCGCAGCAATGCAGCTTGGTAGAAGCGCGAATTAGCATGGGACGTCCGAGCTTATCATGACTTCATGGTTTAAAGCCAGTCACCAACTACAAAAGGTACACATTTTACTGCGCCTATTTTTTTTAGGCATAGTCGTGGGTGCATAGTGAATTCAAAAACATTTTCATGCACTAAGCATTTGGAATACGCACTTGGGACAGAATAGCGCTATCGCCTTCAACTTTTAAACACAAACACAAAGCTTAAGGGTCCCCCAATTTATTTGCGTTCTGCCTAAATTATTTCGCAAATGTCAACAAAAGTTAACGGTGAGCAATGTTTCTTTCTGGCGTTCTTAGGTTGCACACTTTGTTCACATTGAAATATATAGAACGATAAGCAGTTGAAGATCAACCATCACAATTTGGCAGAAACTATAGATGACAGAATACAGTTATGCCTTCCTTCTTAAACAATTAATTTTCTCTTTCCCGCTGTGTACTAACCCATATGTTGTCCATTTCCCCATTGCTGATGTGCCTTCTGATCAGTGTTACCTTGCTATTAACTACCATCTTAACTACCATTGACAAGAATCCGAGGACCTTTCCACCGATCCTTGTTAAATTTTATACGTGAGTAAAACTTGTTTATTTGTGGCTGATGAGTTCCTGTCGTTTTTATGTATCCTTGGTATGCCAAAGAACGATGTTTAGAATAAAAAGCTACTATTTATAATTGCCTTCAGTGATAACAAAACACAAAGCTGAACAATTGTACCATGCTTCAACAATTGTACAATTTAACGAGACTTATTTTTTGGTGAGCTAAGTATATTGTTACTTTTTATTTATTCATACTGCCATTCTTAAGGAGAGGTTATTGTAGGGAGGACAAGCATATAGAATAGATAAATGAAATGTGTCAACGAAATCATACAGCCATACTAATTTAGTCTTATTTTTGGTAGTAATGTAATGTACATTTTTGTTTCATGAAAAACATGCAACGCTACATGGTCACTAGTAAATAACTGCAACTCAAGATACACAACTGTCAAAGGGTGCAGAAGCGCATAATAGGTTAGAGATTTATTTTGTGTGTGCATGTGTGCTTTTTTTAATACGATTGATACAACTTTTACTATAGAGGAAGATAAAGTAACCAAAGTAGACACAAGCTATGATAGGCGTACCCAACGACGATTGGTTGGAAAGAAGAATGTAATCGACTAAAAATTGTCTCAACTCAGCTCTCGACATCTGTAAGAATTGTGAAATGAGTTTTGTGCTTTCTCATTTTGGCCACCTACAACCGCATGTTGGCGTATATTTGGGTATGCAAGAAAATTCAGGTCAAGCTATTTTAAAATCCTTCACAGCTTCGTTTAGCCATGTTTCCGTCATAGTTAGGAAATTCGAATTGTTAGGAAGAGTAAAACATTGAAGGTAGGTTAGCTTGTGTAGTAGGCTACCAAGATTGATGTTCTGAATTGTTATTTCTGCCACTGATGCAGGCGGTGAAGCCTAAAGTGATACGCCCATGGCTCACTTCTGTAAGTCTTTTCATTTCTCGTTTCAAGGCAGGTGTTGTTTGAGGAACATGTCTTCCTTGTCACGATTCCATATGGAGAATTCACTGGTTATGCGCACTTTGTCAAAATTTTGAGCTGCCTTATCCCTGGTCTCTTTTCTAATCTTAGCTGCGTTTCGTGAATTTGTTTCTATTCCCACGCTCTCTTCGTTCGAAGTGTTCATGGTGCGCTTTATTTTGTAATAATTCTTCAAAAGCTTTAGTTTTGTTTCTGCAGTCGAGAAGTTCGATAAATAGGAGTAATTATTATATCTCTGTTTGCCTATCTAAAGAGAAAGAGAGATGAAGAAGAAGGTCAGTAGGTTAACCAGTATTAGCATCTCATTTGCCACCCAGCGTGGTGGTGGGGACATAAGGGCAAGAAAGAGGGTGTAGGGAGAGAGAAAAAGGAGAGGAAAGAAGTGCTGCTGCTTGCACGGTAAAACAAGCACACAAACACACAAACACACACAAAAAAGGGTGTACTAACTACACAGTTTCAGAAAAGCCCGCCAATCACAGAGAGCGTAGTTGCACTTTTAGGTCTTTCTGCTGAATTCTCTGAACGGCTGCGGGATCAATCGTCATCGATTCCTCTAAAGCATTTTCAGAAATTAGTTCTTCCAGCGAGTCGTTGTTTTCCCTTCTCAATGGCCGTGCAGAACTGAACTTGGTCTTCTGGGGCGATTTCCCAAATCGTCAATATTCAACTCGAAGTATGTTAAAACTTTTTGAAGGGTGTCTATGTATGACGAGATCTTGTTATCCCAAATGGTTTGTTCTTGTATTATTTTTGTATGGATTAAATCGATCTTTGATTTATTTCATGTCGTCGTCTGTTTGCTGAAGCTGCTTTTAAAGGTGAGACAAATAAAGACCAGGGTTTGTTTTAATTTCACGAGCTTGCATTAGCAGTTTTACCACAGACAGAGAAAGATCGTAACACATTGGCCACAGCAGCCGAGGGCACCTCACCACAATTAGGCAAGCATTGTGGAAACGAAAGCGTTTTTTCTAGGGTATCTCCGTGTAACCAGTAGATAAACAAAACAGACCGTATGCTGTCGTGTCGTCATGCCCTATGGCTCCCATCACAAGTAATTCAGACTTTAGGCGTTCTGTGCTCTGTTCACGCGCCGTTTTCAGGTCCCTATCAGCCGCGAAGGTAGTCTCCGATGGCGTTTTAAGACGGTTGTCGAGGGGGCTCGTTTCTAGCTGAGTAAACTGGGCACTTGTTGCCAAAAAGCCCAATTGATTGGGCAGATGCGGAAAGCTGTTTGCGCCAGGCAGATTGGGAGCATTATACGCTGCTGGTATCAGCAGCATAATGCGAATCACATGTCACAACGTGAATCACATGGATCGCGAAGTCTTGACCTTATGTTCAGCAGAAATTGGTGCCGAAAACATCGAAGTAGGAAGAAAAGAACAGTAATGGTTGACTACTTAGTTTACTGCTTTAGCACCTTGAGTTTTCGCTAAAAGCCCTTTACGGGCGAATACGGAAAAAACGAATGCTCTATTAACGTTCCCACTGCGTTTCCGAGCAGCTTATCAAAGCTTCATTAAGAACGGATAAGTAGGCTTACGTGCAGCTATGTGCGGCGACAATATGAAGAAGCTTATGTGAACCAATAGAAAAAGCTACTCATTGGGTGGCTGGTATTATTGTAGAATTTAGGTGCAACCAAACGAAGACAAAGTCAAGTGAAGGTTTAAGTAAACAATATTTGATGTGAACATTGTTTAGGATTTGTGTTATACGTGTAAGTTTGAAGTCATTAAGCTTTAGAATAGGATTTGTGAATTGTAGAGTCAGACGGAAACCCGTAGAGTTGAGAAGAGACACGAAAACAATTAAATATAAATACCAACCACGAGAGCTCATAACACCAAAGACATATCGGCTCCCGTACTGTAACCTCACTCACTATTCTGGCTCACTCTGGGCGTTTACATAGAAATGCTTTAACTAATGAAAAAAGAAATATTCTCGCTTCCACCATAGAAAAGAGCGTTCTGTTGTTTCATATAAAGCAACATGTTCAGTGAGCCACTGACTAGCGCATGCTATTTCAACTGCGTATTTGCTTACGAGCCAAGTCAGAGGCTCGGGGTTGTGTGCCCTGCTAGAGAAGCGGAATTCAATTACAGCAAAGCTCTCTCGTCAAACAACGCGTGAAATGAGCGAGGAGCAGCCCCTCCTCGCTCGTTTCACGCGTTTTGCCTTGTGGGAGAGACTTCTCTCCCACAAGGCATGCAGCGGAGAAGTTTTCTCTCCTTCTCTCACACCGCTATCTGTAAACTCGTGCTGCCGTGAAAGGTATTAGAATTGTGCCGCCTGTGCTTGCGTGCTCTCACATTGACCCTGCCGTCTTTACTAGCGAGGTCACTGCAAAGAGCACATAAGCGCTGACTGCCACGTGCATATTTCGACACAGATGCAAAAACTTTAAAATTTCTCGTTTTTTTTTCTTTTCTAATAAATGATTTTATTTTAATTCGCCAGTACTATTTAAGTGTCCGACTTGAGTTGAACGAAACATTGCTGATGCCTTCAGAGACAAGCAGGCCCTTGCTTGATGACAAGAATACGAACTTCGCAGAAACAAGAACGAGACATACTTTCTAGGCGATTTCAGGGATGAGTTTCGAAATTCGCTTTCTGTCTGACCTACCATGGTGACCAACGCCATGGCACTGCATCTCACGCTAGATACGTGCAAAATCTGCTTACAACAGGCAAGATAAGTTACGAAACCATTTGTTATTGCACCTGTATTGGCCATCTTATAGCATTCACCCTCTCCTGTCTTCAACCAGCCGTGAAGTAAGAACGCCTTCACGCTCGTCCTAGTCGACGTATCACTCGAACTCAATGCCAACCATCTGCCTCATCTTGGGCTCTTCACTCCCAGAAGCGCTGTGCCTTCTCACCGTACTTTCTACTCTCGTGACTGCCAGTGCTTTTCAATCAATTCTCGCCCTGACTCCCTGCATACGTCCGCAGCTTTTCTGTGGGAAGGAATCCATTAGCGAATGGATTGTTTGGCAGTTGTCGTTAGAGAAACGTGGGCTTTGTGCGCAGTGAAAGCTGAGCCCTAATGGAGCCTCAACGATGTTCATCCATGTGAGGACTGAGACATATATGAATGAAGAAACAGGAATATAAAGAAAGAAAAAAAGTATAGGTTGATTTATATTGAATTACTCAAATTGGATGAATAGGTAAAGCCTTTGAGCGTCAAAACATAAGTGATCATTTGTTCGACCCTAGTTAGTAAAAGGAAAAAGGCATATTCTGGTATTTATAAACAAGCAATATTGCGTAGCTATAATTGCTGTCCACGCAAGAAATGTTAAAAAAATAAATCAGCTTGACGTCAGTTCTGGTTTGCTGAGCTGCTTTTCAGGCGTGCCTTGGTTGCTAAAATTTTGATGCAGCGCTAAGCTCTGAAAGTACCAAGAATACATCCTCAGTTGGTATAAGCCTTGCACTGTAACCTTTGTCAGAGCTATTACAAATACAGCGCGCATATAGGCTTGAAAGGAAAGAAGCTAAAGCTGACTCTGATGAAGGGACATTTTTATTTGAGCAGAGTTTGTGCACAACTGTCTCATGGTGCCTTTCCAAGTCACATCATGCCCCGACAGTATGCGACTACTATACAGCAAGGTAAGTAAGGTAACAAGAGATGGGCTCTCTGACACACCTCAGTAATTTAGGTAGCCTTAGAATGTAAAATGGGGGAGCAAATGTACAACGAAGTTTTTTCTCCAGCGAACCACAAGGCAACGTGTTAGAACAACAGTTCCATAAAGTAATTTTTGGAGATAGGAAACAATGTTTATATTACCTTTAGTTCCGGTAAGAGAAGAAAATGCCGTGAGCCGCAAAACAGCGCGCGTAGAATTTGGCGAAGCTTGCACAAAGCCGAGCAAGGCTTGAAACTGCGAACCCAAACAATTATGATGATTAATCTGGTTACTTCTAAGTGGTTTTTAGGCCTTAGCTAGGGGGTGCATTTTGTTCTCGCTTGCTCCTTGGACACTGCTAGGCTCTTTCTAGGTGATGATGGGTTGTTTTTGCCCTGATTCTTAGCACAGGCCCGTAAGAGTTAAACAATAGACAGTCACAGAACCGACAAGGAAACATAGTCGTTGGCATAGGCCTTCTCTGACTTCAGGGTCATTTTGCAGCCACTGCTGCCTTTACCATTCACTAGTGCTCTACCGTAGTACGTTCTCAGGGTCTAACTTGCCGTTGATTGATTGATATGTGGGGTTTAACGTCCCAAAACCACTATATGATTATGAGAGACGCCGTAGTGGAGGGCTCCGGAAATTTAGACCACCTGGGGTTCATTAACATGCACCCAAATCTGAGCACACGGGCCTACAACATTTCCGCCTCCATTGGAAATGCAGCCACCGCAGCCGGGATTCGAACCCGCGCCCTGCAGGTCAGCAGCCGAGTACCTTAGCCACTAGACCACCGCGGCGGGGCTCTAACTTGCCGTCGTCACATAATAAATTTACTGGCTAACCGCTGCCTTTTTCATATTTAGTGAAGCAGTGGTGGTGAGTACCGAGATTTACCTGATTTGTGAGGTCCATATTCGTTTATGGTGATGACACTTTTTTGTGAGAAGCTGCGAAGTGATCCATACTCGACAGGCTGCACAAGTTACGGCTTGCCTAAACAGGAGGAGGAGGAGAAGGACAGAGGTTAGTAGCCTTAACACTGCATTCAGCTCCTTGCTTTAACAGAATAGTCTAAACTGCTTCTGTGTTAAAACAAAGTACGCTGCATTTATTCTCGTGCGCAGCCTAATATTTTTTTTAGTTAGTTCACTGCTGCTCTCACTTCTAATCATAGAACGTTAGCTTAAATTAGAATTTCAGTAATTGAATACTTACTGAATATCAACGAATGTGAAGTTGAACATAGAGAGTTCAGAAAAGGAGAATTAGAAACAAAGGAAGACGAAAATGAGAAAGCGTTGAACCTAGTCGCCGAGCACGTGTCTTTACAAGATGTCTGCAATACACATTATTCTCCACCTCAGCTGTGTCAGCGACGTCACCAATGCCGTGGACGTCGATGCCGTCTAATATTTCACGCCCGCTGTCAAATTAGCTTTGTTTTCAACCTAAATAAAAAAGAACTAGACCGCTCGATAGTTCCCGCCAACGTCTGCAAACGCTGCAGTGTCCGAGAGCGTCGACTTAACTGGATACGCGCCGTATTTTCGTCTAACTATTAGCACAGAGCACACGCACATTGTTTTGATTTGGAATTATTAAGCGGATCAAGTTGATTCTGTGCGCTATCTTGCGCGCGTCTTGAGCAAGGTATCCACTCCGGTGTGCATTCACGTTCCTGAAACTATTCGATTGGCCTATTAATACGTCATCCTTTTCATTGCAAATATATAGCGTTGACTGGTGACGAATAAACGTTGCTTTTCTTTCGGCTTCGGAAGGCGAAAATGAAAATGAAGAAAGAGCAAGTATTTGACAGATAATACAATGAAAACAACAAAAGTTACAACACACAGGTTATATAATTACGTTTTTAGAAATACAGATGAAAAACAATGCCAAAAAGTGAAACGAATCAGTTAGGGATGACATTTCATATCGCGTACCTACACAAAGTCACACGTGTCTACTCTAAGTATACCGAACAT
The DNA here is from genome assembly GCF_043290135.1 of Rhipicephalus microplus. Taxonomy (NCBI): domain Eukaryota; kingdom Metazoa; phylum Arthropoda; class Arachnida; order Ixodida; family Ixodidae; genus Rhipicephalus; species Rhipicephalus microplus. The sequence goes on from NC_134702.1 coordinate 55,468,161, forward strand.
TAGTGATGTAGAGCGTGATTTTCGCTGGCCTTGAGGTGTCAATTTGATTGCGAAACGCAGATGCGAGGCACAAGATCGAGGACGAGATGTTCACAGCTTGTGCTGGAATTTTTTTTAAGCTAGAGTGCTTAGCGCCGGGAATTTCAAAGCTCTTTTCTTCGTTTGTTCATTGCTATCATAACTATCAGTGCTATATTAATTAGCAGTTCCATCATCATTGCTATCATAAGTATCAGCAGCATTGACGTTACGAGATATGGTTTAGGGAAGGAGCAGCGATTGATTTTTTTACTCCTGATACGTGAGGTTCAACGTCCCAAAAAAATTTTTGACTCCTTGTATCTCTAAATGAACATCGAGCTAAGCCTGATATGGTTGAAGACGACATAACACATACAGATGCAATACAATTACCGCGTTGTTTTCAGAGAAGGGCAAACAGTTGCAAGATATTTCGATAGCGTACTGCCTGTTCACAAACCTCAGCACATTAAGTATTCAGTGAGCTTGCTTTCAGCGACATGTATGCACACATCAATTCACCGTGGGCTCCATTACTTGCGAGTGCGTGTTTCATTCCAGTCAATGAAGTGGAAGTCGATTATAGGTCGCAATGCGAGCGCTGCCTTTCTCTCTCTCTCTGTACGTTGGACCACGTATCTATTCTTTCAAAGTGTAGCTTGCCCGGGGCCACAGTCACCATTTTTAATGCTTAGGATTATCTGTTAGAATATTGTTACTCTTGACTGAAATTTACGAGGCTGGGGCCGTGAAGCTTTAGAAATAGAAAACGGTGCTCTTTTATATGAGTCCATTCATATCTTCTATTTGTTTTAAAAAATAGATAACCAAAAGTGTAATATACACAACTTCAGTCGCAGCAGCCCGGCCTTCTGGCGGCGGCGGGTTTGGATAGAGCCACTTTGTCACTCAAGTACTGCGTGTATGCTTCTGTTGCCGCTGCTGTCACAGCAAAAGGAGCAATGGCAGTGGCAGCTGTCTTCAATTTTTTTTAAACACTCGCGTATAGAATATGAGTTTGTGGGCAACCACGCAACCTTCATACGCACACAGGCACAAAAATGCGAGTTGTTTATATGGAAGGTCATGTCCAGCACTGCGAGGCGCCGCAACGTCGATAAAGAGCGGGTGCCTGTAAAGTTATTGCTTTCAATAGAGAGTGTCACTTGCAAAGCAGGCAAACTGATTAACTCGCTGTCTATTTTTCTTTTCATCACAGCAATAGCCTTATGCGAACGTCCACCAGGCGCCGCCGCCAAGGGGTCAGCGGTGAATTCATATAATGGAGTTCTTTCTCATGTTGGAGTGTATATTTCTATCATTTTTGTGTGTTTATGTTAGAGCATGTAAGTTTGATATTTTTAAAACCCGCCTCACTCCGAGTTGGCCCAGTAAAGTGCAGTGGAGTGGTGGACGATTTCTCGCATCAGTTATGTTTTTTTTTTTTTCGGAGCGGCATTTTCACAGTAATAGCACCCTCTGGCCAAGTTCAGCCTTGTTAAATAAATCTACAGACAGTATTCTCTCTTTCACAAACTAAAACAAGTATCCATAGCTCATTCATTCACGAAGTATTGAGTTTTGTTTTTACAATGCTTTACCAGTTTATTTAATTGGAAAAAAAATAGAGCATCAACTTTAAGATAGTCACCTCATAGTCAGCAGCGAGACTGCATTCCAGAGCCAGTTCAATTCGTTTGGTCGCCATTGCATCAGAGAATTTTTCTTCAACTGTGCCGTCTTCTTTACCTTGTATCACTATCCTTCATTCGGTGACTTGAAGTAAGGAAAGCGACGAAGCGCATGCTCTCCTGAAAGTTTCGCCTTGCCGGAAGGCGTAAAAAATACTGGCACTCTCTGTGTACATAAACAACAATAGAATAACAATGGTATCACCAACGTAACAAGTAAAAATAAAATAGAGATACAAGCGTCACACGTTACTCCAAAAGTTGCGACCAAGTGTGCTTACGCCTAATTTTGCGTTGGATTCTTTTCACCACGCAGTTTCTGCGAGCAATTCAATTCTTTCCGGCTTCTTTCTTTTAGTGCCCTGTGTAGCTGCCCTGGAGGATAGGTTTGAAAAATCGTACGTTTTTTTTCGCGTATTTAATTACCTACACTTTGATTTTTATTACTTACATTTCGATGTTACCCTTTGATGTATCACTTACACTTCGACGTAACTGCGATCAACGTAAGAGCAAAGAACAAATCGTACTCAAAGTTGCCCAGCAAAAAAAAAAGCACAAGCAAACAGAAAAAATCAAAAAAAGTAAATAACACGCTGCCTCGAAATGGAAGTGAAGCTCAAGATTTGAACCTTCAGATCGAAATTTCTCGTGGAAGTCTTTGTAATTTTTTTTCTTTTTTTATATATACATTTCGAGCTTTCTGAAAAAAAAAATAAAGTAGTGTGGCGTTGCCGAAACTCCCAGTAGTAGTGTAGCATCAAATAAGTGTCAAAAATGCGTAATAAGTTCAAAAGTGTGATGTTCTACGCTTTGTTTTTGTCCTTTAAATTTACAAAGCATTGTGTTTAATTTCGGCCTCACGTACGTCTAACACATGCATCTGACGCAAAGCTCAATTGTTCTGTATATATAATCGAAGTAAGCACTTCGAGAGCAGCAATAGCGCAGGTGTTTGAGAGAAAGTACAGTATAGCCTGTTCTAGAATGGTACTTAGACATTGCTGGAATGTTTCAGTACATCTTTTAAAATTAGTTGTCCTGCTAGTTCGCACTCGTTTTGTCCATCTTGTTATTCTGGCTCCACACAACGCGATGAGTTCGATGTCTTTCTAGGAAAACATCTCTGCATAGTGTATTTTCCCTTAACGGTTATGATAACGTCTTCTTTCCTTATAGCACAATGATAAGCTAGGCGAGACAACCTCGTTAAAAAACACAGCATATCTATGGTATTAATGATAAGTGCTACGAAGATTCAGGGGGTTTTATCGGTAAACCGTGAATTGTCCGTCTATTGGCCCTGCCTGCCTGCCTGCCTGCCTGCCTGCCTGCCGTCCTGCCTGTCTGTCTGTCTGTCTGTCTGTCTGTCTGTCTGTCTGTCTGTCTGTCTGTCTGTCTGTCTGTCAGTTTGTCTGTCTGTCGGCCTGTCTGTCCATTCATCTGTCTGTCAGTCCATCTGTCCGTATGTCTGTGTGTCTGTCTGTCTGTCCATCCATCAGTCCGTTCATCCGTCCGTCCGTCCGTCCGTCCGTCGGACCATCCGTCTAGTGAACACTCCAAGCACTGCCATCTCGCATCTTTTATCCATATACTTATCATACACAAGTACCGCCATCCAGCGGGTATTTCAAAGACTAAACGATAGGCGGGTATACATACTACCACATATAACAAAGATGCACCACCCACGGCTTAAGGAACTTTGCTTCTAAAATTTATATTGAAACATACTCGAACGTACAAGGACACAATCGGAATAATCAGGAGGAAGCTCCTGGCACCTGTCACTGCGGTGGTCAGAACACCTGCCTCTTCTTTCAGGAAAATGGAATAGAAATGGGGCATCGAAAAAGTAAGGCTAAGTGTTTCAAGTGACCTTTATTTTCCTTTTTAGTGTGCCATGCTAGCTTTACCCCTTCAATCTATGACCACAGGTGGCTATCTTTCTATCAGCGCAGCGCCCAGCACTGGGCACGATAGGGGATGTTGTTAATGTGCTGTGTAAGCACAGTGGGCTTTATTGATGATTCAAATATAATTGCATAAGCGCGAGATCAAGGGTTCAAACCTTACAACGCATTCATTACCTCTTCCTTGAACTCACAGGCCTGATGCCCCGAAAAGGCGAGACGATGTGGAATCTAAGGTGGAAATCTGTGTGCAAAGCACGGTATATTAAGCCAGTGGGTCATATTTACTTATAGGACCGTTTTACCCAGTGACAGGATCTTAGAGATTTCATGTTTGTTATCTATAATTTATACTTCAACACAAAAAAACCTGGCGCTACCACCAGAACAAGTTACAGCCTTTCAGAGAGATAGAGAAAAATATTGTATTGAAGGGCTGGATACGTTTCACTTTTCGTCTGACATGTGACTCCAGCTGCTGGTTAATAATTGTAATATATACGAATATAAACACATAACGCATACAGCCACATACATAGACTACACTATTAAACAAAGTTTCATTCATGTGCGTAACCCGCAATAAAGTCAGCAACGCTTCTGTGTCGTGTAACGCGTTGGAGCTGCTTTGCCATGGGCCCAGAAAATGTGTCAACTCCCAGTACGAGTCCCGTTGGAGTTTCGTGTCACTTCGGTGAGCCGCGAGACCTCAACAGACACGAGGGAAATTGCTTTATCCAACATAGGATAACGCGAAGCATACACCAATTAGTTAAGAAACACAATTGGACTATACAAGTCACCATTGTGTGTCCGATGTAATTTCCCAGAAGATCTCAATCACGTCCACGCTATACGCCTTGCAGGTTTACACTTGCTGAACAATGCAGAAAGTAGCTTCTTCGACTAGTATTTCGCAAGGCGGCATCGACATTTCGCCTTTTCGTCTGCTTGTTTTTGGAGTGGTAATCTGTCTCGAGTAAGGTTGCGAAACCAACCGGCAGTTAATTGAACAGGTCCTGGTGACCTTTCCACCAGTTTGATTACTTTGATAACAAGCCCGGCGAGAATGTTATTATGTTCAGTTATGGTTAAAAAAATGGAAGGTCAAACAAACTTGTTTCATTGACTTTTGTTAGCGGCCAGGGTTTAAAAAAAATTATGCGTAAAATTAACGTGCTGCTATCGAAACAGTGTGTGCTGAGGGTGTACGTAAAAAAGATCATTTATGTTCCCGTTTGCTCTGAACGGCGGTGTATTATGAAAGAGAAGGCCACTGACACCAGCTTATATAAGTATTCCACTCGTGCACTAACCTCCTTGGCGGAAACATGCAGACAGGCGGTATTAACATAGTCACTGAAAGCTCTTACACAAAACTGGCGTTCAGCACAGCGAACAATTTTCGTATTCGTTCAAATTAAGTCTTGTTCTGACAGTATGCGCTGGCGTGTGCAAATCATCATAGAGGCTGCAATACGCTGTTTCAGCAATTTTTTTTGTTTTCATTACAATATGCGCGTCTTTAGGAGGAACTGATGTTCACATTTTTATGTCTTTTACGTTCTCAATGCGCGGATACATGAAAAAGAAACGGTTAATTTAGTGCAAACTACAAGACCCGGACAGTATAAAATGTTCAACAGCATGCGTTTTTTTTTTGTGGGTCTGTTTGCGTGCTGCCTGCATTGATTGTGTCTACTGATGATTGTAATGTGTTGCATTCCTAGGATTACGAGCCGGCGTTGCACGGCGTGTAAGCTTTCGAAATCTGGATTTTTATCATTGATTGAGCATATTTACAATTAACTACAAACATGTGCTGTTAACAATTGTATTTTTTAATTGTATGCAAAGCCTCCAGGGTGGTAAGGTGGTGTGGGCTGACGCTTCTCTATTCGTATTTTAGTGAAATATTTTTGTCGCCGTATACTTACATTTATAGGTCAGCCAGGGCAATCAATCAGAGATACGAATAGGGGAAACTGCGCACGCCTATAATCCAGTGAACTATTTTTATCCTGAGTTATGGCGTCGAGCTCTTAGTGTTGGTAAAGTCGCTGCAAATTGCGCCAGTGCCTTTGATTAAGT